>NW_005841960.1:756977-763266 GCF_000455745.1 Alligator sinensis | reverse complement strand
CACCCAGCACTCTTCCCTGCCTATGCAGGGGGTCAGACTCGATGATCTCAAGCAAATCCCGGGACGTCTCAAGCAAATCCCGGGACGTCTCTCAAGCAAATCCCGGGACGTCATTCTCCCCCTGTACTCGGCCTTAGTGAGGCCGCAGCTGGAGTACTGTGTCCAGTTTTGGGCTCCACAATTCAAAAAGGATGTGGAGAAGCTTGAGAGAGTCCAGAGAAGAGCCACGCGCATGATCAGAGGTCAGGGAAGCAGACCCTACGATGACAGGCTGAGAGCCCTGGGGCTCTTTAGCCTGAAAAAGCGCAGGCTTAGGGGTGATCTGATGGCCACCTACAAGTTTATCAGGGGTGACCACCAGCATCTGGGGGAACGTTTGTTCACCAGAGCGCCCCAAGGGATGACGAGGTCGAATGGTCACAAACTACTTCAAGATCGTTTCAGGCTGGACATAAGGAAGAATTTCTTTACTGTCTGAGCCCCCAAGGTCTGGAACAGCCTGCCACCGGAGGTGGTTCAAGCGCCTTCATTGAACACCTTCAAGATGAAACTGGATGCTTATCTTGCTGGGATCCTATGACCCCAGCTGACTTCCTGCCCTTTGGGCGGGGGTCTGGACTCGATGATCTTCCGAGGTCCCTTCCAGCCCTGATGTCTATGAAATCTATGAAATCTTGTCATTTTCTGGGCTTCCTTGACTAAGTATCACTGGCATGAATGAGTCTCTGCAGGTATCCAACAGTTTGTAATAGAGAAACTAAAGGAATCCCTAAATGAAGCCCCCTCACAAGTATGCAAGTAATTGAGCATAAAGCAGTTCCCTCCAAATGAGCTTCAGCTCTCAGACCAAGATGGGCTATTCCGTCTCCCACACCCTCACTTTCCCCTTCTCACTAGAGTAGGTAGGGCAACCTAAGGGCTTTTAGAGGATTGAGCTAATTTATATGGTAAGAAGAATGGTCCAATATATTATGGTTACAGACTCTGGAAATGTTAATTCTGTGAGGATTTTTGGTAGGTCATTTTCTTTCTCTCTCTCTCATATAAAATGGGAATAATACTTTTTCCATACCCCACAGGGATGTTGTGAGGCTACATGAATATTTTAAAGATAATGAGGTATTAAGACATTATACTAATTTAAGCCTAAAATCCTTATATCTCATTTTGGACCAATTTTGGAAGTGGTTCACAGCGTCTTTATCAAGGGCCTGATCTCAGAATTGATCAGCCTAAAACAGATCCAATTTCTGGGATTAACTGGTAGACCTGTGTGAATAGGGAAGTATTTGATTCAGATTTGACCAATTCAGAGGAGAATGATTCAATCTGGTGATTCAAATCACTGTCCCTATTCAATTTGGCCAAATCAGAATTGGAGATTCAGTGCTGATTCAAATATTTGGATCTCCTGGAGAGATGCAGGCACATCTGGGCAACTTCAGGTTCTCCCATGGCTCTTCCAGCTGTTCCTGCCTCTCCCTGGGTGGGGTGAGCTGCAGGAGAAGTCCCCATGGCTGCCCTGTCCAGCCCCATTCTCCACCCAGCCCAGCCTTCCAACACAAAGAAAAGAAAAGAAAAGAAAAGAAAAGAAAAGAAAAGCCCCACACTCACAGGATGCATCAGGGGCTGTGGAGGCTCTGGGGCCATGTGGCAGAGCCCCACGAGACACACAGCTCCCATTTCCCGATCTCCGCCCCACCTGGCACCCACCCCCAATGGCTGCCCTGTCCAGCCCCAGCATCCCAGCAATTAAAAAAAACAAAGCCCTGCATTTCTGCAGCAACAGTTATCAGGGCTTCAGGGCACTCATGGAAGAGTGGGGATCACCCCCCTGCCTGGCACCCATGTAGCAGCTGCCCCATGCTGGGATGCTGGGGCAGGCAGGTCAGCCATCTTTTCTGAATCAATTCGGAGGCTTTGGATTTGATTCAGACCTTTTAATGGGTCTCCTGATTCGATTTGGATTTGAAGATTTGGTCATCGAATCAGGCTGAATCTCCTTCATATTGAATTGGCAACTGAAGCTTTGCACAACCCTATTAACTAGCATTCCTGTATCCCCACACAACCATCTTGCAAGAGAAGATGAATTAGTAACAAAAATTAAATATTCTGACCTAGAGCTTAATTCCAGTACTGCTTTCAGTACTTACTCTAAAAGTGCTTATTACTTAAAGTAATAAGCATGTCTATCTAAGACAAAACTTCAAGTCTAATTCTGAATTTTTGACGTGATAGTCTATCAAGTCTTTTAGTTGATTTTAAGGCAGAATACCCCTGTTTAATACATATCAATATCTCTCTCTCACTAGGAGAGTTCGAGAAATATCAGGGACATACTTTAAAGGAGGGGGAATATGTATGTAAAGTTTCTAATACTTACATGGTGATAAACCACCTTTAGGAGGCCTAGATTATGGGATTCAGAACTACTGTGGAATATATTACTACTAAATATCTTTTTTTTCAGTTTCTCTCAAAGGACTACATAATCCACACAAAGGCAAACAGGATAGAGGATGCTATGCAAACACCTTGACACAAACTGGGATTGTGGCTGTGTTGGTTTGTGAAAATTTAAATACCAAACTTCAGCAAATTCCCAATAAGGACACATACATAGTAACTGAGCTGTGAGAAAAGACACTCCTAAGAAGTAGCATTACAAAAAAAACAAACCATGGACTGGAATATTCTGAAAAAAAAAATATTGCACTTTAAAGGCCCTGCTTCAAAAAGACACTTAAAAACATGCTCAAGTTTTCCCAGGTGGTTAAATCCTTAAACACATGCTTAACTGTTTGCTGATTCAGGCCTTGGTATTTCAAATTTTGGTCATCCTAAATTATGTCAATTTACTATTTCTAAACTACTTTAACATTTAAATAGACAAGGTTGGAAAGAGTAATTCCAGTAAGTTAAGACAAAAAGATTCTGTTAAGAAAGATATGACTTTCTTTTTCTGACATTATATGTTTCTGTTTCTACTACCAGTTTTAACACTGCTTTTTTTTACTTAGAATGATATTCACCTTTCCATGAAATGGGTTACTGACTCTCACTCCATCCAACAGAATTATGAAGGATTTTTTCATTCAGTATTACACTTTTATAGCAAACATATATTGGAAAATAAGTACTTATTTCCTGCACAATCTATGGAAATATTACATTTATAAAGAAAATGCACTTAGCTTACCTTGTGCAACACTATATCAGAGTCACATCTGATTACCTTTACCATTTGTCCATTTAGATGTAGCCTCAGGAGCTGCTGGTTGCTGGAATGAGAGAACCAATGGAAACTCAGAACTTCTATGCCAGCTGTTAGAAAGCATTAAATCCACTTAAAACCCTGAAAGGATGAAATAAAAAGTAACAGATATAACTTTAAATGCCTGGGGTGGGGGGTGGAAAGAGGCTGGGTTTTTTTGTTTTTGTGGGGCTGATATTTGTCTACTGTACATATAATTTTTCCTGTTTTACCCGTAAACCCTATAAATATTAACTTTCCATTGAATTCCTATAATGATACAAAAAAAATTCACTCACATTTGATATTGCCATTTCTACAAATCAAGAATAATCCTTATTCTCCCTCCAGATGACCATAAATTATAAACCACATTCCCTGCAATCAGTTCCCAATTCAATATTAAAATATTCTCTTAGAATGGGTTACTAATTGCACTCCATCAGTATTTCTCCTCCTCTCCAAGTGCTAATCTTGACAGCCTAGCATTCTAAATGTTCACAAAAAGTAGATTTTATAAGGTTGAAAACTAAGATATGCCATGAGCAGGTGGTTTGGTTCAGTATGAAAGTACAGCATGATTTGGAAATTAAGATATAACTCTAAAAACTAGTGCAGTTGGCAGGGTAGCTGAATGACTTGGCACATCTCCATTTGACTTTATCATTTCCAAGTAAACATTATTGCAGCCAGCCTCCGACCCCTTCTTCCTAGCAACATTAAGTTCCAGTCCAAAACCATTTTAGTTCACAAGACAGTTATGTTTCTTTTCACTATTAAAGTGAAGGATTTTGAGGTTGTTTTCCAAAAACAATCCTGAGTAATTATTACATAAGTTTTCAGAATATATTTGCTGTAGTTGGTTCATTTAGGGCCTGATCCAAAATTCAGAGATCCAAATGGGATTTTTTACCACTGACTTAAGTTGGCTTTGGATCAGGTTCCTGGTTGAGAATTGTCAGCCTACTTGTAATTTTCTTATGTAGTAAGGCTTTAGAAAACATTAAGGCAAAACCAACTGTGATTGTACTGGATATATTTTTGACAACTATGTATACCTAGTATATGTGGGTTTACATATATGTTCAGTCTCCAGAAAGGCCTTCCATGTATTTCTAGATATTTATATTGTATATGAACAGATAACAGAAACCTGAGTAAAACCTGCTTCTTATGGGCATAAACACAGCCTGTTTTGTGATAAAAGAGATAAGTTCCCACAGTAAAGGACATACAAGGCTCTCCTTTATGCTATTATGCCAGCTACCAGTGCTCTCATTATGTAGACAGTACTTTCTGCGGGGACTACCACATCCTTTATCCCCTAAAAGTATACATGAAGTGGACAGCAGAGCTAGTTAGAATATTTTCAACTAAACTGCTACAAAGTTTTTAGGAGAAAGCTTTGTAATATCCAGGGCTGTCTGGTCACTTCTAGACAGAGACAGGTTGACAATCAGAATTACACGGTTTTTGAAATTTCAAAGTTTTCAGCAATACAGAATTGTCTTCTGATCTTACCTGTAATTTAGAGGTATTCTATATTCTATTCCAATTTTAAAAACGGTATTGTTTCACGTGTTGCTGAAACAAATCAGAATTAGCACCAGAAATTCTTCTTTTGAAAGAATGTTAATAAAGTCTTATTGTAGCATCAGTTTTTCATAATATTTTATTTATGAGCTTTCATTACTACAGTGATAATGTTCTTAATCAGATTTATACTGTTTAAGGGAAATTAACTTAGATGATACAATACTATCATGCTTTCATGGAAATGTACCTCCAGAGTTGAGTCAACAAACTCTCTGAAGCCACTCTCAGCCTGTCAATCAGTTGGATAAAAGTCATAATGATTACGAGAATAAAACCATCCATCAATGCCTGATATCACTATTTCAAAAGTTAATTTAGACGAAAAAGCATTCTTTTTTCATATCTTGAGTTACCTCATCCCCTCTGAGATTATAATATCTTAATAAAACAGATTATTTCTTATTATATCAAGCCTGCAGGGAAATTGTGTTTCATTACAAAGGCCTGATAATACTTTTGCAGTTATGGGTGTATTGAGAATGAATTTAAATTGTTGATGTGTACTTACTAAATAATATAAATATATTTGTAATGAAAATACATAGAACAGTCTATAGATAAAAAGTATTGTCATCTTGCAGTTCTTTAGTGACATTGCAGTTGTAGGCACAGTGATGCTTTCAGAAAGATTCTCCCATACAGTCTGACACACAATAGGTCTTGCTATAGATTTGCCATCTTGAAATTAAAATGTTTTTTTTTTTAATTGAACAAGAATAAGATCTCACATTTCCATGTATATAGATTTCCACCTGTTTGGCATGTTAGCTGATAGACATAGGTAGTCATGTTAGTATGAAATCAAGCAGAAGACAGGGTACATTTCCACCTTATAGACTAAATCACACACACATACACACCCCAAAGCTTTCATCACCTGGAGCTCACTTCATTAGATGCTGTGAAAGGGCACATGTGGCAAAATGCATACAAATGAAATAATAATTTAAATACAAAAGGCAGGAAAGGAGGGGCAGAGGAAGGAGGCACCGCTTGGAGAAGCAAACAAGGAACCCATGGAACAAAGGATGGCAAAAGTTAATCCATGAATGGGCTAAGAATCCATAGTCCCTGTTTAAACCATATTTAACACAATTCAATCTGTGGATGATTTTGGTGACGCAATTTCCCATTCAGGTCAGTTTTTAAAGGTTTTGCCACCTAACAAAAACCACCTGGAGGTCAGTGATGGAATAACCAGGGTGATTAAAGTGTTCTGCTGCAGTTCTTAGTGTCTTTCTAGAGCTGATGAAGGGCCATTATTCATTCATTCTTACATGGAAGGATCACCCCATCTGTCCAATATAGAACAAGGTGATGGTGTATATGATCATGTATATGATCATGTGTATATGTATATGCCGACCTTTAAGTTGGCAGGCCCGGATGAGCTCCATCCAAGGGTGCTGAAGGCACTGGCCGACATCATTGCACAGC
>NW_005841960.1:752864-755730 GCF_000455745.1 Alligator sinensis | reverse complement strand
ACTCTTTCCTGCCTATGCAGGGGGTTGGACTCGATGATCTATTGAGGTCCCTTCTGACCCTAACATCTATGAATCTATGAATCTATGATGTTGATAGAGTTACAGGTGAATGAACTTCACATGTTATTTGGATCAGTAATGTTTGGGTATGTAGTGATGTGGGGCCAGAGCAGGTATCTGGGTTCACTGCAAGGCCTTGGTAAGAATGGAAGTTAGATAGCCTGTTGCTTGAGAGATCTTGTTTGAAGTTGGTGGGTTGCCTGTAAGTTAGGCCAGGTTTTCCCATGGCTACCTTGAGACAGTCATCCTTTTCCAGGAGGAGTTGGAGTTCATTAATAATGTATCCGAGGTGTTGAAGCTGGGGACTGAAGGTGACAGTAAGGCACTGGGTCTGATATTGTTGCAGGTTAGAATAAGGTCTGAGTCTGGTTATGTTGATTTGAATATCTACATTTTTTAATTTTATGGTAGGTGTAGATCCTTAAGGTATACATCCCAGTCAGTGATACCAGAGCAAATATGGTTGTAATGTAGAGCATGACTGTAGACAATGATTCTAGTGGTGTGCTTAGAATAAATACTGGTGGTGTGAAGTAGCTGTGGCAGTCAGTTGGTTTCCAATACAATGTGGTGGTAATGTGACCATTGCAAACCTTTACCAGGGTGTCTAGGAAATAGATTTACTGAATGAAGAATTCCAAAGTTAGTTTGATGGACGCTCTTGTCAATGGAGCCTAGTTTTTTTAAAGAAATCTGTAGTGTCTTTCAAATAACTGGCAGCTCCACATGGGGCTATTGTCATCAGCAGCCCCTTGATATGAGAAGAATAGGCTTTCAGTAAATAACCAGCAATATGTCTGTATGGCACAGCACTTTGTGTGTCTGACAATTTAAGGGTGAGAGCAAGCAGCAAAGCAACTGGCAGGTGCGGCCAGCCCACCGGATGGACCATGTGATTGGAGGAGAGGGCTGAGCAGCCTCCTTTTTAGTTCAGGCACCAGGGCTGGGCCAGCAGTCTGCTGCTGGCAGGTGGGACAACACTCAGCTGAGCTGCTGCTCAGAACCCCTTGGAGATTAGTGAGGAATTATGGGGGTGGTAGGAGGTTCCTGGGGGCCCAAAGCCCCAGGGAAATGGTGGTGGGCCTAGAGAGAGCAGGGCCCAGCCTAAAAAGGGGGCTTGGAGTTGTGAGCCTACACAGGGGTTAGGCAAGCCCCTGATTTGAGCTGGCAGGGGTGAGGCCTAGGGCTCAGGCAAGCCCAGTTGAGAGAAGAGCTGTTCCATTAAGATCTTGGGGCTGTAAGCAAGCCCAGGGGGAGATGGCTCTATGGTGGGCCCAAAGAGAGGACTCCTCTGGAGCATGGAGGCCAGCAGCTGCCACTCTGACCTTCTGATCCCTCAACTGGTCAATGTAAGGGGGCTAGAGCTATAAGGCTGAAGGGCAATTGAGCCCATCACAAGGGGCAGTCCAGGGCTTCAGAAAGCCATCTGACATCTCACCTGGCCTGGAGGCAGTGTCAGAGCCTAAAGAGGCTGAAGGTCCTCCCGATGGGGGGGACATTGCAGCCAACAGAGGGTATAGGTCAGTCAGCATGCTGACTGTGATGAAGGAGGCTACAATAAAGCCTCTGGAGGGAAGTATTCTAAAAGAAGGTCAGTGTGAGGGATAGGCCCAGGACAGAGAGAAGCCCAAGATCTATATATAGGTCCTCAGAGAGAGGATTGGACAAAGGACAGGTAGGCCTGTATTGGTCCTCGGTATGACTTGAAACTGCACCCTGCTGGGGAAGGATGGTCTGATGGGACTACCTGTGGCAGGGTAGTTCCCCAGAAATGCCAGGCCAGTTGCCTTCACAGTTAAAGGTGGGTAGGTGCCTTATAACCCCAGCCCCCACATCCTGGTAGGTTACCCAGACCTAGGGACAGGCATAGGAGCTGGACACGTTTCCAGACACCTGAGCCTCATGAGGTGCAAGACCTCAGAGGCCCCAGTGAAGGGAGCAGAGATGCAGCATGGCCCCAGTGAAGGGGCAGAAGTTTGTAGTAGGCCCACATAGAGCAGGGCGCACCATTGCAACCTGAAGGGCTGTGCATTGTAGGTGTAGAATAGTGTCACAAGGGCGATCTGAAGGGCTGCACCAGGGGCGTGTTGAGTAGGGCTGTAGAGACAGCCTGAAGGGCAGCATGTGGGCCAATCTCCCATAAGTATGTGAATGTAAGAAAATGCCCAGAGAGCGTCTAGGGGCAGGGTCAGCCCTGTGTAAGGCAAGGCCAGAGCCACATAGAGTAGGGAAGCTCGAGCAACCTGAAGGGCTGTGTGGGGCCCAGCCAGTGTGAGAGTAGGCAAGCTTGATGGCCCAAAAGGGGCTTCTCAGCGAGCATGGCAGGTAGAGAGTGGCCCATTGACAGGCAGTATGCAAGAGGCCCAGTGATAGTGGACAGAGTGAAAGAGTCCCCAGTAAGAGTGCGGTGGTATGCATGTGGCCCAGTGAAGGGCAGAGTGTGACAGGTCCAACATGGGACTGAGCTTGGCCTGGCATTAAGCCAGGGTATAGTAATAGTCTGGATGCCATCTGTGAAGCATAGGACATGATAAGGGAAGGTCAGAGTCATGTGTAAAGCCCTAGTCATCAGGGCATTAAAAATGGGCAGCCTCCTGCATTTATACACCAGTTTTGGGAACAGCAAGTCACGTTAGGAGAAACAGGGTGGACTGCCCTATTTAGACAGGTGGGCAGGCTGATGTTGAGACCCGGCCCCGAGATAGCCCCATCACAGTCTGGATATAAGGAGGCAAATCCAAGAACTACATGTCAGACTGAAGACATAATAGATAGTTTTGGAAGGAAGGAGTGGGACCTAGTAATG
>NW_005841960.1:737846-752854 GCF_000455745.1 Alligator sinensis | reverse complement strand
TTTCCCTTTGTCTCTCTTGCCTATCTGCCTCCATAGTGATATTGTTCAAAATAATTGATGCCTTCTCATATATCATGGCTCTGTTGGGTGTCATTCAGTGCTTGAGTCTCCCCAGTACTGATGTTAATATTGCATTTCTTCAGATTTGCCTTCAAGGAGTCCATAAAGATTTTCTTCTGCCCACCTCTAGAGCAGTGACCATTGGTGAGTTGGGAGTATAGGACCCATTTTGGGAGCCTGTTGTCAGGCATTCTTATGATATGTCCACTGGAGCTGGTGCCATATAAGTAGGGTGATCCCACTTTAGCTAGGACAGTGCCAGATTTCAGAGGTCAGTCCCAGCTGGTTGTGAGAATTAAAATGATCATCCCAGAAATGCAGGGGTGTGGGCACAGTCTAGTGGGGAGTTGGAGCATTATGGAGC
Source organism: Alligator sinensis (assembly GCF_000455745.1). Lineage (NCBI taxonomy): Eukaryota > Metazoa > Chordata > Crocodylia > Alligatoridae > Alligator > Alligator sinensis. The sequence goes on along the minus strand of NW_005841960.1, from coordinate 752,430 downwards.
AACATGGCATGCCAGGCAGGCACCACTGGCTGCCTACCAGCTTGACCGATGCACCCCGCCACCCTGTCCTCACCTCTGCCTGTAGCAGCACCACCAACTTGGGAGAACAGGAAATGGAGGAGGGGGCAGTGTCTTGGATGTCCCAGATTTCCTTATGGTCAGCCTACATATAAGCAAGCCTTCAATGCTGGTAGTGTTTAGAATGCTGGTATGCATTCTTCTGTCTTTCCAGTTGATATGGAGGATTTTCAGAAGGCATCACTAATGGTAATGTTCCAAAGCTTTCAGAAATCTCTGAAATGCCATCCAGGTTCAACACTTATACAACAGAGTATAAATGATAATGGCCTAGTAGACAAGTTTGGTTTGGGTCCTGATGTCATGATCATCAAATATGTGATTTTGGAGACGTCCAAAGGCAGCACTGGCAGATCTTATCCAATGTTGAATATCATTATCTGTGTTTGCTTTTTGGGAAAGGTAGCTATCAAGGTGTCAGTTCCTATGGTCAGTTAGATCTGACTGGGCCAAACTCTTGAGCTACCATGCCTGACCTTGATCCCTGATGTGACTGCCCCAGTTCTCTGTAACTGGATTGACTGCTGAGACCATCAGTCATCCCTTTTAAACCTCAGGCTGCAGGCATGCCTTGACATCAGTTTCAGTCTGCTCCAGAAAACCTCAAGTTCACTGCTCTCTATGATTCTCAAGGATACTGACTCAGCTTTGGTTTTCTCTAATCCTGTTCTTGAATAATACCTGAAACTTGACACCCAGCTCTCTGATTCTCTTGGATCTTCCTTGGAAATCAGCACTGACTTCTGATCTTGGCTTGCAGCAGGCTGTGTCACTCAGATCTCCCTCTTGGCACTCCTGTAACCTGGTCCCATGTTCTTTGCTCTGCTGATCCAGACCCTGACAAGATGCCCCAATAACCCATACCCTGACCTAGCTGAACTGGTTGCCCTTCAGGGCCTACCTGAAGGTCTGGTTGCCTACGTCTTGGCCAAAGTCTCACACAGGGTAGGTGAGTTGTTCAATATTTTAAAAGTGTTGTTCAGTAACTATAATATGTGAAGGAGTAGCTGGCTGGTTTGGGGTGGCTTGGTAAACTATCTTGATTTTCATGAAATTGACAGTTGCTTCAAGCATTTCACACACTTCACAAAAGCAATCAGAAGTTGGCTGGAGCATTTCAGTTGAGTGGGCACATGACACAATTGTCAGCATATTGAATATGGACTGGATTTTAATCAAGAATGAAAACAATGGATGATAGCGTGAATTCCATCCATGTGATACTTTATACAGATGGAAGTTTTTCAGCAATGAGATGTGGAATAGCTGCAATATTGATGCAATCACACATTCTTGCTTGCGTCCAGTTCTAATAAAAAGGTCTATTTCTGAGCCACTGCTTAATAGAGTTGCTCTCATGTCGTCATGAAGAAGTCTCATGATGGTAAATTTTACGGGCATCTGCTTCATCTGCTTAACGGCTGTCAAGGCCTCTAGATAAGTAGATGGACCCACAAAGTACTCTTTAATGGGGTGTTATGGAATTACTTCAAAACTATTATCTTTGACATTAGAATCTCAGTTTAGAAGCTATTGAACATCCTCATTCCACCATACATTGATGGTGGAGCTTTTTTTTAAAGTGTGTTTAAAGAAGTGAATCCTTGGATCTCAGAGGGATAGCTCCTTGTGTGTTTGGCCCATAAATAGTTTTGGCTGAACTAAAGAAACTATGCATGTTGTGGCAGTCAGAAAACTTTTGAATTTCTTTTGCTTTGACCCCCCCCTTTCCACAATTCGTTCTTTCACTCCTTGAAACTTCCTCTTGTTGTTGGGTTTAATGTGAAAATGTTTTTCTTCTGTTTGTAACTGATGTCTTTCTGCCAAACTTCAAAGGTTCTCCTTTTTCAGTCATTGCAAGCTTGAATTTCCTTGTCATACTCATTGAACCAGGATTGATATTTCTTGATGGAGAAGCCTGGGAGTTCTTTACACACCTCATGGTTGCCTTTCTTGAAACTCTCCCAGGGGTCAATGGTTTCAAGATCATCAGGGAGGTTGGAAAGTTTCTCACTGAGGTACTGCTGGAGATAATCCTGCAGAGTCCTGCAAGCACTCAATATTGAACCTCTTCTCAATAACTTCTTTTGCTTACATCATTTTTGGGTGATGCAAATGGACATGACAGACCATATCAGATGATGATCCTTTCAGCAGCTGTCTGTGCTGGTTACAGCTCTGGTAATATGGAAGCTGTGATGGTCCTGGGCCATGCTTAGATGTAATCAATCTGGTGCCACTGTTTTGAATGAAAGCTCATCCATAATGTCTTCCATTTGTTACTTTGGCAGAATAAGGAGTTTGTGATAATGTAATCATATTCCAAACACTTGCTCAGGGGAAGAATTCCATTTGAGCCAACATTCCCCACCCCTTGCTTTCCAAATGTTCAATTACATGGTTCAGAGTCCCTGCCCACTCTAGCATTAAAACAATCAAGAACAATTATCTTATCTTATTTGGAGACAGATGACAAGACTTAGTCAAGTTTAGAATAGAATTCTTCTTTTGTTTTGTCATCTACATCAAGAGTTGGTTTGTATGCACTGATGACTGCTGCTTGTTGTCTGTTGGTCAGTTGAAGATGAAGGGTCATGATGCCAACCAGACACACTGGCATCTGAGAAACAATCTTGGTCTTGATAGCAAAGCCAGTGCTGTGGATGTGTCTATCTTTTTCAGCCTTTTCTTTCAAAAACAGTGGGTAGCCACCACTATGGTCTGTGAACTGTCCCTCTCCTGCATGTCTAGTCTCACAAAGTATAACAACATCAATATCAAACTGTGCAAGTTCTCTGGTTGTGAGTGCTGTCCTTCACTCTGGTCTATCACTGTTAGGGTTAATCATCAGGGTGAGGACGTTCCACATCAAGTAATCAAGTTTGCAATGTGAACTACAGATAGAGAGATCCTACTAGATGCTGTTTTCCAGTCAGGTGAAATGAGGCAGATTTAATTTAGGATACTTTTCTAACCTTCTCTGAGCAGAGTGGATCCTAAGTAGGCCTACTCAGTCATGACTGCAGCAGCTGAATTGTATACCTATGTCAGTTCCAAAGACAAAATTACCATAAAATCACTGCCTCTCTGTAGGTCCATGACTTGGGGTTTCTGGTAATTACTAGTGCCTACCCCCATTATCATTCTCCCATCATGGTAGGACTTGTTATTAAAGGAAGATGCCTGCAAATGTTTCCTCTTAACATGAGTAAGGAGGTTGCACATCAACAACCAGGTGATACTTCATGGGAAGGAGAACTTCATCCAAATGCAAGAAAAATCTAGACAACTGGACATTTCTAATCTGCTGCAGCCTTCATCTGCCTTTGCAGGCATTGTGAAGTATTTTCTCTTCATACATTTGTTCTGCTATTGAGGACTTTTATTTTTTGGATATTTTTTTTTGGCATATCTGAATGTGATAGAGTCAACATAGCCAGAAACTCTCTCCATGATGGTGTCAATGCCAGAAACAATGGGGTTTCCTAGGTTGCCAGGTTAGTGCAAATTAGCTAAAATGTAAAAGTTTAGTCTAGGCTCCAATGAGGTGGAAGCAATAATTCTCTTCTGTGATTCCTGAGGAAGATTCTTTAAGAGTTTATCTAGTTCTTTCCTGTTATCATGCTGTGACATCCTCTGTTGGAAGCTTGTAAAACTCCATGTTGAAAAGTTGTCGCTTGGCTTCTTGTATATATGCTGTTTGGTCCATGACAACAGTGGGGCCATATTTATGAGCCAGTTGTATGATAATTTCCTGGGGGGGTGAGGGGAGGGGTTAAGGCTAAGTCTGGCTCTCCATTCCACATGTCTGCGGTTGTAATGTGAAGGTTGTTGGGTTGTGGGGGAGGGGTTGTGGGGTGGGGTTGAAATCTCAGTGCAGGTATGGGATGGAAACAATTTACATACAGTCCAAAGTGCAGTTTCAGCCCTCATGTGAAGTCTGAGATTTCCTTCTTTGTTTTATATGTGGCAGTTTAATCACTGCTTGGCTATTCATCATCGAAACATCCCCTCAGTTTTAGGTAGCAGAAAAAAGCCTCAGGGTCTCCATACTATATTGAATTGGGTAGAACAGAAGAAAGACAGACCATTGGACAGTACAAACACCTCAGCTGGACTGAGAGTGTGGGTGGATAGACTGATGACATTACCATGGATTGGAATGTTGGAGCATGCAAGTTTGGAAAGTGAAGCTCTTTGTGATAGGCTTCACAGCTACCTACAGAGATCTCCTGATTTAATTTTAAAATATAAAGGGAAAAAGGAATTGCCCCTTGATTTGTAAACATCACAATAACAATCCCATTTAAAATGAGTAAAAAAAATGTGGGAGAAATATACTGTGATGTGCTTTGGAAAACCACCCAAATTGATGTCCATCAATTTGCTGGCTACATTTCAGTACTTTGGGTCACATTTGTCATTAATAGTATGTGCACAGTTACCAGAAGGGATACTGGTTTTCTCTGATTAAAAAACAATCCCCAAGTTTCAGATTTTAAAAAGTAACCCAAAATTCACATTTTCCCATGATTAAAATGAAACGTCATTAATACTACACACAAATATGCACATATAGTGGTGTTTCATTTTAATCATGAAAAAATGTGGCTTTCGAGTTATGTTTTTTAATCCGAAAATTGGAGATTTTTTTTTTTTTTATCAGAGATAACCAGGATCCCTGGTTACCAGTAATATACAACCTATCTTTGGAATTGGTCATTATCATTTTATGTAATTGTCAGCAAATGACTAAACATCAGTATCAGAAAAAATCTATTGAATATTTGTTAAAAAATGCTGAAAATCTGAGTAAGGTTGAGAAAATACAAAGCTTTTTAGAAAGGGAAAATAAAAATTCGGTCAAAAATTGAGTGACTACCCTATGAGAAATATGATGATTTCATAGATGTGCACTACCTGAATTGCCTTACAGTTGACTTGAAGTTAAATTTATAAATAAGGGTAAGAGTCATAGATCTACATTTAACAGGCATTATTAGCTTGGATTTGATTAAACAGTACATCAAAGGAGTCCTAATTTGAATGAGGAAGTGAGAGAGAGAATCATTTTTCTGAGTGTCCACAAACTCTAACTTTCAAACCATACTAAATATGAGAATGAGCTATAGTAATGAAATAAATATGGATCTTTAAAGTAATGACTTTAAAATAAAGTGCTACAGTAAAACCCAGACTTTGTAAAAACCCATATAATGCAAGGTCACCACTTCTCTGGTCAGCTGGAGTTCATCAGAAGTCATGCAGAGATGATTAGAGAAGCTGACTCTTTGAAATAAGAGTCACAGCAAACTGCTGGAACACCTGAACATTACTTGGAACTATTTGCCTCAATGGTCTCTATTCCTGCTTGGTACACAAACCTGCATCTTCACCCAAGGTTAAGGAACCTAACCCTGAAAAGAATCTGGGTTCTACTGAATACATTAAGAAGCAATCAAATAAAATAAACCCCTATATTATTCATATCTAAATCACCTTCTCCATTTTGGGACTTTTTGGGTGCATCCAGACAAGCGTGCACATGCAGGGGCACACATTTCCCATGGGACAAATAGTAGTGGCATATATTTGTGCTGCTACTGTTTGTCCCACGGGGTGTCCTTGCATGCATGTTCCAGCATGTGGCAAACTGACCTGGGTGGGGTAGGGGAAGCTGAGGCCAGCACCTGTGTTGGCTCCAGCAACCTTATCTGGGATCCTGGGGGCCTCCTTGGGCAGCAGCAGTGCCAAGCTCCATTTCTGGCAGTACACACTGCTGCCATGTGCACTGTGCCACTTTTTTTAGTTGCAGTTTTTTTGACACTGGAATCTCCTGGTGTAAAAAAAAAAAAATCTGCTGCAATGCTAATTAGCAGCACGGTGAATGGGTGCACATGTGCCGCATCCGGTTTTTGATGCCCCAAATGGGTTTGCAGTGCCACAAACTGCACATGTGCACTCATTGGGATGCACCCTTTATAACTAACTAGATCTAATTGTTCAACACATTCTCCCACTGACTGGCATAATCTCAGGTACAGCATACTGTTAGAAACTCCTTCCTAAGGGATTACCTTTGTGCAACAGATGTAATATCTATTGTTATAATGTGATAAAGTCTTAGACAATGTCATGGCATAAAACACTTTGCTTTCAAAGAAAATTTACTCCCTGTAACAGTGCTGAAAGCATCAATGGGAAGTACTTATGAACACTATTGCACCTGATGTTTACCATTGACTTCTTGAGGTGCCAAAAGACATCCAGAGCATCTTGAGAGGAAAAAAAGATAGAAATGAAGCATATACATGTTTTATTAAGTTCCTTGCTACTTCAAGGTTCAGTAATCTGCCATTGCAGATCAGAACAGTGAAAATTGCAGTGACTATTCTGTGTGCATAAAATGCAGCTGTACCTCCTGTATAGCTGAAAATGAACTTTAGCAGATATTTCACTACATGATATTCCATAGGAAGGTCAATATAACATTCAAACTTAATGACCTAAAGCTCTCCCTGGCTGCCATATAGTAGCAGAGCAAGGCAGGAGTATCCCAACAGGCACATGTGTAGACATGCACTCAGGGAAAGCTTACTACACAATATTCTACTGCGCAATAAGCTTTCTGAGCATCAACTGTACATGTAGACATGCCCCATGTGTATACCAAATCCAGAATGAGGCAACGTAGCCAACTTGGAACAGTGCTTACTGCATGTCAGTGAGCATACCCAAGAAAGAGATCCTACAGGCAGTGCTGTGCCTATGTTCAGCTGAGTGAATCAAAAACTAATGAAAGATTACCAGGGATCCTGGTTTTCTCTGATTTAAAAAAATCCCCAATTTTTAGTTAAAAAAGTAACCCCCAATCCACACTTTTCCATGATTAAAATGAAACATTACTATCTATCTATCTATCTATCTATCTACCTTTTAAATCCCAAATATTTGGTTAAAAAATGGTAACCCCCAATCTACATTTTTCCATGACTTAAATGACACACTGCTAATATAGATATAGATCTATATATCTATGCATCTATATATTAGCGGTGTTTCATTTAAATCATGGAAAAATGTGGATTGGGGGTTACTTTTTTAAAACTGAAAATTGAGGATTTTTTTTAAATCAGAGAAACCAGGATCCCTGGTGTTCAGCACTGCTTTAAGATGGCTTCCTTGCTTCATTTTTGTAAGTTGGCATGCCTGGAGCAAGGGAGGGCAGGGTGCACTTCAGCACTTCACTGCACTAATACAGACATAAAAAACAAAAGTGTAATTTTTTTAGGCTGCAAGGATGCACTGTATGTAAGACATGGGAGACAGTAGTACATCTATGAGGAGCTGATTAGGACTCAGCTGGAATACTGTGTCCAGTTTTGGGTTCTGTATTATAAGAAGGATGTAGAAAAACTGAACTAAATCTAGAGGTAACAATGACAATGCTAAAAGAGATGGGGATGTCAGCTAGGAAAAACTTGAAGAAACTAGGTGGTGTTTTAGTTTGGAGAAAGAAAGTGATCTTTCTGGCTGTCACAAGAAAGCATTTTTCAAACATTACAAATGTTGTTGAAGATGAGAAAAATGTCCTCTCTCACCCTAGAGGGTAGGACAAAAGACAACAGGTTTAAACTAATACAAGTCAGATTTATATTAAATCTCAAGTCAACTTGAACTATAAAATCAGAGAGTGGAACCCTTATCCTTCACTTGAGTGTTTTAAGAAGCGACTGGGTAGAAATCTGTTTGGGGACTTCTAAGAATAGCAAATTCTACATCTGTGTAGAAGGGTAGACTAGGTGACTCTGGAAGTCTCTTTCACAATTCTATGATTATTTAGGAATTTCAGAATCCATTTATAGGATGTGCAAAAAAAATGTTTCTATTCCTTTCTTCAATGTTTCTATCAGTAGTCACTGTTACATGGAGGAAATCTGCTGAGAAGTGGCTGAATCTGGAAAAATAGATGAATTTTCTGTTATCAAATAAGAGTTAAAGAAACTTTCACTGTAGTCTATATTTTACAAATTATAAGCACCCTCTTCTCCAGGCACATAGCTTATTAGTAGTATTATTTGTATTATTTCTTCACTTTTGTTTTGTAAGTTTTTTTTATAAGACTCTTTTAAAAAAGAAAACCAGACTGAGTTTCTTTTAATTTAATACACAGGAGGATCTAGTCTAATTTTTCTAAGCAATGAATTTAGTTTTTGCAGCATACATCAGTTTCTCAGTTTTGCTTCATATCCTGACATATATTTTTCTTATACAAGGTCCTTTCTGATACAAATTTACAACAAAAAGAGTGGGCAGGTTAAATATTTTTAGTATATTTAATAAATTGGAAAAAAACAAACAACTGAGCTTCTCCAGGGATAACCTGTGCTAAACAGAAATTTCATGCACTGTTTTTCCCTGTTGCTGAAAAAGCAGCAATGATAGACTCATTGGGAATCATTTCCTTCATGTTCACTCCTTTCAGGCATCATATGACCCAGAACAAATAATAATCAACTGCATAGTCTCCTGCTTCAAATCATGAATCTTGAGCTGAAGAAAATATGACTTAAGCAGAGCTGGTCAGAAAATGGGGGTGCTTTTGTGAATATTTTTCATTTTCAGCTCAAATAAAATAAATAAAATAAAATAATTTTTCATTTAAAATAAATTAGTAGAATTTCCAAGTAAGAACACAGCACCTTCAGGGAGAACTCATTTATGTGCAAAGTCATCATACTGACTCTATGGTGAATTTATGGCTATGGTGCCTCATGGGAAACACAGTTGAGATGAGGAGAAAAACAGACATACACAGTGTCCAAACTACAACTCTGCATCACTATTGTGGCATTTTAAAATAAATATATTTTTTTCCAGCTGGAGTCAAACCTGTTTAATTTTTCATGTACCTGGTTTATGGATTACAAATACAATTTTCTGTTCAAAAATAATTTTTAGAGAGAAAAGAAAACATAAAACGAAGTCTACACATATGCTGGCCTAAATATGGCCAATCCTGGACAATTTGGGACTAATACAAGCTTTACCCATGCCAGAACATTGCTCAAACATTTCATGTGGCCAAGTTCATCATACAGTCATTCTTCTCAGTGCTGGTATTCTTCACTCCCAATTTCAAAAGTTTTGAAGAAACAGCGTAAATTTTCCTCAAAAAATTAGTAGAATGTGTTTCTAGAGTTTCAATCAATGCTTTGAAACAGGGTTGCCAAAATATACCCCTCCTCACAGACTAGATCCAGACACAGCTGTGGTGTCAGAACAAGTGGCAGTAATGCTTGAATTAATAAAGCTGTTGCTTTCTTCCTTTCACTAATGCATGTCCAAAGTGGGGCTACATACCCCAGGTTGTGGTGGTGAGTCCCACACCCACTTACTGAATTTCTAGCCCCCCTACAAGCTTCATAAGCCATACAATGTGGTTCTGTGGGCTGGATAAGGCCCACAGCCTGTATGTTTGGCACCCCGGTTCTAAAAAAAAGTTTAGATGTACTTGGTTGTTACACAGGGATGCCTGAAATTAGGGTGACCACCTTTACCAAAATGGAAGGTGAGAGATGTGGTTGCTTTCTCCCTCCCCCACAACTGGCGGCAGAGCCAAGTTGGGCAGGGGAGGATGCAGGCTGCCCACTGTGGTTTCAGGACTCCCTGGCCTGCTGTTCTTCCCCTGGGAGCCCCATGCCAGCCGCATGCTCACTGCCTGCCCAGGAGCAGTGGGCAGCACAACTGTGCACTGCCACCACCCTGGCTGTTCCTGGGTGTTACTGTGATGGTGTGGGGCTCCCAACAAGAAGGCAGTAGGTTGGCAAGCCTTGAGCCTGCATCTACCCTTACTCCACACACAAACCTAGGGGGCATGTCCCCCCCATACCCCAACCAGGGGTGAGCACAGTGGTGGGGAGCTGCCCCAGCACATTTCCTGTGCCCCCTGGATGAGCTGCCCATTTCTGTATCAATGCCCACCCTGAGGCCACATGCACTGCCATGGCTGGGCAGCACCCCCAGCTCCTGCCCCTGTCCCATTCCCTCTCTCCCCATGCTCAATCTGGCCCCATGCTCTTTCCATCTCCCATGACCCCCCCCTCCCCCATAGACTTACTTGCAGGGAGCTGCTCTCCAGGCTGCCCGGCTCTTTCCCAGCCCCATGCATGTGTGCAGGTGCACACATGCATGCAACGCCTCATGAATCCCACTCCTTGCAGCCCCAAGCAGCTCCTTCCAGGCTGGAACATTGCCCACATGCAAGGGGAAACCTGGATCCCTACATGACACTGTGAATCTGAGACAAATGCTGCCCCAGAATCATGCAGCCCAGGACCAGGACTATGATGATCCCATTCCAGGACTGTCCCACCCAGTTAGGGATGGGTGGTCACCCTACCTGAGATACTGCATTATTTCTCTACATTTAGGGCTAGGTTGTAATTTGATCTACATGCTCATGCAAAGGATTAAGAATCCTACACTGTTGCCAAGGTACCTGAACCCCCACCTGCCAGATCACAGGATGTTGCAGCACAGGTGTCAACATTTATTGATCTGGTAGACCAACAGCAAATTACCCCATGCCTTGATGGAAAAAGGAAGCATGACTAGAATCTCAGAGGTATAACTGAGAGCCTTAGGATGCAAACAGAAGTGACAATTTTTGTCTAATCTGGACACAGGAAGCAATCTACACCCATGACCAAATACAAGTGCACAACTACAGACTGCTTCAAAAATGGCCAGTAAGGTGAAAGTCTGAACCCTCACTGTGTTCAGATAAAGACATTTCAAAACAGAGTGTCTTCTATAACTTCTATCTGTGCTGCCTCCCAGCATGTTGCTGTTTTCAGAATGGGAGTAGAGGGAGTTCAGTCTCAGCTTTGAGTTTTTTAGGATTTCTTATGGGATTTATGCAATTTATGTTGCCCCATGCTCAAGAGCCATAACTCTCAACTTAGGCATTTTGAAAAGGAAATGCCTCAGCACTACATATTAACTAGAGGTAAAAAAAATACACAAAAAAGTGGTACACACCACAGGGTACCAAGGCTTGATAAAGTTTTACAAAATAGTTAATGTTTATCCACCTACGAAGCGCTTGTACTATTACAGAAATATAATTTGCCCAACCATTACAAATGGGAAGAATGCCTATATATAAACTTGGAGCCAAGGTACAAGGATGTGTATAATTTTACCCTTTGTCACCTTGGTGAAATTGCATCTGGTATGTTTGCCTCCTTCTCTGTTCCTGGAGATTGCCACTGTGATGAAAAGTGTAACTGAACCATTGACTCAGAAAAGCAATCAGTGACTTAAGGATTTTTTTGCAATGCCAGTCTTATTATACAAGACACATCACACTTCCATTTCAAGAACTACTGGTTTCATTCAGGCAAGAATACATCTTGCTGAATAACATACATCCTTCCTTATGCCAAGCTACTCTTTATGTAATGTATCCCATGCAGTATTTGTCTCTTTTCCATCCATTAAGTGATTTTACTCCCGTAATCAAATTGTTTCTGATAGCTTTCTATATTTTAGACATCTGCTAGTTCAAATGACCTTGCTGAGCTATTTCACATAAATCAGACGCACAGCACAGCCAGCCTATCAACAACACTAATGCAGAGTACCAGTAGAATACAGTTATTCCATGTTGTGCACAGCAATTTTCAATTAGCTGCCAGTGGGAGAGGTTGTTACATCAAATACAATTGTAGTATTTAAAAACAGCATTATTCAACAAGAGGTGGGAGAGATTTATACAGGAAAAGGATCTCAGTCTCTTGTGATCTCTCAACACTTTTTCCTGTTTACAGTAACAGTTGAAGAGGCTCCAGTTATGATTCCAGAATTTTACCTGACTTATACAGAGGAAAACATTTGGACCTTTAAATATTTGGTAAACATTCTCTGATCACATAGAAAAAATATAAGCTTCTCCACTTGAATAAAGACAGAAAAGGGAGATACGTTGGCAAGATGATACAAAAGGCTAATTTGCGCCTTACAATACATGCGTGCATAGGGGGGTACAATGGAATACAACCTATACAGGGTATCTGGATTTTGGGTTGGGATACTAATTCATTTACTCCATGCTCAATGAGGATGTGAAGGTATCAACTGGAAATGATGTAGCCTTGGCTAATTCCTCTTTTTTTATCATAATAGCTGAGACAGTAGGTAGAGGGATAGTAGGTCAGAAACAGATTTCCATGCCTACTACAAGGACCTATTCCTGAAATAGAAGGGTTTAAACACTAATTTTCAACAAGATGATACCTGAACCTACATTCTATCCCTTCATTCTTAAAATAACTATGAGGGGAAATAAAAGCAAAAAAAAAGAAAAGAAAGAAAAAGGAGAGAGAGGGATAGAGGGGAGAGATCAAAGCGTGAAATTGGGAACATATTACAAAAGTTTTTGCTGTTGATAGGGTTTTAGGTCAATCATAATATGCACAGATTATGAGGAAATGAATTTCCTTCTGCAACAGAACTGCTGTTTGTTTAAAGCTAAGTGCAGAGAAAAAATATACCCTATGCATAGCCTTTGGTGATCAACAGGTTTAATAAACCCATGGCTATGTGAATGAGAAGAATACCAACTTTAATTTGTGAAGCAGTATGCAGCAACTGCAGAGCATGGGTCTGTCTCTAAACTGATCGGCTAGCTACTTCACTAAGGGATCATCTCTCAATAACTAACTCAGTCTCCTTAGCTAGAGATCATCTTTAAATTATAACTTCTATCTTACTTCTTAAAAAAATACAAAATTCAATTACCATCCATCTACAGAAGAAAAGTTACTAGTGCTTCACTCTACAGAGTATCTTTACCACTCACTTTCCTGTTTCTCCTTATCTCCATCTCTTTTAACTTCATGAGTCTCTCTGGAGGTTTCACTTTCTTCTCAGATCAAAGTAGCCAATTCAATTTCTGATTTGTTTTTGGTGGGAAGCAGACCCCAGAAGTTTAGTCCTTCCCTGCCTGCTCCCTGAGACAGACAGTACAGGCAGTTGCGGGGAAATCAGGGGGTCAGGGGAAAGTGAGTGAGGATCTGGGGAGCTTGGGATGGGGGACGGGGAGGCAGTGGGCCCAGCAGGGGAAGAAGGCAGACCCTGGCTTGGCACCAGGATGGGAGCTCCTTCCCCTCCACTTATGGGTCAAAAACTGGCATGGGGCAGGGCTCTGCAGCGGGCCTGGCAATACGGGGGAGGGAAATCACCATTGGTGTGGGGATCCCTGCAGCTGGCCAGACCCCAGCTCAGGAGAAGCCCAGGCTGGGGTGAGGAAAACCCCCAGAAGCATAGGGCTCATCGACATAGGCAGACACCAACTCGGTACTAGCATGAGGGCTCTTTCCCCTACCATCAGAGGGATAGCAGAGGGTTGGGGGCATGTGCTGGGCAACCAATTGGGGATGGCCCTGCTTGGCTGGGCTTGGCAATAGCCAGCAGTCTGGGAGGCATGCTTGAGTGCTCGTTGCCTCCTGACCTGGGTCCGCGCAGGCATCTGGCTTGCTTTTCCCAATTAAAACGCAATATGAGTTCACTTCATTATTGGTTCAATCTATGCAGCTTAGAGAAACCTGTGAAGATTAGTTTAATTCCACCTCAGGCTTTTTGACTGTCTGTACTTAGCCATGGTTTCATGTTTACAGCATGGATGACACCTTTCTGTGCATTCAGCTCTGCAGACTGGGCCTCCACAATTTCTGCTGCCCTAGGCTAAAAGCTCTGTCATTGTGGGGACTCTCAGTCACCACAACTTCAACAGATGGGGCTCCCAGCCATGGGAGTGCAGGGGGAGTCCAGAATCAGGCTCCCCATACACTGGCAATAAAGCATGATTGAATCTTATATCACTAAGCAAACTACTATATGCAAATAAATTATGATATCCCATAACTACACCTCCCGCTGTGTACATGTGGCATGGCAAATGGTGCAATTGTGTAGATCATACATTAGATCCAATCTCATTTTTATCTGCATAGGTAGAGGGGTCCTTAGACTACTATTGTGTAGGAAAATCACTTTGTCCTTTCCAGTGGCTCCACATGCTCCCAGATTCTAACTTTCTTTTCCAGTTTGGATCTCAAATTCTTCCAAGCTCTTTTCTATTCATCACTTCTAACACCATGTCATGATGTATGGGTTCAATAAACACAGGTAATACATGAATGAAGAGAACAACATACTTTAATTTGTGGAGAATTATGCAACACATGCAAGCCCTGGATCTCTCTCTCACTGACTGATTGTCTAGCTCGTTAACTAAAGGATCATTTCTCAATGACCAACTCAGTTTCCTTAGTTAGGGATCATCTTTAAATTACAACTTATATCACTAAACAAACTACTATATGCAAATAAATTACATCATCATTGACTCCTCCCCGCATTAGTATTATAGGATGATTCCTTGGTGGCAATTTTTTTTCAAGAGTACATTTTCTGTCTTCAGTGGCCCCTTTTATTAGGG
>NW_005841960.1:737313-737815 GCF_000455745.1 Alligator sinensis | reverse complement strand
ACTCACAGAGCTTTAAAAAATACATGTGTGTCTGCACAAACTCAGCAGAAGTATCTGCTTTTTCCACACACTAATGTATAGTGCCAGTGTCTCAGCAAAAACTGTGAACAGTTGCAAGCAGTGAACAGACTGGGTGTATTTACACATGCATTTACTCTGGCCTAAGTTTATGCTGGTGTAAGTGTTTTCAGGCAGACATCTACATGTGTGGGGATTAGGGAGAAGATTTACATCAGGTTTCCTGCAGCCCTGCAATGGGCCCCTGCCACCACCATGGGGAGCTCCAGGCTCCAGCTACAGCTGCCAGCACCCAGAAGCCATCTTTAAATGCTAGCCCCACCCTCTGGCCAGCCATGTCGCTGCCCAGAAGCAGCATGTGGCAGCTCTCTCCTTGCCAACTCTGCCTCTTCATGCAATGGCTGCTCCTGCTGCTGCCCCGGGCAGCAACAACCAGCCCCCTGTTCCTCTGCTGGCTATGGTGCTAGCCCTGCTGGGCCCAGCC
>NW_005841960.1:727957-737303 GCF_000455745.1 Alligator sinensis | reverse complement strand
GAATGCCGTACAACCACCAGTGGGGGCTGGGCCAGGTGCAGGAGGTCCTGGCTGGCCACATCCTCCAGCACTCCCCACTCTAGCTTGCCCACAGTGCTGCCCATGGCCCCCCAACTCCACCTGCCCATCCTTTGTACCATGCACACTGCAGACATGTCAGAGAACAAACGTTTTTTTCTTTCACATCAAAGAGACCCTCCTCCCCTGTCAACAAACAGGACCCCTGCACCACTCAGCCCACTCAACAACAATACAACCCTCTTCCCTGTGCATACTATTTACAAAGTGATTTTTGTGGTGTCCTGGAGTTGAGGGCTGTGGGGTGAGGGTGCTTCGGAAGCAGAGCCCAGAAGCAGGGGGCCAGCACCCCAACCTTTGTCCATTCCCCCATGGCTCCAGATGCCGTGGTGAGTGCAGGGGGCTCACCCAGTGCCAACAGCAGCTGGTGCTCCTCCAGCATGGGTGACTCTCCCTCTAGCAGGCAGAGCCCAGGCCCAGCAGGACCACCATGCAGTCCTGATGTTTCTCCAGGAAGCTCCAGCTCTGCATCCACGTGGAAAGTCATTACAGTGTGTCCGAGCAGACTCAATGAATTGAGCATGGTAATAACTGCACTCCAGTAGTACCACACTCCAGCATCACATGCATCAGCGTCCCCATGCTGAAAAAAGGTGGTGGGGCACTTTAAACTAAAGCTCAGTTGACAAGCTTTAGTTCAAAGCACCCCACTACCATTTTTCAGTACAGGGACACTGATGCACATGATGCCCTGAGAGCTTTTAATTAGTGCTAATTAAAACACGCCCCCCCCCACACACACACTTCCCAGAGCACATCTATAAATGCCCATGATCATTTTTAAATCCCTATGCTGAAAAAATTAAACATGATGGCTGCCTATAGACGTGCTGGTTCAAGTTCCAATTAGAATGCTCCAGCATTGCCTCACTGTCACATGTATGAAGTGTCCTGTGCTTTAAAATGGCCATGGCTTGCTTCACCTAAAGCTCAAATGAGCTTTAATTAAAGCACCCACACAGCCATTTTAAAACCGGGGGGGCGGGGCTTAACACATGTGACGGTGAGCCATTTTAGAGAGAACCTCTCTAATTAAAATGGCCCCTCCCTGCCCCTAATCATGTATATAGGAACCTGATGATTATACTTCCAACTTGGTTCCTGCTCTTCCTGCAGTAGCAACTTAAGAAAAAGCATTATTTTTCTTAAAATGCCAATCCTATCTTGAAATTGGAAGATAATCTTTCCCTTCTTAAAAGCTGCAGTAGCAAGTACTTTCTAATTTATAAGAAAGTAGTACTATTACTACTTTCATGACACTATATAAAGTTAATTTGCTTACAAAGACTGAAATTCAGGTTTTTGGCCACTAAAAAAAGTAGAGAGTTATCTCTCTGGGCCAGAAGTTACCAGTGTGCACATTTTTTTTATTTGTATTTTAGAATTTTAAGAGAGACAGAAGTCATTTCTTGAAAAGCAATCACTTGCTGTTTAATTTCTGCATGTGCAAGCCTATTCATTTATATGATAAATATAGCCCAAACTAATCTCTAGCACCAGGTTAGTTAAAGCAAATGTTATTAATGTAGGAGAAACTGGAAACAAATAGAAAATTTTAATAAGCAAAGTCTTACAAACCATACATTTTCATCAAAATAAGGCTGTCACATTCCTGCAGGTTGGCATTCACTATAGGCTTTCATCACTTTTATTATACATCACATCCAATAGACAATTTACTGATACTCCATGTCTCATTCTATCAAAATAAACATTATCTTGCACAAAGACTGAACCTAAAAATGTTTCATTACAGTGACTAACAGAAAATAGTGTCCTGATGCAATCAGAAATGACATTGCTCATATTTGGGTGCCGACCAATTAAAATGTTTCACAGAAGCAAAAAAGAAAAAAAAGAAAAAAAAAGGGTTTTTCTTTCCTTTTTTTAAAATAAAAAGGAAAGATGTGTGGTACAGGAAACAAGAATGAAGTTCATCAAGTAGACATTCAGATTGTAATTATTTAAAACAAAAAATGCTTTTAAAACTAGGTTTCAAAATATATCTTCATCTACATAACGGTGCTGTTAAAAGGCTCCTGAAATGAAAGAAGACACATTGGAGTATGTTACTTAAAAGAGATTCTACTACAAAATGGAACATGAGCCTTTTAATTTTCATGAATCTGAAAAGCAATAGAAATGATTGTGGCTCATATGTATTATTAGCATGCATTATCCACACACACAGTTACCCTAAGAAATAGAGAGAGGTAGTTTGCTGTGTTAGTCTGAACTCAAGCTGAAAGCAGAGTAGATGTGTGCATCTTTTACACCAAGTAAATTAGAGATGCAAAGGTACCCTGCCTTCTGCCTAAGGAATAAGACAGAAGCATCCTGTTTATAAGATTCATGAAGAGAAAACATGGAAACTGACTTAACATTTTAATCCTGGCAATGTTTTTTATAAAGGCAATGAATGTGGAAAATACATAAGGAATGATGAAAGTGCATCTGTATTGTATGTTGAAATGCCGTGCAGCACAGAGTTACTGTGTTTAGCTTGGCCAAATGCATAGTTTTGAGGTTTTTAATTAGAGGTTAGCTTTGGGACATTGACAATTCCATTTTCAGCTTCCAGCTAAAATGTCACAGTTAAGAAAGGGGGAAAAAAGAAAAACAACTGAAGTTGACATCAGACTGGTTTGCTTTTATTAAAAAATACGCTGACCAGCTAGACTGGGGGAAAAAAATCTGTCGTGAAGTAATTATTGTTCCCCTTGACATGGAAATAGATTACAGTAGCATAGTGCTTTTGTACAATGCACCCCATCATCTGCACCTACTTAATATCTTCTCCCAATCATATTTTCAAGTATTAAGCCTACATTTGTGAAAAGCATTTAATTTGGCTATACAAGATCTATAGTTTTACAAATGCTATAAGCAGAAACTGGGATTTGTAATGCTATAAATCTATTCAAGAAGCAATATTCTACTTTTTAACTAAGAGAGAATTAATTTAATCTAGTGGTGCTAGAAAAAAAAAAAGCCACAGTTAAGCCAGAAAATAAATTTCAAGTCAGACTACTTTTCCTACGAGATGATTTTTCACACTTTTAGTTATCAGCTGGAGAAAGCTCTAGCCGAGGACACATCAAACGATGACCCTGATATTGATGGTGGATGTGAATCTGCTTTATGTAGCAGCAACTCATTTTATTTAGATAAAGCAACTCAACTGGAGCCTATAATTTTCCTATCTTCAAATGCTGTAATCCTGTGTGAAAGGTTAACATCAAGTGGAAGTCTAAAACTCCTACAGAAGTAACATGAACAAGAAATTATATTAACTGCACTTGAAACTTCAGGTTTATATTTAAGAAATAAAATTTCAAAGCTGTAAGTATCATTATTTATTTATTGTTTTACAAAAGCTACATAGTTGGATTACATTTTATTTCCTTTATGTAAAAGTAATCCACAAAGTGAGCCAAGTATATTCCAAAGCCATATTAGCCACCTTAGCGTACAAACACAGCAATAGAAACGCTATTAAAATAAGTGTCCCCTCTTAAGTCTATAACCTAGCCCAAAGGTATTAAAAAACCTTTTGAAAATGTGTAGAAAGACCTCTTTCAAACAATATTCACAACTTGGATTCACTAACCAAATTGTTTAAAAATGAATGGAATTAATATATTCCAAAAAAGGACAGTTTTGATATTCAGAAATACAAAGTATCCTTTTGGGCTAAATGCCAACATCCATACTTGTGCCAAGTATAAGAAAAAATATCAGGGAACACCTGTATTTTAAAAAAGAATATTCTTTCCTATAGGTTAAGTAATATGGATTCATTATTTGCCTATGTTTATTCTTGTACTATCTTTGTTTTGCAATGGCTTCCGCATGCTATTAAGTTTTTAAAAAGCCCTCTTATTAACTGGTTCATCAGTAATTACAATTCTAAAACCCACAAATCCTCATTTAAATAAAAATGCTTGTTTAAATAAAAATGGATAATTTAAGAGGGCTTAAAAGCATTTACAAGTGAGGAAATGAATAGCTGAAGGTATAATAGATGTTATATTATTCATATAAATAAACTGGCCTTTATTCTGATCTATGCAGCTCCATAGTTTGCTCTTCATAACAGCACTATACAATTAAGTCAAGAGTCTCTTGATCACTCAGTTATGGAGAAAGGTTGGGCTCTGGCTACAGCCTGTCAATAAAGAATTGCTCTTAAAAGGAGGAGCCCACTATTGGTATAAAACTGACAAAGCCAACAGACTGTCACATGCACAGGTCATGACCATACAGACCATAATGAGAGAAAGGAGCTGTCAAATAGGTCTGTGCGAAGTGACTAGTCTTCTCTTTGGATTTGGATTCAGCCAATTTGGGGGACAGTGATTCGATTCAGTGATTTGAACCACTGTCTTGAATCAATCCAGCTGAATCTGATTTGGAGATTCAGCTACCGCCGAATTGGCTGAATCTCCACTTTGGATGGGCCCCATCCCCCGCCCGTTCTCCCAGCCCCATCAATGGTAGCCCCAGCCTCCCGGCTCTTAAAAAAAAAAGCCTGGCACTCACCAGTTGCTGCTGGGGGGGGGGAGGGCCTGGCAATCCTCACTGCCCCCCACTGCCCTGTGTTGCGTGGGGGGCTCTGTCATGAGCCCCCATCCCCCACCCGTTCTCCCAGCCCTGGAGTCCTGGCACACAACCTTGGCATACAACGTTCTCCCAGCCCTGAAGTCCTTAAAAAAAAAGTCTTAGTGAGGGTATGTCAGGACAAATGATAGATTGGAAGAAATGTCTGTAATGTGAAGTCTTTGAAGAGACATAGGTGTGGGACTTGTCAGGAGAAGAGAGGGGGAGTCTGCAATTATAAAATTGAGTGTAGAGGACATGGAGCAGGTTTGGATGGGAGAGGCTTGTAGTTAGGCTTGGTGAAGGTTCATGTTTTTACATGACTGAAAATAGTGTAAAGCAGTAAGAAGCATGTGTAGCAGTTATATTTTTCTGCATTTAAAAAAGATGAATAATTTACATTTAAATGAGATTTCCAAAAAACATGAAAAGAAGTCAAATCAGTCCTTGCCAGGTGATAGGCATCCCAACAAGTTCAAAAATCAAAGAGAAGACTTCAATCTTATACCTTTCTCTTTGAAAATTATGAATACATGAAGAAGTAGCACATGCAAGATTTTTTTTGTAAATATGCTAATATCTCTCTCAAGATATGGCCGTTAATATGAAACTTGGTTAAATCATAAACTACACAACATAATTAAAAATGAACTTGGTAGTCTCAGAATGGCCAATATAAAATTGATTTTAAAATCACAAATAGGAAGTATTAAGCATGCTAATTAGTACATCAAATGGTGTAAGAAAACACACCATAAATTAACTGTATACCCCCATTTCAAACACCTTTTTTTATATGTGGGTGCAACAGTTTTGGTTCCCTAATGAACATTTTGTTTCAATATAAAAGTGTTATTAAACAAATGAATTAATAGTCTAGTTCCAGCAATAACAATGTTATTTTAAACAGATAGCAGTAAATTTTTGTTATACATGATCACACCCTATCCCACCCCATCTAAGCAGTCCCTTTGAGCCTTTTGGGTTTACTCCCAGCAAAACTTCCAAGTCAGATAATAGAACCCCACATACAGATGGGATTACTCCCCAGGTGAGATGGCAACAGCATAAGTAACTCTCAGGAAATGCACAAATTACCTTCATGATGGCTTTGGACTTTACCAACAGTGGAGCTGTATGAAAGGAATACATAGCAAGTTTGTTAATTCAGCTACATTATAAATGCTGCCATAGATTAAAAACCCCAAAAGGGTTTACATATTTCAAACTAGCCCACAACCTACTGAACAATGTTTCCCTACCTAATCTCTCCATGAGACCATTCTACTTACTTGGAATCAAATTTTACAAGTGCTATCCAGCACTACAGTAAAAAAGAAGATGGTAAGCATCTCATGCCTGATCAGTGCATTTCATGAGTCTCATTAGCCCCTTCTCACTGTAAACCCAAGCACATGGACACTAATTAGAGAGTCAGTGCATTAAAAAAATGTAATTATATTAGTCATCTATAGCATTATTCAGCTGCCCCCCCCAACACAGTTTGACCTTGTTGAATGGAGGGGAAATAAAAAAAAATCCTCTAAATACTCAAAGGCCTTACCCCAATTATTAGCCATAAATAATTCATCTATAATTTGGTTAAAAGATAACTTACATTCTTGCTTTTCATTTTATGTTTCATGGAATCATTCATTACTAGAACTTATATTGTGTGCACTGTCCAGTAAGAAATGTTTGCAGGACTAGATCCAGGATGTCAAAGTTAATTGTTCCCACAGAACTCTATAGAAAAATGAGCCCAGCTCTTCTGAATATAAGCAATTGATAGGTGTCACCTACATCATGAAGCCATGATAGTGACTGATTTTGCCTTGATTATTTTAAGTAACAAAAATAAGATTATTATAATACAAACTTTGCATAACTGGATATTGATTTTCAAATGTAAGGAAGGAAAGTATACAAGTTAAATATATGAACTTGATGATACAAAGTATGATTTCAATTAATTGATGAAGCAATGTTAAACCCACTGGCTATTAATGGGGTACATCTACATGAGACCTTGTTTTTGGTGTGGTTACTGCAGATTTATTTAGTACTTGTTTATACAAGTATTTGTATATATAAAGTATGAAATAAATGTGCAGTAGCTGGAATTACTGCACAGTAGCACTGGGAAACATCTTTAAGTGATGCTGCTGCACAGTAGCCTAATACTAACGTGCAGCGGC
Organism: Alligator sinensis; assembly: GCF_000455745.1. NCBI lineage: Eukaryota > Metazoa > Chordata > Crocodylia > Alligatoridae > Alligator > Alligator sinensis. The sequence continues at coordinate 730,428 of NW_005841960.1, read as the reverse complement.
ATTTCGGCATGGTTTCTGTCATGCGACGCTACTGCACTGTAGTATCATAGTATCAGGCTACTGCGTAGTCAGCATCTCGTGTAGATGTGCCCAAGGAGTATATCAGCACATTTCAAAGTGTGAGAATTAGTCCTCAAAGAGAGCCAATGACAGCTCTAGAATAATATAAGCCTCAAAGGGCAAAAGGAAGCCTAGAAGGAACAATTTAACAAAAATGTTAGAAAAATTCAGGACTTCAGGAAGGGGATAGAGATCCTTGGAAAATATGGAGGAAGGTGTTTACCAAAAATGTACACAAGAGAAAAGAGATCAGTGTAGAATTATTGCATCCTTTGGCATGCATTCAGCAGCTTTGATCATTTAGGCCTTGTGGGCTATGAGACCATGCGTTAATCATGTTGGAGGTTAACTCCATTGTTTTTTCCTCTGTGAAATATTTGGTTTTGTAGTGAAGAAAGGGACTTTGATTAAACAATCTGCTTGACTGGATTTCTCTAGGGCCTGATACGTCTCCTATATTCTGCTTTCAGCTTGTGATTGGTGATTCTCTATTTTGTAAGCAGGCATTAGGTAGTAGCTCTTCTGACAGCAGAGTTTTTGTGTAGTAATCCAAGGCATTTTAGCTTCATGAGTATTTTTTTTAATTGTTAACTCCAAAAATAGGTAATAACATTTTTTCCCCCTTACTCAAGTCTTATAGTAAATACATATTTTTCTTTTGATTTATTTATATCACAATTCTGAAAGCTAATATGTTTAGGGCCTGGCAGGGAGCATGTTGTTAATATTTCTATTTTACATCCCTATTGCCTTGTGAAAGTGTAAACATATTAAAGTTGGAACATAAAGGCAATCTGCCATAATTAGGACTTGAACTTCTGTCCAGTGAAGCTAATGGAAATATTTGCATTGACTTCTATAGCCATTGTGCAAAGTGTTATAGATAGACACATACTTAACTCTCAGTGAGACAAAGGAATTTTCATGGGTTGATAGTGGTATGGAGAGCCAATTTCACAGTCATTTCCCAGCAGCCCCACCCCTCACCACTGATTTGCAGAGAGGCCCCTGAGGAGGAGGAGGGCATAGGTGGTGGCTGCCATTTTGGCTCCTGGCTGCCCTTCATGCCACCCTCCCAGCTGGCGCCTTCCCCTTCCAAATGGGCTGCAAGGCAGTAAGACTGCTAGCTCGCACTGGGGAGCCAGGAGCCAGCATCATTTTTATTACTTTTTTTTTAGCTGATTCCACTGAGTGTTGCAGATTTTGTGGTTTCCGTGAAATATACAAAATCACAAATCAATCAGGTCCCTACTCCTAGGGCCTTGCAATAAGAAAAGGATTATATATTTTTGCATACAAAATTTGTTCCATGGTTTGTGGGGCTTGTTGCACATAAAACATGTGGGGGCTTAAAATATTTCCTCTCAAGGCAGAAGGATCTCTGAAGTATTATAAAAATAACCTAAAATCAGTCCTGTGAGATGCATTTGCTTAGGGTCTTAGAGGACCCTTATATGAACAGAAGGAGAACAAAGGACTCCAAGATTTATATCTAATGCATGGATTTTAAATACAAAAAACTTAAAATATCCATAGATTGTCTACATGTACAGAACATGTAAAAAGCATCAGAGTAGAGAACACTTGTTGGTGCTTTAATTATACATAATTTGCCCTTGGCATGTTATTCTAAAATAGCATTTCATCTAAATACCTTAACAAACATTACAGTCATTTTCTTTTCCTCCATCAGATTTTAGTTTTAAAATTCCTTAAAACTGTCACAAATGAAGGAGATTTCACTTGGTGTTTTTAAGTGCTTAGGGGAGAACAGAATTCTCCATTACCCTTTACACCAGAGATCAGCAACATTTTTGGGCAGAGTGCCAGAAACACCTGCAACCTCAACCTCTAAGATGTTGGTGTGCTAGGGGTAGGCAGCAGGGGAGCCATGAGGGGCCCAATCCTGGTTGTGGCAGCACAGTCCCTTCCTCCCTCTCCCCCCTCCCCCACAAGGTGCATGTGCCAAGCAAAATGCCTGTTGTGTGCCATACTCTGGAACATCTGGCATGGATTGCCTACCCCTGCTCTACATTGTTCCCCACTTGTGTATTGTAAACTGTTCTTGCCCCACAGATTTCTCTTAAAATTCAACTCAATAGACACAGCTTTTACTAACTGGAACAACCAGGAAAGCATAATGTCACTCTCTAAGCTACACAGTACTCATTTATATGAAAGAAGTAGTACTCAGTAGGGCTGTGCGAAGCTTTAGTAGCTGATTTGATTCAAAGGAGATTTGGCTTGATTCGGGGACCGAATCTCCGAATCCGAATCAAATCAGGAAACCAAGTAAAATCTCTGAATCAATTCAAAGCATCCAAATTGGTTCAGAAAAGCTTTGGAAAAGATTCAGCTGCTTCGGAGATTCAGCTATAGACTAAACAGGCAGCTGACACAGCTGCCTCCAG
>NW_005841960.1:727540-727917 GCF_000455745.1 Alligator sinensis | reverse complement strand
GGCTGGGGTGGGAGGGGAAGTTACTTGGGGAGTGGGGAGGAGGGTGTGGGTTGTGGGCATGGCAGCATTCAAAGCAGGGACTCTGCCCTGCTGCCGCTTGCCCAGCGGGGGTGGTGGGGGCAGGATGCAGGTGTGGCTCACTCCAGGTGGAAGGGGGCAAGGGGCAGCAAGGCATAGCCTCCGCTCTCACTGCTGCCGCGCCCACACCCTGAGCCCCTGCACCAGCTGGCAAGCAGTGGCAGGGCAGTGCCCTCACTCCCAGTACTGAAGCGGGCGCAGCAGTGCTTGAAGTGGAGGCTATTCCCTGCGACTGTCCAGAGCTAGCCACACCTGTATCATATACCCCCTTGGGACTGGCTGGGGCGGGGGGGGGGGGG
>NW_005841960.1:708483-727469 GCF_000455745.1 Alligator sinensis | reverse complement strand
GAAGCCCCCATGGCTGCCCTGCTTGGTCCCAACCCCTGCCTGGCTCCAGCCTGGTCCTGGCACTTAAAAAAAAACAAACAAAAAAAACCCCACACTCACCAGCTCTGGCAATGATAATTGGGGCCTCTGGGTGCTCATGGCAGAGCCCCCTGTGCAGTGCAGAGAAGTGGGAGGCAGCAGGGATCACCCCCCCACTCCCTGCTTGGCACCTGCATGGCAGCTACCCCATGATGCAGATGCGGCACATGCTGTCTGGGATCTGTGTGTGGCTCCAGAAGTCAGCAGGAGCCCAGCAGCGCTCAGTCCAAGTGGCCCCAGCTCCCAAACAGGACATAGAACCCTACTGAGCTGCACTTCATCTGCACCATGGGGAAGCTGCCGCGCAGGTGCCAGGCAGAGGGAGTGATCCTTGCTGCCCCCCACTGCCCTGTGCTGTATGGGGGGGCTCTACCATGAGTGCCCAGGTGCCTTAATCACTTCTCCAATTTTTTTTTTAAATTGCTGGGGTGTTGGGGTTGGGTGCAGGCACCATTACGGGCATGGCTGAGCAGTGGGGGAGATCAGGGAGCAGGGGCTGCGTGGGTGGGGGATGTGCCATGTGGCCCCAGAGCCCCCACAGCCCCTGCTACTTCTGCTGAGTGTGGTATTTTTCTTTTTGATTCCTGGACTGCTGAGTCTGTGCAGGGGGTGGGGGGAAATTGGGGAGTGCGGGCTGCACAGGGGGACTTTGCCATGAGTGCCCAGAGACCCCAACAGCAGCTGCTGTAGCTAGTGAGTGCAGGGGGGTGGGGGGGTTTTTAAGTGCCAGGACTAGGCTGGAGCCAGACATGGCATGAGGCTGGGCAGGGCAGCCATGGGGGTTTCTCCCAGGGTGCCCCCCACCCAGGAAGAGGCAGGCACAGCCGGAGGAGCCATGGGAGAATCTGCAGCTGCCTGGCTGTGCCTGCCTCTCCCTGGCCAATCCAAATCACTGAATCTCTCCAAATCAGTGCCGAATCTTCTGAAGCTGATCCGGCTGAATCAATTCAGAACAGTGATCCAAATCTCCAAAATCGAGCCTCTTTCCTCCAAACTGACTGGATCCAAATCTGAATTGAATACTTCCCTATTTGCACAGGCCTAGTACTCAGGCATTATTATCCTTCCCATCTAATATAATGGAGACCTTGTTAACCATGCCAGTGCTAGGGCCTTGCTACATAGTAAGTTTCGGCAGGTTCTAGAGCTCTAAACCCCTGAATTGGCTGCATGTTAACACCTTTAAGTGGCTTAAAGTACTCCTTACTCAGATTATAGTTATGCCACTCTTTGGCAGGATTCTCTCTAATCTGCCTAATTTTGCTCCTGTTCCATTAAAGTATGGCTAGTCCCTCCAGCTATCCACCCAAGTTGAAGTCCTCTCAGCCCATGATTCAGTAATCCCTCTCCAGAGTCAGGGTGAGCTGGGATCCTGGGGTGCAGCAGTGTCAGGGCTGGGGACAGGCATAGTGCCTTGCCCCCCAGGGATATTGGATAAACCAAGCACCACAGCCCCAAACCACCTGATAGCCATGGTGCCTCCCATTGCTGTCCAAACTCTAGCTGCTCCTGCAGGCGATGGCACGGGGGGAGGGGGAGTGGAGGAGAGCTCTGGAGAAAAAAGATAGGCCTCTCAGATCTCAGCCAGCCCAACCTTTTTTTCTCCAGGTGCTCTGGGACTGCCGCATTCACTCTGCCCAGCAGAAGCAGTGAGCTGGCCTGCCCCTAGGGTATTCATTGTCATTGCAGCCAATGCCAATAAATACAAAAGACTAATAAAAAGAATCACACAAAACATGAAGACATTGTGGCTGACAGCACTGACTTTGTTTAAGAAACATTTTACATAGGGTTTTAGTCCTGCCTCTGCTCACCAAGCCTCTAGTGACAAATCACAGCTGTGCAGGTGAGGGATAGTCATAGTTTCATCAGAGAAGGTTTTTCACCTTAAGGTGTAACTGCTCCACTAAGCCGATCTATGCTAAGCTGGTTAACATTTGTGCAGTTTACAGTATAAGGTACAACAAGGCCCTTACTTTTAAATTACAAGGCTAATAGCATACAGAATTCTAGTAGCTCCTCCCACTTGGATCTCTGATTTGGGTTAAAACAAAAATCAGGATAAATGCCATCTAAGCACATGCCCAATTCATTTCAAAGCATATGCAAAAGCATACAGTCTCAAATAATCTTTGCCTTTGAACAATGAAATGACTTTCAGATCTCAGTTGCACACCAAACCTTAGTTATCCAACAATTGCTGGATATTCACTGTTCCATGCTGGTCATTATTTTCAAAAGTATCTTGCATACAAATAGCATCCACAGAATGTCTGATCCACACAGAGTAGGGCAGAGTATCCAGAATACTCCATCCTATTTCAGAAAGTTGTATGCATCTATGAAGTAGGTTAAAATGTTTTCATTTCATTGAAATATGAGGTGGTTACAGATCTACTTTGTACAACAGTAATTTTCAAAATGGTGTCCAAGTAATACATACACCAAACCTCACAAGCAATACCAGACCACAACCTCCTTCCCGCTTTTCATGAGGCTGAAAAACACCATAAATTCTGGTGGTGATAACTGATTTGCAATTAAGGACATTTGCACTTTTAAAACAAAAACTGTCTGAAGCAAACATACCCTCTTGAAGTATTTGTCAAATAGGTCAACTGTCAGAAGTGCCAACGATGACAACTTTGGACAACATGACAAAGTTTTGTTTTTCTTTTTAAATTCCATTTTTTTTCAATTTGATGATTTGCATGTCCTTTCTTCCAGAAGGGTATCTTCAGGGTTGTCCAAACTATGCCCTCACAAATGCAGGTGAGAGTTTGTAGAAGTTAGAAGGTAACAAAAAGTCCAGTGATGGTGATTTTTTTGTAATGAATGTACTATAACTTAAATGCAAACAGATAAATACAGAAAGGCTGTGAAAATCCTGTATATAAGCCAAAAATGCTAAAAGGGTGAGCAGGTAAGGCAGTAAGGCCAAGCTGACAGATACAATCAAGTAAAATTATGACCTAGTTGGTGCAGAATTTATCAAATATATTTAACAACCCTTGCAGCAGCACAAAGTTAACCACTGTTGTCCCCCCATTTTACCTATGGGGGGTGCTATGCTTTGTAGTTTTGACCGGGCTAATTGTGCGATTTAGTTAGAGGCTAGACAAGGATTTTTATGGGATGGTTTGGGTAGAGATGATCCTACCTCAGGCAGGGTGCTGGGCTAGATGATTATCTCCAGAGGTCTCTTACAGGGCTACTCTTCTATGGTTCTATGCAGGCCACATATCTTTGAAATCCATTTATAAGTGAATAAAAATAGCCAGGTGGCTATGAGGAGCCTTTTATTTTGTGGCATTTTCTACCAAATTAATACAGCAGTCGGTGAAAACAACAGACATGTATCTGCTGCTGCACACAGCTGTACTCTCTATTATTTCTAGAATATTACCTACTTACCCTGCTGGATCAGCACAGTGCAAGCAAATTACTCTCACTCATCTCTGTCATTGCATTTGAAGCACAATGTAACAAACCACACACTAGAAGAATATAACTCCAAGAGGTTGCTAATTTACAGCCAATTATTTATCAACTCTTCTCTTCAGGGCCTCTTGCTATAAACTAAAAGATATAAATAAACTATGCTAGTGTTAACACAGCAACTATTTTAAAATTCTTAAGCGCTCAGAATAAAATACAAATCAGTATTGTCCATACTATGCACATAAAACCAGCTTTCATACCAAACTTTTCCTTTCATTAAATCTGATCAGTATTTTTTATTCTTACCATTGCAGTTAAAAGTAAAATATAAAAGGGCCTGCTTATCAGAATAACAAATTATAGAGCATGTGAAAACCCCAGGCACAAGAAATAAATGGGAAGATAAGGGCACAGTGGAAAGGGTACACCTGATAACTTGTATATCAACAGAAGGATTTAATCTGTTTTTAAACATTGTTAGTTAAAAAGGTCCATTTTTTGTTTAGTTATAGCAGCTTATGTGGACAGACATGTTTGTTCAGCTCCCAAAAGAGAGCTTGCAGCTGCTCAGTTTCAAAAAATAGTCATGGGTGATTTTAAGTAGCAAACTTAACAGCTTTGTTTTCTAACCCAACTTTCTACAAGGCATCTGGGCATAAGACACGCTAACCTCAACTAGTACAAATGAATTGGTGCATGTGTTCAAGTTAACACGCTAGATTTGATTGCTGGTTTCTAAGTATGTAGCTGGAACACCCATATAGCATTAGCTACTGATTGAAGGGAAATGCTGTCATTTGGGACCAGATTGATAACTCAGTCCTCTTTGTTACACGTATAGTTCCATTTTTAATAAAGCAACATTGCAAATTAGAGAAAGAGTAACAGTTTAAAGTAAATGAAAGATGTGCCATACTCTCCAGGGCATCGAGTGAAATTTTGACATGAGATGCCTGCATAAGATCCTGAAAATAAAGTGGGAAGACAAAATACCAAACACAGAGGTGCTAGAGCACGCGGGGCTGACACTTAAAAACCACTATCAAGAAGAGGAGGTTGCGATGGCTCAGCCATGTCAGGAGAATAGAAGGAGACAGTATTCCCAAGAACATTTTGTACAGTGAGATTCGAGACGGCTCTAGAAACCAATGTCGCCCTTGAGGAGATGGTTCAACAGTTCCCAGTTGATGATACAATAAATACTTAGTTTATTCAAATACAGGGTTAAGGTTTGGGGTTCAGATGAGGCTCAAGAGTTAAAAATTAGAAACACAGGGTGTTGGTCACAATTTGTCAACATTTAATTTATTATTAGTATTATCATTAACAATAGCAACAACATTCCACATCTAGAAGAACTCACTACTTCATCAAGAAAATGATACACTAAAATAGTTTAGCGGGGTCTTAACTATGACTCTCATGAGCAGGGATCCTGGTTTTCTCTGGGGATTTTTTTTAAATCAATTTTCAGGTTAAGTAACCCAAAATCCACATTTTTCCATTATTAAAATAAAACACTACTAATACATATGTATAATGGTGTTTAATTTTAAACCATAGAAAATGTGGATTTTGGGTTACTTCTTTAAACCCAAAAATTGGGAATTTTGTTTTAATCAGAGAAAACCAAGATCCCTGCTCATGAGAGGTAATAGAATGATCAGGGGATTGGGTATAAATTGGTTGTGAATACATTAACACTGGAAAAATCAGAAAAATTATCAGTATAGTGGGTCTCTGGCAGCTTTCCATGAGGAACAGTAGAAGCAAAAACCCTAAGAAACTTTAAGATAGAGCTCTATTAGTTTAATTAGAGGAACCACACCACATGGTCACCTCCAACTGGATTTGATGGACTTCCAGACCTATGTTACTTTTTATACAATACTTTACCTCAAAGCAGCTTACAGATACTAACTTTTAAAGCATCACAAACCCTTTTGAAGACTACGAGGACAATAGAGAAGTCACCTATGTGTAGCAGTTGCAAAGCCAGGCCTGAGAGTTCTGATTTCTGAGTCTCATAATCTTACTATATTAAATAGTTAGCCAACTGTAGAGTTCCCAGTTCTTTATAAATACAGATTGACATCATTATACCCATTTTCTAGACTGGAGAACTGAAGCAGAAAGGTGGAAATCATTGCTTAAGTCATACAGCTGGGCAGCAATCTGATTCTAAAAACACAATCTTCACTCTCTTTCCTGCTCCCTTTCTGAAAATTGTCATAAATCCCGGTGTTAAAGGAATGTGATGCCAGAAGGAGCCCTAGCATTGTGGAGATTATGAGGAGTGCTACAGGCTATACATCAGCCTGAATAGCCTGTCATGACTTGGGTAGATACCCAGGACCATCTTCTTACACTACTGCCTATCCAGAGCTAGGGAAAATTTTGGATCATAAATTTAGAGGCACAATATCAAATTCTGCTTTAATTTTTCTGGCTCCCAGATCTGAACTTGTTACAATATTCTGCACCTCTGCTATACTCCTACCACAGCAGAGGTCTGTTATCTGTAATACTCAACTACCTTTTCTCTTATTTCACATCAATACTCACTGGGTCCCAACAGTAGTGAAATTTGCATTTTCATTGCTGTATTCTGGTTTATAGGGAAGCTAGAAGTGTACCCACTTACATCTTAATGGAAAGGAATTTAGTTCATTTTTCTCTAAAGTAAAGTATGGCTGAAGAGGAAAAATGGTTTCATATTTGGTCAGGGAGTCCTTTACAGCATGCATTCACTGTGGGGCTTCTCAATTGCCTGCAACCCAGAATATGCTGAAGCATTTTGCAGGATGGGACCAGAGTTCTTAGCAGGATCAAGAGCTTTATCCCAAAGCAAAACATATCAACAGATTCAAAGAGAGTTTAAAAATACTGCTTAGGTTCACCAAAGCTTTTACAACCACCTATCTCTAGAAGATAGGCATCCTATAGGATGATAAAGATATGGACTTATTTTATAACCAATAGTAGCAGGATCAAAATATCTCACAGTGGCCATGTCTACACATGTGCTTTACTTCAGAGTAGACTAATTAGCTGAAGAGTTAAGTATCACTGCCTATACATGTGACAGTATTAGGCCACAGTAAACTAATTTAACACCACTGTAAGATAGTACTGTCTTAGTAATTGCAGAATAATTAACTGCCATTAAATGCATGTGTAGACACTGACAATGGGCATAAATTGCACCTGGTCAACCCAGCCAGCAGGGAGCTAGGCTCCTGCCTGCCACCTATTCACACAGTGCCACACTTTTAGCACCTTCATGCCTCAGCCAACCCCACTGCTGCCCATGGGCAGCTGGTGCCTCCTGAGTCTAGCGGGGCACCCACAGAAGCCAGCAGTGGCATCAGCAGTGGGGACGGGACTGGCGAGCACCTGCAGAAGTCGCCAGTGGCAACAGTGGTGAGGGACAGCCCCATCATGGGGGGCACGTGCCCCCCACCGCATGCCTCCCCTATCAGTCGCCTATGCCTGATGCTGCTGCTGAGAGCCCAGGGCAGAACAGGGCATGAGCAGCCCTGATGTAAACTGCTCTGTCCTGGCTCAGATTGCTGCTCTCCAAGGAACATGTGTAGATGCTGTGCCCAGGAGTAATTTACTCTGTCTCAACTGCTTTGGACTTTATTGCTTTGAATTAATTGCACGTGTAGATGCACCCACTCTCCATCATATATATTCGCACTACCCTCACTGAGGAGAGGAGTATTATCCCCATTTTATACATGGGAGAGCTGGAGCTCCAGAAAATTAAGTGATTTGCCCAAAGCCATACTGGAATTCTGATCTTTCAACATCAAAGGTTGCACACAAACTGCTCAACTATCGTCCAACTACTATACCTATTACCCTTAAGTGCAAATCTGTAAAAATAAACTACCTCTCTCCTCCTAAAAAAAAAAAAATCACCTAAAAGTAACTTTTATTAAAGACCATAGAAAGTATGGCTCAATAATTCCTGGGCTCCTTCTGGATATTCAAAAGAACAGTACATATCAGCTACCTACTTTTGTTATTTAAAAGGTAATATAATTAAATCAGGCATCAACTACTTCCTGCCATGGTTGAATCACTTCCAATTAACATTGCTGCACCAGCAAAGCACAAAAAAAAAGAATATTTGGGCAATATTCAGGCTCTTATTAGGATTATTCTTCTTAAGAAGTCAGAAGTGGTCTTTAAAAGGCTAAGGGTTAGTGGGATTAAATTTTATGTTAGAGAAGCTGACGTATTTCTTGCTGTAAAAAAATAAAAGGGATCACCAGACCCTAAAGATATGAGGCAAAATGAAAATAATGAGTCAGTACAATAGGATGACTTCTTATGGATCTATCTTTTGACTTTAAAGAAGTTAACCCTGTAACCTATCCCTATGCTACATCCTTGTTGATCCTGGGACATGCGAAATAGCAGTTTAAAGACATTTTTACCTATCTCTAAAAGGACTTGGAAAAAGTGGCTCATATACACACACACACACACACACACACACACACACACACACACATTATAATATATATATATATATATATATATATATATTAAAATTGGCTTTCAGACATTTCATGGCATTGCTAAATGTACACAGTTCAACAGGCATGGCAGGACAATGAGTTGTCCATGACTTCACAATAGATGAAGATTTTAAAGTTTTAGTGCAAGAACTACCCTGTAAAAGTTAATGGAGGCAAGGGAAATTTGATTAGTAGACAGACTGCTTCCAGTAGAGTACTTGATTTCTCAGTAGTTGGTCTCAGAGCTACTGAATAAAACTGCACTTGAAATAATATGATCCCTACAGATCCATATAGAAGTGTTATTTTCATCTAGATAGAATGTGTTGAAAGAAAGGAAATAACCATCCTGTTAAGTACATTTTCCATACACAGCCCATACATTCTGGGGGCTTAATTCTTTACTAACTCAACAAAGTGCAAGACAGAGGGAGGCATTTACTAAAAACAGAGATATATTGTGAGACTTTGACTTATATTGTGAGACTACCTAACCATCAACTTCAAAATAAGCTGAAGGTCTAGAGTCTCTCTTGCTCCTTTCTTTTCATAAACTTTCTATTATGCTATTCTTTCTAACATATTAGTGGCTCCCAAATATAGTAATCCAGCTTTAAGCATCTTCATGAGAGTAACTGCAACGCTTCCAATAATGTGGTTCCATAGATTGATGTTAAATAAAGTATGCAAAATGCATATATAGCTGCAAACATAAAATGTATTATTTCTTCCAAACCAAAGCTACTTCAAATAAAATCAAACTTCTTCAAAAGGTAAATTTGGTCCAGTTACCAAGTTTAATGATTTGAAGACAAATTATTTTCAAATCTACTTTCATGAATCCTATATGGGATTCAATGGGAATACATGTACATATAGATCAAAACAGAATCTAGCCTACTGTCTTTAAGAAATAAACAGTGGAAACACTTAGGGGGTGCACTGGGGTGCACATGCACCCTCTGAGAGTGCAGGTGTACCCCTTGACAGCTAGCATTCCTGGGCGGGAAGGGCATGTGAGAGCACTGGTGCCCCACCTGAGAGCACCAGCCAGGGAGTGGGGCGCCAGGAAAAGCAATACCTGCAGTCCCCCCACAACCGATCAAGCTCACCCGGAAGTGTCAATGGTGTGCCTGGAAGTGCCAGTGGCATGCTGATGCCACTTGTGGGATGGCAGGATTGGCCATGGGGGGATCAGCCCCACCGTCAGTGAGATCAGCTGTGAGGGGACACCCCCCAGTTGCTGACTGACCAATGGGGGTCAAGTGCCCCCCTGACTCAGAAGGCACCAGTCGCCTATGAAAATAAATGTATTTTCAATATATCTTTGAAGTAAGGATGAGAGTATTGACTAGAAATAGGTGGACTATTAAGTATATAGTGAGTTTCCTTTTGTGGAATAAAGAAAGGCATAAAGAAAGAATGTAAAAAGGGGCAAACTCTGACTCTAGGTAACCTATTCCAATGCTTAATAACCCTCATAGTCAGAAAATTCTTCCTAAATTTCCTCTGCTGCAGCTTGAGACCTCCATTCCTAGTCCTGTCTCCTATAACCAGTCTGTCTCCACCCTCTTTATCACCACCCTTCAGATATTTGAAAAGTGTTATCAAACCCCCTTCTTTTTTTTCTTCTCCAGATTGGATAATCCTAATTATTTTAATCTCTCCTTATAAATCATGTTTACCAGGCCTCTAAATCATTTTGTCACTCTCCATTGGACTCCTCCCAATCTGTCTACATCTTTATTGAAATGTGGGGGCCTAAACTGGACACTGTACTCCAGATGAGTCCTCACCAGTGCCAAATAGAATTAAAAAAATCACTTCCTTTGATTTGAAAGAGATGCTCCTTGGCTTTGTTTTTTGGCAACAAAATCACACTCTTGGCTCTTATTCAGCTTACAGTCCAGTGGAAGGGTGGGCAAAATGGCTGATCCAGCCAGCAGCCAGGCTCTATTTCTCAGCAGCCCCTACCCACATGTCTGGGGCCGATCTCCATGGAGACCCCAGTCACAGCTGTGCTGTGAAAGCTCAAGGCTGGGGTTGCCATGGAGACCAGCCCTAACCATGCTGGCAGGGCACATGGCAGAGCAGGGCAAGGTGCTGCTCTGAAGCCCTGTGATCTTACGATGGGAGCAGCTTGCTCTGGAGTCAGGACAGAGCTGAGATCTGTAGTCTGAATGCTCTGGGCAGGGGCGCACAGGCAGAGGATCACGGCTCTGCCTCGGCTCCTTGCAGTGGTGGTAGCCTGGTCTGGAGCGGGGTGACTCTGGAGCAACCCCCTGCCCTGCTCTGCCATGTGCCCTGTCAGCACAGCTAGGGCTGGTTTCCATGGCAACCCCAGACTTGAGCTTTTACGTGCAGCTGCGGCTGGAGTCTCCATGGAGACCAGTCCCAGTCATGTGCAGCGGCAGCTGGGAAATGGATTCCACTGCTGACCAGATCTGGCCTGTGGGCCAGACTTTGCCCATCCCTGGTCTACTGTAACCCCCAGGTCCTTCTCTGCAGTATTGAATCCTTGCCAATAATTCCACTATCTATATTTGTACATGCAGCTGTTTCATCCCAAGTGCAGGACTTTGCACTTCTGCTTGCTGAATTTCATCTGACTGATTTCAGAGCATTTTTTCCAGGATATCCAGGACATCTTGGATCCTAGCCTCACCCTTCAGTGTGCTTGCATCTGCACCCAATTTAGTATCACTCACAAATTTGCTAAGAATGCACTCAATCACAACATCCAAATCATTAATGAAGATGTTAAACAATGTAACTTCTCCTATCCCATTATGGAAAAATATTTTTACTGACCTCCAGAAAGTACTTTAAGATCAATTGATTGAATATGCTCTTATAAACTGTACTTACTAGTGTAAATAAGAACAAAGGAATAGGTTCTTAGAATATGATTAAAGCAGACCCAGAGACTCAGGAACTTTTATATTATAGTTGTGAATACATATCTACCAGTTGCAAAACACATCTACGATGAAAAGTTTTTGATCCATCTCAAGGTGTTATTGTAAGCTGGCATTGTGCACTGGGGTCACTTCCTCCTCCGGGCTTAGTTGGCTAACATTGTATTTTCTGTAACCTAGTTGCATTCTCCTCCTCACCTCCATCCCTCTAATGTTAGTCCCTTGTTCAGGCAATTTGTATTTCCCCACTGGCTTTGTCATCTTTTTGGATTCACAATCCTAAACATCTACTAATAAAACTCAATTTGTTCTTTCCAGCTAGCTCTGTTTGAAACCTCTCTTCAGAAAATGTAGATTTATAAATCATAATAAAATAGGATATTGGATTAATTCCTTGTCTACTGCACACTACTTTCCCTTCTTTAAAAAAGAGTAATCCATCTCCCAGTAATCCACCTCAATTGAAGCAAGTAGACCAATGCCAATGTCCATCTGCTGAAGGTCTAGTGGTGGCCTAGTGGTTAGGGCACTAGTTTGGGAGCCTAAGAGAACTGCCACAAAACACATCTTGCCCAGCCACTATCTCTTTGAACATGGCAAATCTGGAAGTGAAGCTGCCCTGTGGGTATTTCCTCATTGCTACTCTTGAGATCTCAGTCTTTAGTATGCTTGAGAGCAGCTGTAGGGTGCTATTATAATGCCTGACTGCCTCATTTCTAGGTTTGGCATGCACAGTGCAGAACCTGCTCACAAGCACTAACAAATTGGGATTTCTGCTACTAAAGCTCAGTTCCCAGATATAAAGCCCCAATTTACTTATGAGAAGGATAAATCTTGAATACAGAGTCTATTTCAGGAAAAAGCAGTGTGGGTAGCAAATTCCCACCACTACCTACACTGCATATGAAGTTAGATTTTTAGAGATAATAGAATCTTTGCAAGGTGTATATGGCATCTTTCATTTTAAAATATTCTCAATGCATATCATTTCAAGTTTGCGAGTTCTTCCCTCCTTGTCTAGTAGGAAACTACCAAGGAGGCACATGACAAACTGAACAGAAAATGACTACAAAAATGTTCTTGCGCAGATCTAATTGACAGTTCAGAAAGTGGAAAATCTTTTATAACTCTAGTGCAGGAAAATGAGTGCATGTAGATTAGAACACCACGGTTTCTCCACCAAGGAAGCTCTCTTTAACAATCTATTGTTTTCCAAATTAGACTTGCTGTTTCTCTCAGTGTCTAATACAAAGTTCTACATTCAAATAAGTTAGTAACAGGATTTGGTCTCTCTCTTCATAAGAGGAAATAATGATCCCTCATTTGGCCCTGTACCTCCTGACTTCTGGTAAGTCCATGCCAGTTTTTCAAACAACAATGGTATTTTTCTGACATAGGATCTAGAAGGAGGGAATTCATACTTTTTCAACAGTTTAAAAACCAAGAAGAAACAGGTAGTCTATCTGTGCCAATAAGAGTTTATCACCAAAATTCAGATTTACGGTTGATACACTTCAAAATTTTCATAATTATTTAAAGTTCTGGGTTTTTTTTCATCCATCTTAGTCCTTTTAATGTTACAGCCTTATCCAAATAAGATGTTAAAAAAAGAAAAAAAGTGGTGCATTTATTAACCATGTTTTGGCACCCATAAGAGATAGCAGGATATAAACTAAAATTGCTTGCAGACATGAAAAAAAAAACACCCCCAAAACAGCACTTTAAACTTGGTGCACCCCCAAGTGCAGTGCATGCCCAATAAAGGTATTGCCTTAGTTGGACCCAGCTCACCCAACATCTGTATAGATCAGGCACTTCAGTGGGGCTTTTTGGTGCTTTTATCTAACAATTGATTGAATCAGCTTTTAGATAAAATCACCAAAAAGCCTCGCTGAATTGCCTGATCTATACAGATTCTGCAGAGCCGATTTGAACTAACGCACTTCCTCTTCTGGTAAAGCACTATTTTGTTTTGTTTTTTCCCCACATCTGCAAGCAGCCTAAGTATCAGGCTAGCTCAAAATAAACTATTAATAGTCATATTTAGATACATAGCTAAATAGTGTTGGCTTATAGAAGAATTGAGGCTAAAGACTTTTTAGATTCTATTCTCACCTCTAGGTTGTTCCTGAGCAAGGTCATTCTTCAGTCCTATGCTCCTCTTTCTCCTTCCACCCTCTTATCTGCCTTTTCAGGTTAATCTTTTTGGAGGAAGAATGAACTTTTACTACATGACTGCATAGCCATTAGGATAATGAGACCCCAAACTCAATTGTGGCAATATATGTAATATATGTAACCGCAGTAATAAATAAGTGGTTACCACAAGTAATCAATAATATAAGTAGTTACTATAATTAATTAATAATATAAATAGTTACAACAATAGATATGCTGATGTGATGTCTGTTTAACATAATAATCCCCATAAAATAATATAATCAATCAATTAGGTTGATAATTAACAATTAGGTTAAATTAAAGTGGTTCTCCTAACTTGTACCAAGGCTTGAATTGACTGGTTCTTTCCCAGACTAAGGAGTGCTCTAAGCCCAAAACCTTGTCTTCTATCTCTTCACTCACACAAGTCCAATAAAATATATTATTTCATTTTACAAACTGTGTTTCTCTCAATTCCTGGAAACACATTTGGAGCAACTAAAGGTTCATTTCAAGCACCCAAGACAGGCTGTAAAGTTACAATCTAAAAAGATATGCCTGGAAAAAAAACTGAACAATAGTTACTCCAAAATGAACTCTGATCATGAGTATCAAAGACATTAAGCCTCATAGAACAGCGTTCAGCAATCTATGGCTCTTGGTTCAGATCCAACCAGCTGAGCGATTGGATCCTGCCCAGGGACAAAGGGATTCAGCAGTGTTCAGTGGCAAGAGGTTTTGGCAGTATTTGGTGATGGAAACTTCCCTATCATGCTGTGGCTGGCTGGCCTGTCCCCCCTCCCCCACTGCACAGGAAGGAGAAGTGGGGGAGTAGTTAGGTCCTACCATCCTCCAGCCCCTGACCTAGGCAGGATCATTTCATCCCACAATCTGAAAAGTTGTTTTATTATATAAACTGCTTCCATAAAACATAGATTATGACCACTTTACAATTTTAAAATAAGGTTTTTCAAATGAATTGAGTATAGATGCAAAATGCTGTGTGCCTTATTATAAATAAATATGTACATATACAATACATATAAGAATACACAATTATGTATAAGAAGGCATGGGTTCTCTAGAAGATTCAGGAAACTTGGACAGAAAACTCAGTAAGGAGAAGTATTAGTGAGACCTTTAACAAAGTTGTAGGAAGAAGATAGGATAATCAGTTACAATACCTGAAGCATTTATATACAAATGTGAGACGCATAGGGAACAAACAGGAAAAACTGGAGGTTCTAGTACAATTACAGAATTATGATATAATTGAGATTACAGACATGTGATGGGATAGTTCAGTCATGGATGTAAAGTCATGAATAAGTATAGTTTTTTCAGAAAGGATATCCCAATCTCTACACAACAACCTCTTCAATGAGTTAAAATTGAAAAAGGAATCCTATAAAATACTGTAAAATTTGGTCATAGTACTAGTGAAGCACATGAGTTTCAAACAGGCATGCAGAGAGAAAATAGGAAGACCAAGGCACAGTTTGAAATACAACTGGCAAGGGACATATAAAGGCAATAAATTCTACACATATTCCAAAAATAAGAGAAAGACCAAAGAAACCATAGGATGCTTACAGAATGCAGATGCCATCTAGTGACAGATTATGCAGAGAAGGCTGACAAAATGCTTTTTTTTTACTTCGGTTCTCACAAATTGGGGCAGCTACCAGATGACAAGTGCAGCTGGTAGCAAAGAAAGGGAAGAAGACAAACAGCCTAAAGTAATGGACAAACATGTTAGGGCTTACTTAGAGAAGCTAGATGCTTTCAAGTCAGCAGGGACAGATGGGATTCACCCAAGGCAATAAGTAATTTCAAAGCCATTAAGTATCCTCTCTGAGAACACATGCAGTTTGCATGAGAACCCAGATGATTAGAAAAGACCAAATATAGTGTCTCGCTTTAAGAAAGGCAAGAAGGAGAATCCAGAGAACTATAGGCCAGTCAACCTAACCTCAGTACCTGAAAAGGTCATGGAGCAGGCTCTCAAGGAATCTATTGTAAAGCACCTAGACAACAACCAGGCGATCAGGAACAGCCAGCATGGATTCACCAAGAGCAAGTCATGCCTGACCAACCTGATTTCCTTCAATGATAAGGTGTCAGACTCTCTGGATGGGGGAAGAGCAGTGAATGCAATCAATCTCAATGTTAGAACAGCTTTTGAGACTATCTCCCATGACACTCGTATTAACAAACCAAGATTAGATTAAAGTCCTGTAAGATTGGATCATTGAGACGCATTGGTAACTGGTTGGATCATTTTGCTCAACAGGCAGTCATCAAAGGCTCAATTTCTAGTTGGGAGGAGATATCAAGTGGGGTTCCTCAGGGTCCTGGACTATCTTGGGTCCAGTATTCTTCAACATCTTTATTAATTATTTGGATAATGGGACTGAGTGCATGCTTAGCAAATTTGTGGATGACACCAAGTTGGATGGAGTTACAGACACTCTGCATGACTAGGGCTAGGATCCAAACTGACAATCAGATGAGTAAAGTCTGGTACTTGGGACAAAATAACTGTAAGCACAAATATAGACTGGGAAATGACTGGCTAGGCTGTAATACTGCAGAGAAAGACCTATGGGTTATGGTGAACCATAAACTAAGTATGAGCCAAAAATGTGCTCTTGTTGCAAAAAAATCCAATCACGTACTCGGTTGAATCAACAGGAGTGTCACTTGCAAATCAAAGGAGGTGATTCTTCCTCACTTTTCCTTCACCTAACCTGGAATACTGCAGCCAGTTTCAGGCCCACACAACAAGAAGGATGTGGACAATTTGGAAAGAGTCCAGCACAGATCAACAAAAAGAATTAGGGGCCTGGGAAGGAAGACTTAAGAGGAAAGTCTGAAAGACCTACGATTATTTACTGTGGAGAAGAGAAGACTGAGAGGGGATTTGATAACAGTCTTCAACTACCCGAAGGGAGATTATAGAGAGGTTTTTGAGCTGCCACAGAGAAAATTCTGCTTGGAGATTAGAAGGAACTTTATGACTATGAGGGTGCTCAAGCTTTGGAATAATCTACATTAAGACATTGGGTAATCTACAAACTTGGAAACTTTCAAAAGCAGGTTAAACAGACACTTAGATAGGATGGTTTATTCAGGGAGAAACCTGCCTTGAGCAAGTGACTGGTCTTGATGGCCTCGTGAAGCCTCTTCTAGCCCTACTTTTCTATGATTGTATGATCCTACAACTTTGCATATCAGAAGATCTCCAAAATGTGTGTTGTCAGAAGTATATGCTTCTGTTCTAAAATAAGCAGGAGACATTTGTAGTTACAGGGTGCATCGGCATGTGTACTTTACTGCGGAGTAGATTAATTAGCCTCTCAGTAAAGCATCACCGTCTACACGTGAGCTGGTATTAGTGCACAGTAAACTAATTAACTTTGCCATAAGATAGTACTGTCAGGGAAAGTACCATCTTGTGGCAGAGGAATTTACTGTGCTGAAATGCACATATAGATGCTGAATGTGGCCATAAATTGTGTCTGGTCAGCCCAGTCAGCCAGGGGCCTGCTTCATCCCAGCTCAAATTGCTGCTGTCCCAGGAGCACATGTATACCCTGCACCTGAAAGCAATTTACTCTGGCTCAAACTGCTCTAGAGTTTATTGCTTCAAAGTAATTGCATATGTAGATGCACCCACAGAGCACATTTTTCAAAAAGTAATAAGCACCGGGATAGAGGAGACTATAACAGGAAAAAAAAAACCCTCTTCAACTGTAACTTTAGAGCAACTAACTCAGTGCTGTAACAACAATAAATATAAAATATGGTGAGATTTCAAACATTGAATTCAAACAAATGAAAAGGTTTCTGTATAGAACCTCTAAAAATGATTGAAGAAATGATAAAATGGGAAAAGAACCAGTCTCGTGATATTCAGACCTACTGTATATTTTTTCCTATGGTATTTTTTTCCTAGCAGCTACTTGAGAGACCAATATATTGACATAATTTGAAATGAGGAAACTGACATTCTTACATTTGAATGCGTGATGGATAATTGTGACAAAAATGGTAATTGATTAGGAAAAATCTCAGGTGATTGAGGCCACAAGGGTTAAGAGAAGACAATGATTTTTGGGTGAACTAGTTCCGGTACTTAAACTTCCTTTTAAAATAGCATTAGTTACTAATAAAATGTTGCACGATCTTTGTGAAGATCAAATAATGAGGAAAGTCTGGTGCTAATCTTACTATTTACATCACATTCCTGGTGATATGAAACCATAATAGTAAAACCCATCCTCTGCAGACATCAGATATTTTTATTATATCTGGGATCAATGGTTCTGCTAGTAGCTCAATGTGGCTAATAATGGGAACAAGGCCAGAACCTGGCCCCAAATGATCTGGTTGCTAAAGCACAAATTGTTATGAACATTTTGGATTAGCAATGGCAGGAAGAATCAGTGTACATTAGTTTGAAATAGGGATTTTGGCTTGACCAAAGTAAAGGCAGTGCCAATTCTTATAATTGAGAATTAGATATTCAAATCTCCCTTCCCCTCCAGCAAGCTAAGACTGAGAAGTTTTATTTGGACCAAAGCTAAGATTGTCTAAAGTGGATGAAAAACAGTAGAAAAAACATTTGAGCCTAACATCAGGTTTATATAAACTGTTCTGAAAATGAAGTACAAAATGTAATTGAAAGGATGATTCTAAGTCTTGCTGGAGCAACAGAACTGTGACCTAGAGCTTCAAAAGAATATAACTGTCATAGAAAAAGAAAAAAAATATCCTGAGATAAGAATTACCCATAATTATCAGCAGATATTTTCTTTACTAATACCTGTTGATAGGATGAAGCTGACATTGAATGTTTTGTGTGCTTAAAGGTTTTATTAATAAAAACCCTACATTGCTAAGGTACCTCATGTAATCATTTAAATACTGGCAGCTGTGTGTTCTAGCAATGGGCTGAAGACACAAAATTTAAATCCTCATTTTGAAGCCCTCAAAGAGGGAGAAAAATCTATTTGAGATCTACTGCTACATTCTTAATTCAGAAAGAATAGGCATAGCACTTCTGAAATTTGTCAGGTCTATTCCAAGCCAAGTTTCCCTGAATAAAGTCTTATCATTATCAAGAGATTGTGAATCAGCATTTGTAGATGGTGGACTGTCAGTTTCCAGTTAATTCAGCAAGCTGGTGCAAAGCTTCTAGCTCAGTGAGGTATCATCCTACACACATCAGTCTTTTGTAACAATAGACACAATACAGAATTGTACAATATATTGAGACAGAGAGAATGAGATCAAGACTACTATGTTGGTCTCAAAATAGCTTCTTCCAAAACAGCATGTCCCTTACCATCCAGAAACAGCTCCTATAAAAATCTTAGTTTTGAAGCATTTATAGATCACCAATATGTTATCAGTGGAAGTCAAAAGTTTTCCCATTGACACTAGTCATTCATTCTAAAGTGAAAATTTGCCTATTGGTTAGCAAAGTCACATTCTAGAATGGCGCCTTTCAGATCTTGATCAAATTTGGCTGATCTCAAAACTACCATTAAAACTCCTCTTGAAATTTCTTGCATTTGATGTTCAAAATTAATCTATTTTCAAGCTCCTAAGGAGATGCATTTTAACAGAAACAATGTATATTAAGCTCATAAAATATTACATGACAATAAGCATTTTTAAACTGGAAAAAGCATTTTGTTTTCAATTTTTCAACAGGAAACTGCTATTCCATCATGTCTAGTGTCATTATTCTCATTATTATCAGCTACTTTAGTTGCTAAACAAGTTCATTGCTTAAATGCTCTCATCCTTCACCAGATATAGAATTAAATTAAATATTTCTTTTTTTTTT
>NW_005841960.1:673488-708452 GCF_000455745.1 Alligator sinensis | reverse complement strand
CAGCAGGACAAGATGTTAGAAACTAGGGTTACCATATTTTCAGTTCCTAAAAAAAGGACACCTGTGGGGGGTGGTATGTGATTGTGGGGGGACAGTGATATGCTGGTGCCCTTCCCCTGCCTATTCCATTGCCCCTCACCCCCAAGCCACAGCCTCCCAGCCCTGCTGCTGCCCCTCACTCCTGACCCACAGACCCCTGGCTCTGCCAGTGCCCCTCACTCCCAAACCACAGTAGCCCAGTCGGGGCCCCCCCCCCCTGCTTTTCCCATTGCCCCTCCCCCCCAAGCCACAGCCTCCCAGCCCTGCTGCTGCCCCTCACTCCTGACCCACAGACCCCTGGCTCTGCCAGTGCCCCTCACTCCCAAACCACAGTAGCCCACTCCCCTGGGCCATGCCGGTGCTCCTCATGCCCAACCTGCAGCCCCCGTCCCTGCTGGTGCCCCTCACTTTTGACACACAACCCCCTGGCACTGCCATACCCAGCACTCCCAAGCTACAGCCCTCTGCCTCCCCAAGTGCCACTCACCCCCAAGCCACAGCCCCCCCCAGCCCTCCTGGTGCCCCTCACTCCTGACCCACAGCCCCAGCCCTGCAGAATCTCCTGGCTGTCCTGCCTCTATAAGCAAGGGCACTGTCCCTAGTGTTGCCAGCCTGCTGCCACTCCACTGCCACTGCAGGACCCCCCACCTCTTTCCCCCACTGGAGAGGCAGAGACCTCCTCCCCCACTCCCTGCTGCAGCCCCAGTGCCCAAACAGCTTCCCCCAGTGCAGGCAGGCACCTGTACTCCCTCACACACCCATCCCCTCCACACACCCTGCCATACACACACACACACACACACACACACACACACACTCACATGCCTCCACAACCCCCTGGACATCCCTAAGTCCTGGCCCTACAGCCCCCACTCCCCATAGACTTACCTGCATCCAGCTGCTGGGGCTGCTCCCACCACCCTGCCTGGCTGCATGCCGGCCTGTGTGCATGCATGTAATGCCCCCTAATTCCAATCACCCATCCCACCACTTCCCTCCAGCCCCAAACAGCTCCTTACCAGGGCAAGCTGGGAAATGCTGGGAAAAACACTTATGGGGAGCAGAGCAAAATCCTGGACATCTGATCATATTTTTAAAAACCACTCAGACTGAGATTGGAGGATACAAAGGGAGGACGTGTCTGGGAAAACCTGGACATATAGTAACCCTATTAGAAACAGATAAAACAGAGTGGTCTTCAAATAATAATAATAATAATTGGTGCTATTGGACAAGTCTTCTGTGTCTTAGGAGTTGAGTATCATGTGTGTATGCAAGGATACAATTACAGCTATACAATAGATTTTTTTTTTCATAGGTTGCCACATAAGTAAGCATCCGTTGTTTTTTGTGTTCATAATAGCTTTTAATATTCTTGTTCTGATCCCTGAATGAGCCACAGTGTCATTAAGAGCCATAGAAAGTGTATGTCCACCCAGGGACAACTTCTGTGTCAAACTCTACAGAAGACACAAGCTTGCCTTCTCAGGCTTTGCTTGCCTGGTGTAGGGACGTGAGAAGGTCGTGGCTAGGAGTAGGCTCAGACCATGGCAAAGAAGTGCTAGAGGACTGCAAGCAGGCTTTGGACCAAAGGGTAGCTCCAGGAGGTTGCTATAACTTGACCAACATCCTGTGGATATATCTGTATTACATCAGAGGCCTCTCCTGCCCTTCAAGCAGTCCAGGATCAAAGAGGTACAAAGATCCCTGAAAATCAACATAGCTTCCCCTCCCCAGTTTGCCTCTGTTATGGATTACACTCTTTGCCTGTTAAAGGCACACACAACCTCACCTGTAAGCATAGGAGATTGAAGTGTTTCTTGCTGCATTTGTTTCCTTTTTCATCTTGCTTTTAAAACTAGGGAATAGGTTTGTCAAAACCAGAAAGGCTGCAAGTGGGAGGTAATACAGCTAAACTGGTGGTGTAAATACAAGAAATCATATGGCACTTTTAAATGTCACTGAGGGCCCACTGTCCTTTCATCTTTCTGTTCCACTCAGTGATCTTGCAGCAGGTGTTCTGTGCACAGACACTGAGCCTCCTGTGTCTATCTCATTCTAGCCAAAACAATTTTCTCTCCAGTTAAAATGATAAAGGTTAGAAATTTTGATACTGATTTCAAAGAAGTAGGACAGCCATAGATGCAATTAAAGGAAGATTAGCACTCTCTCCTCCACCCCCACCAATTTAGTTGATTCTTAAAAATATTTTGTTGATGCCACTTAGCTAGACAATACAATCAAATGGCTTTGTCCTCAATACTGTATTTACTCATATATAAGATGAGGGTTTTTTTCCCCCAGCTAGCATGGGAGGAGAAGTGCTGTGGCTGTGGCTCTGACTCTGGCCCTAAGTCCAGATCAGAGTCAGTGTGAAATCGCTGCAGCCTCCTGCCCTCCTCTCTGCTACCCCTGTGCAACTTTTGCCACCCCCTCCACACACCTCCTTTCCTTCCCCTTATTATCAGACACAATTCAGCTCTGGATGGGGTCTCTCCTGGGCATACAGCATATGGAAACTCCTTCCTCTGCCCAGCTAATCAGCAGTGCTGTCATTGCTGCATTGCCTGGCCACGCAATCTGCAGCACTGATATTACTGCATGCTCAGTCAAGGGTGCGTACTGTGCTCCAGGATGGAGCTGCTCAAGCAGCATCTGACAGGGGAGGGGAAGAGGCAGAGGCTATGGGGAGCTAGAGGGGGTGCAGGTGACAGGGGTGAGGGGGGACAGGAAGGCTGCAGGGGGAAGTGGGCTGGGCAGAGGGCAACAGGACCACTGGTTTTCCTGATGTAGCAGTTGGAGTGACAGGGATTCCAAACAACCCTCCAATACTTAGGTTGTATTTGAAAATTATAACAAATTTATAAATTGTCCATATATAGAATCTAATTGTTGGGGGGGGTGTTCTAATATTCAGGATTGGTTCATATTCAAACAAATATGGTATATAACCTTTTGAGTCATGTGCACATGCATGCCCACCCCCACAGGTAAGTCTGTGAGAGAAGGGGCGGGGAGAGGGGAAAGGGGCAGGGTGGGGGCAGGTGGAGGTCCCAGTGATGAGGGAGGGAGTGGGGCAGGAGCAAGGGCAGGGGCAGGGGCAGGAGCCAGGGAGAGTGGGGCCCTGACAGGGCCAGGTGGCAGGGCAACCGGAGCCTGAGCAGCTCATCCAGGCATGTGGGGGCTGCCACCACTGTGAGCACCCCAGAGGAGGCCTGAGGAGCACACGCCCCCACATCTGCATGTGAGGCTGAGGCAGCCACCACTTCATGCCACATGCCATTCCCTGCTCCCCACTGCCACTGCTCCAAGAGCTGCATGACACCACATGTGTCCCACCACAGGGCGGGCAGGGGCCGTGGTGCAGCCCAGCAGTGGCAGGCATGTGGCGCTGCGCTGTTTCCAGGGTAGCTACAGCAGGAAGCAAAGTGCAATCCACAGCAGCAGCCACTCCTGCCCCACACACGGATGGGGGGCACGTACCCCCGGGGCCTCTGCTGGGGTGTATGCAGTAGCGTGAGCCCCTCCCGCACCACCTGGGCCCTGACCATCCCACCACCTGGCCAGGCCAAGGCCTGACCCACCCTAGCCCCTCCACCACTGCCCCACTCCCTCCCACACCAGCAGGGCCCCAATCTACACCCCCCCAACCCTTCCCCTTCACAAAATAGATTGATACTTGCCTGCCATGCTGGACAGCCAGTGATCCACATGCCAGACTGCAATTCTGGCTACGTGTGTGTCCCTCCCCACCCCTGCTGCAGCTGTCCAGAGCTCGGGCTGCCTTGAAACCCTACCCACTGCCCCACATATGTCAGGGCTGAGCCCCATTAGTCCCAGCCTTCCACTGCCTATGATGGCCTGTAGAAGCCACTGGGACCCAGGGACTGGAAGGAGAAGACAAGCAAGTTAGGTATTGTGGTTTCCTTCTGGAGACAGATTTACACAGAGGGCTTTAGGCTGGCAGAGATAGTGGCATCATCATGCCACTACCTCCCTGCCCCACTAGCTGTGGACATGGCCTGCCTGCTCCCCCCAGAGTATTTACATTTTCCCCATTCCCTGAGTCCCCATCATGGCCACATGGAGCAGGTTAGAGCTATAGCAGCTATTCTGGGCAGCAGAGCATCCTTGCTCAGTGCCAGAGTATTCACCAGAACTGGACAGGGGATGTGTTAGGTGTGGGTGGTGCTGCAGCAGCAGCCACTGCACCAGAAGTCAGGGGACTGGGAATGCTCTGCATGTCTAGAAGCAGGGCAGTGAGGAGATGGAGGAGCAGAAATGGAACACTTCTACCAGTTGTGTTGGAAACAGTGTCCTGGGGACCATGTGTTTGGCTGCAGTTCACGGGGGTTGAGGACTGGTGGGGAGTGTGCTCCCACAAGGTATAGGGCATAGCATGGACCATGCGCCCAACCATGCCTGAGAAAATTTCAAGGGAACCCAGGTCCAGCTGCAGGTGCAGCTCCACTTGTGGGTCCTGTGATGATCGGGGGACTATCAGCAACATGCCAGAGTCCTCAGGAACCACTTCCAGGAGCAGACCGTGTGCCCTGTGGCTCCCAAGGACCTTCTTCTGGAAAGAAGCTTGTCCAAACATACCAGGGCCTTCCTGCACCTCATCCTGTGGTTGGGACACTATGGGACCTCCTAAACCACCCCTATAGTCCCCCAAACCTCCAAAGAAAACTGTAATCAAAACACAAATACAAGCACCTCTGGCTCTAACAAAACTGCTACCCCTAATCCTGGTTCTAGATCTATTGCTTAGCCCTCATCTCTCTAGCTGACATAGAGCCTAGCATACTCACAGTCTGCTTCTACCTCACAAGTACCCTTACAGAACTCATTCTTGCTTTGTTCCCATTGCCAGAGTGCCTGGCCAAGTTCTGGGGCTGCCTTATATCTCTCAGTCCCTGCCCCTTTTGCAGTCAGCTGACTTATGACACTAAGATGTGGGGTGAAGTGGGTACGCTAGTAGGAAGGAACAGGCTGCAAGTGGATCTAGACAGGTTACAGGGGTGGGATGAAGAGAACAGGATGGGGTTCAACACTGACAAGTGAGGGTAATGCACCTGGGGAGGAAGAACCAGTGGCACACCTACAGTCTGGGGAACTCCCTTCTTGCCAGTGTTGAGACGGCAAAGGATCTCGGAGTCATCATTGATGCCACAATGAACATGGGCCGACAGTGTGGGGACGTGGTCAGGAAGGCCAGCCATACCTTGTCATGCATCCACAGGTGCATCTCAAGCAGGTCCAAGGAGGTGATCCTCCCCCTCTATGTGACACTGGTCAGGCCACAGCTGGAGTACTGCATCCAGTTCTGGGCATCGCACTTCAGTAGGGATGTGGCTAATATGGAGAGGGTCCAAAGGAGGGCCACCCGCATGATCAGGGGTCAGCAGGGCAGGCCCTACGGGGAGAGGCTGAGGGACCTGAACCTGTTCAGCCTCCAAAAGAGAAGGCTGAAAGGGGATCTAGTGGCAGTCCACAAACTAGTCAAGGGGGACCAGCAGGCATTGGGAGAGTCCCTGTTCCCCCAAGCAATCCCGGGAGTTACAAGGAACAATGGACACAAGCTAGCGGAGGGTAGTTTCAGGCTAGACATTAGGAAGTGCTATTTCACTGTCAGGGTGGCTAGGACCTGGAACCAACTTCCAAAAGAAGTGGTGCTGGCTCCTACCCTGGGGGTCTTTAAAAGGAGGCTGGATGAACATCTGGCCAGGGTCGTGTGACCCCAGTACTCTTTCCTGCCACAGCAGGGGGTCGGACTAGATGATCTCCTCAGGTCCTTTCCGACCCTACCAACTATGAAACTATGACTTCCTCTGTGTTGCCTGCAGGTACCTTCTAATTAATTTAATCAACTGGTCTCCCTAGCAACCCAGATGCATCTGTGCTTTGCCTGTGGGCAGGACTCCCCCTAATCTCTTTCTCTTTTAAAGTGATAGAGCTCACAGGCTCTTGACACCCATCTCATCCTGAAGTTTCCAGAGGCATCTACCTGCTTGCCCAAGCTTAGATGCCCCCTTTCCCTTGGCCCTAGTACTCTGGGACATTATTTCTATGACCCCAAAAAACCCTTGCAGAACCCCAGATAGATGTGGCCTGGGTACCTACTGGCAGTAGCTGAAACACAGAGGTCACAAGATTGCCTCTGTGCTGGCCCAGTCCCAATGTTCTGCCCCACATTACTCTGACCTACCAGAGGTGAGCTGCCTGCACCAGGTCCTGCATAGGGGAAGGGGGTTTTGATGCTGGTGTCCAGGTCACAGGGTGCCTGGCTCTGGCTTCTGAAATGTAGTGTGTGGATGCCAGGGCCAGGGTCTGTGGGGCCATGCCCAAGCATGGGGGCATAGGAGTCCTTAGTTGGGTGTGCAGGTTACAAGGTTAGGGCCTGTGGGGTTGTGCCCAATCACAGGCATTCTCCTAGGCTCCGTGTTGGTGTCTGTGTACATCATGGGGTGTTTGATGGGGTGTTGGGGGTTCAGAAACTCAGGTGCCCACGGTTGCCTCACTTCCTCCTGCTGCTTACCTGTGGCTGACAAATGGCTGGAGGCTTGAGGCAGGGCTTTCTCAGCACTGGGACAGCACAGGAGCAGGGCCTACTGGGTGCTAGGGTAGATCAGCTGAGCGTGGTCCAAGTGCTAGTGCATCTCCCTGCAAGGAAGTGATGGGGAGGGCCACAAATCAGGTTTGGATGCCAGAGGACCACAGTCTAACTTGAATCTATAGAGGAACAGTATGCAAGTTCAATACATTGGTCTCAATTGAGTATACTTTGCATGAGGTCTATCTTAGGTTGCTTATGCTGTTTTTAGACCAGTCTATGTGCCTTAAACTTCTATGTGATTATGAGTTTAGATAGACTTATATTCACTTAGACTGTTCTAAGTGTAATATCCGTACATGCCCTTAATTACATATCAGATACCCAAATAAAAGCAACCTAAAGCATACAGTGCTGAGTACCTGGAGCTCCAATTCCCAACAGCAACTACTATAACTAATGCTATAAATGTTTTCAGTATAACCCCACTTTCATGTATTTGTATGGATAGACAAAGATGAAAAATGAGACTAAAAAGCAAAAACAATCCACCAACACTGAAACCAGAGGAAAGAAGCATTGCCAATATGTAAAAACAGGAATTTACAATGGAAACATTCTCCAAAAGCAGCATCTCACCAACCCTATTCTTGCACGCACACACACATATAGAGAGAGAGAGACTATGGCCACATTCATAGATTCCCAGATTCATAGATTGCAAGGCTGGAAGAGACCTCAGAAAATCATTGCGTCCAGCCCCCTGCACCAGGCAGGAAACACAACTGGCGACAGGTGACCTCAGCAAGATAACTGTCCAATCTCCTCTTGAAAACTTCCAGGGTAGGCGATTGCACAACCTCTGGAGGGAGCTTATTCCACAGCCTGGACACTCTAATGGTGAAGAAGTTTTTCCTAATGTTGAGCATGAAACGGTCTTCTAGGAGTTTGTGGCCATTACTCCTTGTTTTCCCCATGCGTGCTCTGGTGAACAGTTGTTCACCAAGCCCTTGATGTATTCCCCTGATGTAGCGGTAAGCTGCTACCAAGTCCCTTCTCAGCCTTCTCATAGACATATATATATATATATACATTACTAAAGCAAATCCTATCAGAAGTTTGCCTTTTATACAAATACAGTTGTATTGTATCTACCTTAAGTCTTTACAGTGTTCCTCTCCCCACAAATCTATACTAAAGTACTCTGAGGTATGGCAGATATGACCCATTTTCTTCCTCAGAATTTCACTGTAATCTACAAATGCTTGTTCAGTCTATTGAGAATAATATTTATAAACAAAAATCCAAAAGTTGTCTTCATTCTGAATCAGAAGAAAACCTGAAAAAAATGAAACTCTTTGCAAAGAAAAATTCTGATTGATCCCTAATTTTGGATCATTGTATACAATTCATTTTGACAAAAAAGTTTTCATTTCAAATATTTAAAATTGTATATTACAGCATATATATTAAAACAAAAAATGCTTCTTCAAATGTCAAAAAACAGGACATTTTGACATTGTTGGAACTTTTTCAACCATTGCCTTTCAAAGTAGGATTCTGGAAAAATCTGTGACAAAGCATTTAGATTTCAACATGTCTGTTTTAACAGTGTGTGGAACATCAACATTTTTCTGATTAGGTCTATAGATACATGGAACCAATTGCTCATATGATGAATTTGATTAACACTCCGAGTTTAAGGGAAAAAATATCAGTGAACTGTGTTACTACTAAGTAGGTTTTTTTCAAAGTCATTACATCAGTGAAACAGTTAATGATACATATATATTTTAATAGATCTACTTACTTTACTAAATGTATTCAAATATGAAATATTTAATTTTATAATGATCCCCTTAATTTACTTCTGGGAATGAAATTAATGCACTGAGGAACTGAAATAAGTATCATCTGCCTGAACCATAAAAATGTGGGCAGATTCTATGCAAAACATTTCCTACTGCCACCTTACTTTAAATCAAAACCTGGTTTTACCATCTATTCCACTAACAAGAAACTAGAATAAAACTACTCACCTTTTTGGCCTATTCAAAACTTTGGAACCTAAAATAGACTTCTATGTCTCAGGAAAATAGTAACACATCTAGCAACACTTCAATTCTTTATTCCCCAGATAATAAATTCAAATTAATGGCAAGGTAGTCACACTTGATATCACTTACATGATTATATGATATGATTTTTTTAGTTTCGGTCCAGTTCTCAGTTCTCACAATTGACACCCTTGTTAACATTTTCTACAGAAGCCAAGTGGGGGAGTTGAGCAAACATGGTTTCCTTCAGGTCTCAATAAGATACCAGTGGTGGTGCAATGTAGTGTAATTTTTTTACATCTGTTTCATATTTTACTTGCCTAATAAAAATGGACTTTCATTTCTACACCTATTAAAGAGGCACTTTATGAGCAATAGTGGGTGCGCTACACATGCATTTGATCTGAGATCAGCTTACTTGAGAGTAAACTACTTGCAAGTAAACACTCCCAGGTAGGTGTCTACACATGCAGGAATGTTGCTGCTCTTAGCAGCAAACTTCTCCCACTTTCTGTGGCCCTGCAATGGGCCCCTGCTACCACCAGGGGGGATCTCAAGACTCCAGCCACAGCTGCCAGTAGCCGGAAACGATCTTGAAAAGCCAGCCTACTTGCTGCCAGGTTCCTCCAGCCCTGCATGCACCCCTGTGGTCACTAGGGGAGCTCCAGATTCTGTCCCCATCTACCAGCACCTGGCAGTCATCTTTGAAGCCAGCCCAGCTGCCAGCACTTGGCAGCCATCTTTCAAACCAAGCCCCAATCTGTGCTCTCTGGGCAGCCAGTTCCTGCACTCAGAGGAGCAGTGTGGCACACACAGAAGTAGCACATGACAGCTGTGTTCGTGCCCCCTCTGCATCCCTGTGCTATGGTTGCCTTAGCCCCTGGCCCTGGCAGTGAGGAAGAGGGTCCCCTGATCCTGCTGGCCACTTCACTCACCCTGCTGGCCTACAGTGTTGACCAATGGCTGACCCACAGCCATTTCACCCATGCCCGGTGACCACCTGCCCAGCCACCCACCATATGCCCTCCCAGAAGCCCCTCCACCACACAGATGCTGTTACCAGTGACACTGACCAGGGGCTCCAGGAGGCCACAGCCAAGGCTGCTATCATCCTCCTGGGCCTCCAGCCCTCCTGCCTCTAGGCCCACCATGCCAACCAGCACTGGTGAAGTAGACCTGTTGCAGTAGAACTGGGATGATGACCAGTGAATGGATGCATGTTGATGACTCAGGCCACATTCACAGACTTGCTACACCAGCTCTGGCCCCACCTGGAGTGCCAGGACATGGGAATGCACCTGGATCTCCCTGCCAACACCCACCTTGGCCTGGCACTGTTCAAGCTGGTCATCCCCACTAGCCTGCGGTATGTGGGCCACCTGTTCAGCATGGGCAAGGCCACTGCCCAGGAGGCCATCCTGGAGGTGTGCATCACCCTCCAGGGTATGCTGGTGGACACCAACCTCCATGTCCATGACACCCAGGTGGTGGTGGCAGGGTTCTGTATATTGGGGTTTCCCCAGTGTATTGGGTCTCTGGACAGCACCCACATACCAGTGACCTGCCTACCACACAAAGACTGCCTGTATTATAGCCATAGGGGGTTCCACTCTGTGGCCCTTCAGGCCATCATAGACCACTGTGGGATGTTCAGATACTTGAGTGCAGACTGTGCAGGTAGTGGACATGGTGCCTGCGTGTTCCAAAACTCCAGACTAGCCACATTCATAGATTCATAGACTTTAAGGCTGGAAGGAACCTCAGAAGATCATTGGCTCCAGCCCTGTGCACCAGGCAGCAAACACAGCTGGGGTCAGATGACCCCAGCAAGGTGACTGTTCAGTCTCTTCTTGAAAATTTCAAGGTAGGTGATTGCACCACCACTGGAGGGAGCTTATTCTGTAGCAAACCCCCCATTTTTGTTGGGGTTTTTATTTAAAAATGCATTCCCTCCCCTTCCCCAACCATTTCTGACTTCTTCTCTCCCTCTCTATTCCCTATAAAATAGTATAATAGACTGAAATTTTCAAAGGAGTTCACTGGGGCTCTGCATATGGGAGTAGGATACCTAATTCCCTCAGGTGCCTGAAAATCCCATCCTTCCCTCATAAAATCAATATGGGCCCCAGCACCTAGCAATCAGCTCCACTGATTTAAATGATGATGATGAGCTGCACAGCCATTGAAATTCAACTAAAAGAGGTTCATTGGCTTCAATAAGCTTTGGAGCAGGCTGCTGATATAAGTATTTTATGAAAGACCGGAGAAGCCTGGACATGTCAGAACAGAAGGATAGCTCTTTTACCTTGTTTGATATAAGCACTTTGATATAAGATTAACTTTGAAGTTAATCTGTCAGATTAATAACTACCTAATAAGCAGAAGCCTTTTGGCATTGTTATAAGTTTCTAATACTCTTAAAAGGTCCTGTTATTATATGAAAAGGTTAATTTATCTGAGAGAGATATTATAAACCTAATGGATTTATCATTCAGGACATAACATGTCAAGCAAACAAAACTTGATTTCCAGCAGCCAACTAAACAAATTTATGGAAAGATAGATTTTTTTGTTATTGCTGCTCTGATTGCCTATATGGAAATAGGAGTCTGACTTCTATCTGTTTGTTTTTTAATTTGTAGCAAAAATAAAAAAGACAAAATGAAAAAGAACAACAGAAAAACAGACCTCCATTTTCATGTTTGCCTGGTTGCTAAAAAAAAAAAGGCAGATACACTTTACCACTAGAGTCTGATGCTTAGACTGAAGTTGTGTTCAGGGTGCTTGAATAGTTACCAAAAACAAAAGTAGGATGCAAAAGTAGATCCAGAGATCAGGACTAGGATACTGAAAAAACAAACAAACCAGAAGAGCTGCAGGACAGAAAGTTGTGCATTACAAGTAGTCCCTTACACTTAAAAAATAAGACAATAATACGTTATTGATCAAATATATTGATCAGATGTATTTAACATCCTGAAGTGGCAACATCAGCAAATCATGCATCCATTTAAAACAGTGTGTACTCTATCAAATATCTCAAAATTCTCTGCCATTTTAAAATTAAATTTAAAAATTCACAAATGAACACTGCTTTTTTAACTGAATCTGGTTTGTGGAGAGTAGTTCTCTAGAGAATCTGGACCATGCTTTATCACTGGATCTGCCTGCCACATCTCCATAACTGTCCCAGAAGCCAGGTGGAAGACTTTGCCAGGGAGATCTACAAAATTAGAATCTGACCTCCCAGTCTCCAAAGTCTCCACATAAGGCTTCAGAAAAATTTGCTGTGTGCACTGGGATCCTCCTCAGCTACAGAGGGGAATGGTGATTCTTCCCTTGCATTCAGAATACACTGTTTTTACTGAAATGCAGCTTCCATCCAAGCGATTTTTAAAAACAAACAAGGCATTGAAGAAAAAAGTAGTGCTTGAACAGACTGCATAGAATGGATTATGTTTGAAATGTAAAGCTGATTAATTAATTCCCTTATTTAACAGAAAGAGAAATGCACCCCTTTTTGGGGGATATGAGGGGAAGCTGGAATAGGAGGAAGCATTTGCCCATGCCAAAAATAGTTGGCTATGCAACTCTAGTTTCAGAATAAAAGATGAAAAGTCAGAGGTAAACTTAACTCTGGGAAATGCATAGAAATGTGTGTACATTTCTTTCTCTGCCCTTGAACAAACAAAGCACTTGCTAGACTGTCACTTCCCTTAATGATAAATCCATCAAGTATACCTGTTTACTCTTTTTAAAATCAGTCACTGAACTGAGCTTGGGCAGTACACCTTAAAAGTACCTCCTAATTTAATATTCAAGGCATACCAACTATAATTTGTATTTTTAGTAGACTCAGGGTTCATGCAAGTATTCAAATGAATTGGTCAAAGTTTAGCAGTTTAGTTTACCAGTGGAAGCTTTAGCTGTAGAAACCTGCACAAGCATTCAAGGGACTGGCTGCATGCTCTGCAGGCAGCTTGAGCTGCTGACAGCAGTCAGCCAGGGGGCTTCAGAGCACACATCCCAGCATGCTTTGCAGGCCCCCCTGTCTGCCTGGATACAGGTGACAGCAGCCAAGGGCACAGAATTGTACAGATTCTCTAGAGCATTACTGTCCTTCATAAAATATATTCAGTTAAAAATCCACTTTAAAAACTAGA
The DNA here is from genome assembly GCF_000455745.1 of Alligator sinensis. NCBI lineage: Eukaryota > Metazoa > Chordata > Crocodylia > Alligatoridae > Alligator > Alligator sinensis. The sequence continues at coordinate 695,640 of NW_005841960.1, read as the reverse complement.
GTTCATTTGTGAATTTTTAAATGTAACTTTAAAATGGCAGAGAATTTTGAGATATTTGATAGACTGGATGGTGACTGGATGGTGGCCCCAGAGGACTATGCCCCCTTCCCACAATACCCCCTCCCTACCTAACAGCTGTGAGGCTGAAACATTAGACTTAGAGTGTGTCTGTTGGCTTTTCAAGCCTATCACTTTGCCCTCCACTAGCCCAAAGGAACCTTAGCCCTGTGCCATTAGCCAACAGATCTAGTTCCAGCACAGGTCAGATGAGTCTGGTCAGGATTGGGCACTGCTGGGTCAGGGTTCAGTACTTTTGGGTTGGGTGCTTCCTAGGTTCTGGTGGTTTGGGTTCTGCCTGGCTCCTGCTCGGTTGGGTGCTGCCACGTTGAGTGCTTGAGGGTTGGGTGCTGGTAGGTCCAGGTCCAGGAATTCAGATTAGAGGAGTTCTATGAGAAGGTTGGAGGGGGGCAAATTTGGGGTTTCTGGTCCCAGTGCAGGCTGGGTTAGCCTGTTACTTGTTACTGGGGGTGAAGTAGCATGGGTTCCATTTCTAGGGACTGTGCTGTTTTGGTACAGGGAATGGGGTAAAGCATAGCATAGGGGCTGTCAACCTTTTTGGATCACTGTACCCCCAGCTGCCAGACGCAGAGCAGAGTACCCTCAGCAGCCGGACGTGAAACAGGGTGTGGGGGGAGTGGCACATGGCAAAACGCAGAGTGTCAGCAGCTGCCGCGTCTAAGCTTCCCCCATCCCCCATGTCCAGCTGGGCAGGCAGCACCTGCATGGCAGTGCAAGATGGTGTGTGGTGGTGCTCTGTCCCCACCCACTCACACATTCCCCCTAGGGCCTTCTCAGGTCTGCATACCCCCGGTTGACAACCCCTGGCATAGCATACAGCAGCATAGTTCCCTCTGAGAACAAAGCTCCCTCCCCTCCCCCCCCACCCTCCCGCTACTGGGACTAGCTCTTCAGGTAGGGTCTCTGGGAATGGCAGGGGTGGGAGCTACCTGGGCTGGTCCATGTCTATAGAGAAGGAGTACAGGGGTCTCCAGAAACAGTGAGGGCAAGCTGGGCCAGGTTTATGGTGAGAGGTTCCTGGAACTCCAGGGGGATCCAGAAATTATGGGGAGCAGGGTCGTGCCAGGATGTCTGTGGGGAGTAGGGTGGGAAATTAAGAAGGTCCAAAAATGGTGGGGCTGTGTCCTGTAAGGTCCAGGTCTAAGGCAGAAGTAGGTTGGGTTGCTCTGGAAAAGGTGGGGATGGAGGCAGTCACTCCATGTCAGTGGGGGGCAGGGAGTTCAGTGGGCTCCCCCCACCCAGCCCTGTGCTTTTAAGCCCATCTTTGCAGCCCTGAGCATGGGGCTCTTAAGAACCGCAGAGGGGAGCTTTTCCTCCATGCAGCAGTTCAAAGCTTGTATCCACAGCCTAAAACATGGGTCACAGGCAGAGGGCTCTGGATGTGTGCCACAGGGCAGATGACCCCCCACATGGCACTTCAAATGTGATACACGCAGCCCCACTATTTTTGGTTCAATAGAAACTGCTTGAACACTTGTCCACTTAGGATTTCTACCAGTGGAACTGTGATTCATCAGCAGAAATGTAATGCTTGTATACACCCTCATATACATTGCTTTTACATATTGACTGTACACCTCAGTAGGGGTTTATAAGGGTTTATAGAATGCACAGAGCATTATGATCTCTGCTATAACCAAATAGTTATTCTTGAATATTAACAACTGAATTGAGGACAGCTGCTAAACTGACTCATAGTTTTAGAATTCTGAATCTGCAAGAAGAGTAAAACGTTTCCTATTTAGGTGCAATCAGTCTCAAAGTTTGCTGGGACAATGAAAAATTCTCGTGGCCCTTAAAATATATTTTCAAAGAACTTTCCCACGTTCTAAAGAAATATTTATCCACTGATCTGACTTTACTTCCTGAAAATAAAGCCATAGACAGTCATCATGGTTATTGCCTGAAGGAAATGATGACAATGATGGAAGGTAGCATGCTCAATGGACCAGCTCATATTTGATCAATGAAATGCTTCTGTGGACTTTTCTATTCATGAAAAAAAGAAATGCTATGATTAACTAAAAATTAAATTTGTGGAGATTTCACATTGCAAGAAATTTCAGAATTTCTATATCCACTCCATTTAAAGTAAAAACTATTACATTTCCACTGAATGAAAATGTTGGCTCTTTCAAATATCTAGGGATAGCTTATTCTCTGACTGAGCCTTGTACCCTGAAGAAAACAAGATCATATATAGTAAGTGCTTGGAGAAAAAGAGAAAGGATGAATCAGGCAAAAGAAAAACTTAATTCCACATTCCCATCCCCTAAAACAGATGGTTACTGAGCAATTCTTCCAGCAATGGATATACTTTTTTTTTTCTACAGCTAGGCTGAAGAACCTCATCCCAATAATCAGGAATAGAAAGAAGAATAAGATCAATAGGTTATGAAATCTAAGCAGCTCATTTTCTTGAGCTGCCCCTTCCCATGAACTACAATAACTAGGTACATAAGCTTATTAAAATGTTGTTTGATCTTATGCTTCCAGTGACTTCGATCATTTTTTCTGACTATACTGGTCTACAACAAAGAAAGACCTCACAGTCCCTCATAGCCTGTATGGTCTCAAAAGCTCAAAAAGTTTTGCTCTCTAGATTAGGTCAAGACAGAACTGAACACACATGAGTTATTTGGTGGTGGGGTTGGGCTTGGAGCCCGCCTGCACAGGTTGTAGTCAGCAATCTGGGGGCACTCCCACATGTTTCCCAGGAAGCCGCAGAAGCAGCTGAGTGGCCAGCCACCTCTGAGTGGCCAGCAGGGCCCTTCTCTCCAGCCCCACCCCCCATCAGCTGGCTGCTATCAGCACTGGTATCTGGGCAGATGAGGGGGACAGGAAAAGGAGCATCTCTCCCCCATGGATTCAGTTTGGCCCCCAAGCAAGATGGGTGTCCACAAGCTTGTGGGGAGGAGATGCAGGGGAGAGCCACATGGTATAGAGGCTTTGTTTCCCCTGACTGCTGGCTGCATCTGGAAAAATGGACCCTCTCTACTGTGCAGACCTAGCCCTTGCCCTCAAATTTGGGGGAGGGGGTTTCATGCAGCAAAGAGACTCCATTTCCCAAGTTGCAGCCAGGACCCTGGGGAAATGCAGCCTCTCTGCCATGTGGACCTGCTCTTGTGGCTACCAAGAGAGAGACCTCCCTCGCAGTCCCCTTGACCTTGCTGCAGTGCACCACAGCCTGCTCCAGCTGGGGTGCAGCACACCATGCAGCCAGGGTGGTTACAGGGACAGAAACTCCTTTTCTCCCACCTTCCCCAGCCAAGCTTCGTGAGGGGCTGAGATCAGAGACTGTCACTGACTTGGGTCAGTGACAGCGAAGGGGGCAGGGCCAGCCCAGTGCTCAGGCAGATCACAGGAGTTCTGCCCAAGAGCAGCCCTGCACCATGCCACCTGGGACGGCAATGATCATGCTCTAAGTTAATCCTGAGTGGGATATGAAACAAACATTTCATAAAGTGCTCTAACAAAAAGTGCTTTACAGGAAGTCCTTGACTTACAATATTTTCAAGTTAGAATGTCTCACACTTACAATGTTTATACATAGACACCTTGTTTCAACTTTGATGTCAGTTTCGACTTTACAGCATTTGATCTGACATGACACGATGCCAGTGAACACGTTTGCTGCATTGCCTATTTCCCTGGAGAACATCTGTCCAAACTTCCTTGGACACTTTCTTTAAGAAAGCAGACAAGACTCCAGAAAAACCTGCAGCCAAGACTCCTGAGAAGACTCCAACCAAGAGCCCTTCAAAAAATCAAACCAATAGCTCTTCAAAAAGACCAGCAAAGTCATCTCAAAGAAGTCCTTCCAAATCAATATGATTTCTATTTACAATATAAATACGTTAATGTAACTATATTACTCATTTATAATTGATTAAGTACAAAATTCTGGGCTATTTTTTATGAAAATATGGTATTGGGTCTTGGTTCAGGAACCAATCCCCCATTTATAACATGGTTTCCTATGGGAAAATTGGTTCCGAGTAACAACATTCAACTTAAGACGTGGTTTTCAGGAACCAATTGTGTCATAAATCTGAGGACTGCCTGTAATTTAATATCTCATCCATTAAGGATTAACTTAGAGCACAATCCACCATTTTTAAGAGCTGTGAATGTCTGTTTAGTTATGGATTGAGAGTGCTTTCTGCCTGCTTAAAGTGAGATTGGTGTAATGTCTATACCTAGTCTTTAATACTAAATGGATCTTCCTTGCTTAGGCCACAAGAGTCAAAATGAATGTACAGCAGTATGCATTTAAAAATAAAAACAAGCAGAAATGTTATGACTACCAACTTGCTATATCGTTTTTGCTGGTTGCATAGAACTAAAACTTCCCCACTACGTCTAAAATGAATGTATGGTACCATAGCTCAGATTGTATAATAAAGTCCTAAGCAAAACTAAATAAATTACATCACAAGTGGCATGCAACCATTGCTTGTAACTAAATGAACATATTGAACTACTTGAAATAGATACACAAAATGGCTGAGAAACAGTATCACACTCTACATTTGATATTGATGTATGCATTTCTGGTTGCCAAGCATTTCAAAGAATTAGGGAATAAAGGATGCAAATGACATTTCTGCTATAATGAACAGATGCTAGACAAAAATCAACAGTATTTTGTATATACTGAAAGCATTGTCATTACCCTTGTGGGTGGAATAATGGTCAGAATGATGTTAATAATTGAAATGAACTACACTAGGCTATACCCAGTTGCCACAATGGAAAACATTATGTAAACTGAATGGTTCATGCAAACTGAAAATCATAGTGATTAGTTATCATGCAAGACAGAAATGCATTTATAGGCTTGGTGATAAAATTGAAGAATCCTGACCAGATTCCATTTTGCATCATATTAACTTTGAAATAAATTGTCCTGGTGTGAATACTTCACACGGTCAGATTTTAAACTGGTTGAGTAATGAATCTGGAAGAGTTCATCTCAATGGGAATCATGATGGGTGCTAAAAAATTTATCAAGGCTTGCTTGCCAAACCAGGAGATTCCAAAAGGATAGTTAAGTTTTATCTAGCAAGTACCTAATTCATAGTAAAAAAATTAAGGAAAGTGGTAGGAAGGGTAAAGCTCAAGATGTTCTAATACACAATTCAGAAATCACCCAAATGTTCAAGCTCTTAATCTGAACTCTCTCCATTTTTTTTAATATTTAAATCAGATTGCAAGTTCACACACAAAAAAAGTCTGTGTGATATTTCCAGTAATTATTTGTTCTATTTGGGCAATAAATAGCACAGCAACCTTTCTTGCAACAATTTAACATATCTTCTTTGGTCTAAGTAGCAACACAGAAAGGCAGAAGCCCATAAAAAACAGAAAATGTTCCTGAGTTAATCAGATTTTCCATTCCCAATTTTTTAATTCTAAATCTAACCAAAATTTTGGGGAGTTTTTATAACAGTTGATTAATTTCCTCCTTCTCTAGAAACTAACTCAAATGATCTAGGATAACAAGGGCTCAGGTGCAATTATATGTAAAATGACAGTCTGAATGGAAGAAAGATCAAATTATTCCCAACATGTTTTTTCAGATCTTACATAGATCACTTCAGCAAAGAAGCTGCCTGCAGTCTACTAGGATGGAAGGGGGGAAAAAGTGTTTTTTGAAATAGTAAAACACCCACTAATTTATTTTTTTCTGAAAAGCATAAGGCCACAAGACATTTAAAAATTAAGATTTCCAATTAATAATTCTCTAACACAGGGGTTGTCAATCGGGGGTAAGCGTACCCTTGGGAGACTTGTACCGGTCCTAGGGGGTGTGTATGGGCAGGAGGGGACAGAGCACTGCCACCATCCAGGAACAGGGCTGGGGTGGGGTGAGGGCAGCGGCGCTCCTCTGTGGGGCAGGGAAGCTCACATGCGGTGGCCACCACCACCACACACCAGCCAGGTGAGCTTCCCTACCCTGCCCTGCCCTGGCCCTGCTCCTGGGAGGTGGCGGCACTCCATCCCTGCCTACCCATGCACCATTCCCACCTGCATGCTCCATGTCCGGCCTCACACTACCCTCTACCCCCAGCTCAGTGTTCAACCATGCACTACCCACCCCCAGCGTCCAGCCACTGGGGGTACTTAGACTAAAAAAGATTGAAAACCCCTGCTCTAACAGAAAACAAGAAACTAGGCTGAGTTCAGTGGCATTCCTCCTAATGTCCTTAAACACAATTCATTACAGCCAAAAACTTTAAGCATATGGACATAGCTAACATTTAACCCAGTCTAAATGCAGCTTAAACCTGAAATGGAAAGATATACAAGTCTGTTGAACCAGTTTAAAGCTGCCTAGAATAGCCCAATAGCATATCAGGTACCCTTTTGAACTGTTACACTGTGAACTGGGTATGTGTTACATGTGAACATCAAGTGTTCCACGAATCAGGTCTAGTCTAGCCCATCCTCCAGGCAATCAACCCTGCATCACTTCTCACAACCCCTGACTGCTGCAACTGGCTGCTCTGGTATGTGGTCAGAACTCGACTGCTTTTTTTGTTCCCCCTTTTGTTGGCACTTGTGGGGCTGTGGCGGATGTGGGTGCGGGCACTAAGGGCCACAACTGACAGCCATGGGGTCATAAATTTGAGGCCACAGCAGAAGCGCTTATGGTGTGGCCCTGTCAGATTACAACAAATCTGTGAATTCTGCTAAATACCTTGTCACAAGGATATGAAAAAGGAAAGGTTGGCACTATAATCAATAAGCAACCTCAGTCTACTTGTTCAATAAAAGCTATTTTTCTAAAAACCCGCTGTCCCCTCACTCCCTACTCTACTGCAGGTCCTCATCCTTCCCCCCAGGACCTGGGAACCCCAAAAAATAGTTCCAGATCTATATCCCTAACCAGCAATTTAGGCAAGTGCAATACAGAGTTTGGTCAAGTACAGACTCCTGAACTCATGTTTATGAGAGAAGGGAAAGCAGAAAAGTAAAAATTCAACCACTCACAGGTCCTTGGAATCTCTAAGGCATGGGTGCAAATGCTCCCCCTCATCACACCCACTGTGAAGCATTTTGGACTGTGTGCTCACTTCTAAACCCCTGGGCCACATCTAGACATGCAGGGGCATGTGCTTGCAGCAGCACAAATTTGTGCCTCAGTGCACACCCCTACACGTGCATTTTGTTGCAGGACACATTGTCCTGTTTTGGGCAAACTGCCCTTGCCCAGCTCTTCCAGGCTTCCAGTGTGCTGGACGAGCAGGGCCACAAATGGAGCAGTAGAGACACTCTGGCCGGCAACCAAAGCATGTCACTGAAGGACCAAGACTCTATTTGTTCCAGTGCTCACTACTTTCCCATGCTCTGTGCCACCTTTTTTCCCGGCACTTTTTTTTGCTACTGGGAAATCCCAGTAACAATTTTTGCCCTCTGCTGCAAATTTGTAGTACGGGGCCCATTTTAACATTCCATGCGTGTGATTTGTGGTGCTACAAAGAGGTTCTGTATGTCTGGATGTGGCCCTGATGTCAGAGCCAAAGCACTTCAGTGCCTGGTGACCATTCTACCTGAAATACTAGGGCACTGTACATGTGGACATTTATACACGTTGCACTATATGAGCAACTACCATGTACCAGTTCTCAATCAGTGACACTTGGGAATGGTTCAGTTGTTATGCGTGTCCACACTCTAAGTCCGTTATGCTCAGCCTATCACTGTGGACACTGTTTAACTTAATACCTGTGGCTTTTCACCTGTCAAACCTTTGGATAGGGTGGGATATAAATCTAATAAATAAATACATGTAATCAAAGTATATGCATGTTTGTGTGGTTCTGTTTCCTCAGATGAATGCAGGAAATACATACCAATGCAGTCATGAATAATACAACATATCCTCTGCTGGACCATGTAGATGTTAACTAACATACTGATTTTTTTTTTCTTTTGAAGAGAAAGGTGTTTGCCACAGTTTACCTAGGCAAGACATGTTGTCATGGCTCTTTGGTTAATAGCAACTAATCACATGGCTCTTGAACTGATCAGAACTTAATGTCACTATATTAAGTCATCATGACAGTTTTCTGAGTCAGAGATGTCTAAATTGTATAATTTCCAAGTCTCGCTCATTCTGTCTCTGCCCCACAGATACGTGAGACTAGGTACTCATCTTGTAGTTCCATTGAAATCAATGGTGCTATGACAATTTATAGCAGTTAAGGGTTTAACAGTCTTTGATTTCTCCCCTTCTTCCATTGCTGCAGTGAGAGGAAGAAAACCCAGCAAAAATAAAATGCAAAAAAAAGTGTCAAAATAAAAGTTAAAATTATAGAATAACTGCTCCTCCCTCCCCCTATGCCCAAAGACTGAAAAAAAAATTGGTTTAAGGGATAAATTCAAGAAAATACTGAAGTGAACATGTCTGCCAGGAACAGAACAGTCTGAAGGAGAGTAAATGAACATAACCAGTTTGGCTGCCGAGCCTGAAGAAAAAAGGGTCTGTTCTGACTGGTCATTTTCTGCTTGACTAGGCAAGGAAAGGAGGATATATCTGCCTGCATTGGGATGGGAGGACACAGAATTTCCTGACAGATTTTTTTGGGGGGGTGATGTGGGGATGAGGGGATCAATGGGAGTTCTGCTTCCAGCTCTGCTACAGATTTGCCATGTAACCTTACCACTTAACTTCTCTGTGCCTCAGTTTTCTAACCTGTAAACAAAGAATAGTTACCCAAGCTTGTAATCAAGATCCATCGATGAAGATGTGAGACTACTTACTTATTCTCCTCCACTCTTCTCTTTCTCTCTCTAAAATTTTCATCTCCCCAATCGCAACACAGGACCAATCTAGAGTGATTCATCCCCTGGCATCCATAAGATTTCCACATCATCAGAGTGAAAGAATGGATACTGAAGGAAGTTGCCTCTTACTTTGGTTCTTTCATATTTCACTGTTGTCCTGAAGTGAACAGACACTTGGTTATTTTGACTGAAAGACTACATGGTTGCAATTTATGTATGCATGGAAAAACCATTACTGCACCGGGCTTAGAATTTGCTTCATGGACTGTACCTATATACACTCATCAGAACTAATAGGAACCCTGAGTGAGTTCTACCAGAAGGACTGCAAATCAACACGGGCATAGCAGGAAATGCCTTTTTTCCTAATCTCAAGCAATTTCTCAGAGGGCTTAGAATCCATTTCTAGAATTTCAGCAACACATTACTAAGAATATTCCATCTGTTCCTGCTTGTGGCAGTCTGCCTGCCACGTAAATAGCTTGTTCTTAAAAACACATAAGTAGATAAGAGTCACAAAAAATCTGTCTTTCCTCATGCTGAAAAATAAAGTTTATTACTTATAACATTGAATGTCAGCTGTCTCAAAGCAACAATTTTCACGGCAGAAGGCAACAGACATTGCTTCATAAATTACCCATGCACATCATGGAGTCAAAACTGGAAATCTGTTCCTTCATAGGATCGCTAAGACAAATCTCACTTAAATGACTGTGGCTGCAACTCCCTTGACAGAAATTTTCATAGGATCCTAATGAATTTACTGACTGAAAATGAGAGCTGAATTCCTAGCTCTCTTCAGATCTTGTGAAAATCTGAGTCCTTATTCTTTCCAGAAGCAAATTACTAAAAGGTAAAATCTCCATTTGTCTCATTTAAGCACATGTGTGTGCACGCATGTGTCATGACCCAAAGGCATGATTTTGTGTGTGCTTCGGCACCAGAATTATCCCCGCCAAGTTGCAGCTTCATTGCACGGGAGAGTTTCCTGTTGCAGAGGAGAACCCCGGTGCAGGGACGAGTTTCCCGCCTTTTCTGCAGCTTCTTTTGCAGAGTGCATTGCTCATGTTGCAAGAGGAATGCACGGTGCAAAAGAGTTCCTGCCACCGGTATGCAAATTCGTTCCCCGTGATTGGTTAGTTCTAAATTATTCCCACGTGGCAGCTAACGATTGGCCTGTTAGCCGTATAAAAGGCTTGAGCAGTTTCCGCCCAAGCCGAAGAGGACTCCACATCCATCTCATGGGGACCCTGGGTACACGGCAGGGTAATAGAAACCCTGTGTGAGATCCAGAGGAGCTTGGCGGCCTGATCCACCACCCACCTCTTCCCATCTTCGAGCGCGACTTTTATAAGACGTATCTACGATTCTCATTTTGGTGGCTCGTTCACCCAGAGCATCCGGAGCTCTGTACCGTGGAGCCTAGCAACCTCCACGAGACCGTCTGTGTTGTCTGTCTGTAACCGCAACTCAAGCAAGTTTTCCAGCCTGCACCACTGCCATCTCGGTGTAAGTAAACAATCTTTAAAACTACCGATACGCGTTTGTGCCTAATTCCATTTCGACGGTCTTCCCTCTCCAACCCGGCGTGCCTGGGCTGCTGGCCACAGCCCGCGTGCAGCACGGAAAAGGGCTCGGGTTGCTCCCGGCCCACACAGCATGTACAAACACACACACCCACTTGCCAATAACAAATTTCTTTTGGGCACTTTCAACCCCAGTGGTATTTTTCCTCTGGCATTTACTAGGGCTTTTTATCTCTTCTTTTCATTGAGAAAATGCACTCTTCTGTATCAATGTATTCCCTAGACCTAGTAAGTAAAACACTACAATAAATACAATTGCTGCAGTGGGTGTATGTTTGAGTTTTAATGGCAATATAACCCCAACATAAATTATCAGTGGGGTATGAGTTGGCTGTAGAGATTACTTACACACACATGCACATGCGCATGCACACACACACACACACACACACACACACACACACACACACACACACACACAAATGTTCCTGGGGCCAGCATCTCCAACTGGCAGGTATTGCCAAAGCAAAACATAAAACCTTCTCTCTCTTTATTGAGCTTAATGAGCTTTATTATATCTTCAGTAAAGAAAGTGTCCATTATTGCGTAGCTTGTATCACAAGCATATTATTTCATAAGGGAATAAAACTGCCAGTTGGCATTATGACATTTGTGCATGTCAGCTGCCAATATCATAATCGGGGGTGAAGTTGAGAGGGTCACCCACTAGGCACGAGCAGCCCTGTGCAACAGCCCCAGGAGCCAGGTTTGGGGATACAGCAGCAGCAGGGGTCTTCAAGTCCCTAGGGCAGGTAAGAAAGACCACCCTCCTCCCCTCTTCCCCCAGGAGAATTTTGCCCGAGGCACAAACTTTCTTACTTACGCCTCAGCCAGCTGTCTTGCTGATCAGTTGATCACACACAAAGATCTTGGGATGCTGAGCATCTTGAACAAAAGAGATAGCAATGTAATATAGAAACACCTGCACTAGCTTTAAACTACCAGTTTTGGGTGCTGCCAGCATTCTAGCCATTCAGGCCAGCAAGGACTAATATCCCCTGTTCCCTGTTGTATCTAAAGTATAGAGCTATTTTTAGTCAGGTAAAGGTAAGTTCAACAGAAAACCTGAACCTTTACTTCAGTTACTATACTTCTCTGGGCTACACTCAGTTACACTACTTCTCTGGTACTTTCCTTGTTTTCTTAACTAAACTAATGCCTATGCCAGAGAAAGTTTGTCTCTTTCTCTGGAGAGAGAACAGGTGTGATCATTAAGTTTAAAGTGTAGCTTTTAAAATGTAGCTATAGCAAGAGTTAAGCTTTATTGCACCATCATTATTTTAGTTCTTTATTATCTACATGATTAGAAAAAAAATCAAATTATATTCCCTTAAACCCTTTGCAAAGAGCTCAACAGATTTTATTTAATCAATTTGCTCCCTTTACAGATATTAAACATCCCATCTTCTTTATACATAATATCTACATTAATGTTTTGCTGATAGTTTTTCCTATGTTTTCCATTATCAGAGATGAGGAGAAGAGACTGAAGGCATCTAAACTGTTTCTATGATGACTAAGTTTCATTTTTAATATGCTTAAGGACTGGCCATCTTGTATCACAACAATATGCTTTTAGATGTATAGGGTGCGTCCACACAAATGCACACATGCCTCTTGCCCCACCTCAAACCCCTTTGAGGCAGGGTAACAGGCACATGTGGGAACAAAATTTTTTTTCCCTGTGCTGCAAGTTTGCAGTGCAGGGAGAAAATTAGACCCCTGGATATCCAGGAGTCTAAAAAAGTGAACTTTAAAAATTCAAGTCAGGGTGCAGTCCCTGACCGTGCCTTGAGGCAACCAGAGGCTGGGTCCTCCATGGAGATGCTCTGACTGCCAGAGCACCTCTATGGTTGGCCCTTGCCTTGGTGCTGAAAAACATGGCTGCCCAGGCCACATGTTTTAGCACCAGAGCTCTGGTGCCAGTGAGTAAGGGGTCGGGGGGCTAGAGGAGGGGGGAGGGGACCATGGGGGGAATCTCTGGAGCCCTCCACCCACCCTTGCTTCTAAGGTAAACAGAGGCTTTTTTCTCATTTTTTCTGGGGTTGGGGGGGGCAGCCACTGGGGGGCTGCAGCAATTGGTGAGGGATGGAGCCAGGTGGGGCAGTAATTGCAGGGCTGGGGTGGGGCATGTGGGCCTTGCAAGGGGGGTGGTAGCCTCTGTGGAGGCCTTGTGTGGGGTCTGAACCCCCTGTTGTGGGGCTGAACCCCCTGTTGGGGACCAGTACCCCTTGTGTGGGGGCTGAATACCCTGTTGGGGGCCCATACCCCTTGTGTGGGGGCCATACCCCCTGTTTGGAGGGTGAAACCCCTGTTGGGGGGCATACCCCTTGTTGGGGGGCTGTACCCATTGTGTGTGGGTTGAACCACCTGTTGGGGGGCTGTACCCCTTGTGATAGGGCCAAACCCCCTGTTAGGGGGCCAAACCCCTTGTGTGGGGGCCATTGCCCTATGGGAGTGCAGCAAAACATGTATTCATGAATTCATGAAACATGTATTAAAGTTCACTTTATTACTATGATCAGAGACTTGCTTTACCACTGTAGATATATCAATAAAACATTGTCCAACTGATCACTGTCTCTGTCTTGCTGTCTGTCTTTATAGTGGTCTTTTGTTTTACTTCTGGAGGAACATGGATTTGGGGGTATTTTACAGAGTGACTTTGGGATTTTTTTTATCAGGGATTTTTCAGTTTTCCAATAGGAAACACCAGAATTCCTGCTAAGCAGGCCAGTGGTAGGACCCTGCTTGCTCAGAGCTGGCACCTTGGACCCATCTGGTTGCAGCTGACCTCCTGGACAATTGGGGCAAGGAGGACATGCTTTGACAGTTCAAAGCAGGTCACCACACCCGGAACATCTTCCAGGTGATAGCTGTCCAGATGGCTGGGCAGGGGGCACAAATGGCAGTAGTGCTGCACAAAGGTCAACCCTGCAACTGCAGTCCACTGGCAGCTGGCCCAGAGGGGCAGATGCCTCTACTGGCTCTGCAGTCCCCATCTGAATCTGGCAGATGTGCAGCAGGTCACAGCCAGGCAGCAGTCCCCACTGCCAGACTGCTGCAGTGGGTAGAGGGTGCAAGGAACTCTCAGGGCTGCTTCAGCAGTCCAGCTGGCACAAGGGGTAGTGTCCCCAGGTACCAATTGGTTGGGACCCAGAAGCTCCTGAGAGCTAGTAGCTCTGAGTTACTTTCCAGGGCAGCTTTTTATACAGCTGGGGACAGCACAGGTGCTGGCCCCGGGCTCTAGCTCCCCCTGACGGAAGATCAGGGAGGAGCCAGGCAGTGTTATTTTTTCCTGACTGGCACAATTTGCTCCACAACAAAATGCATGTCTGAGCATGTGCGCTGAAGCAAAAAGCCCCAGCTCAAATTTGCACCACTTCTATTTGAGCTGCTGCAAGTGCACCTGCTTGCATGTGTGGACGTGCCCATATAGAGAACAATTAGGATATACATAGAAATTTCAGAATGCTGAAGATATGGGCAGATAAACACATTAAAAGCAGCACTAAGGATCAGCTTTAGTATGCGTACTTAACAATGGTGTAACTAGGGGGACATGATGGGTGCAACCACCCCAGGTGCTTACTTGTGTAAGGAGCAGAAAAAAGCAGCTGCTGCTGGCAGGCACTTATTTTTGATTGCAGACTGGAAGTCACAGCTTCTGCTTTGCCTCTAGGCACCCAGGTGCATCCCTACACTGCCAGTACTTAAAACTCCAAATATTGTTTTTATTTCAGTGTAATTTCCTACAATTCTAACACAATAAAGGGGTTAGTCTTCCTGTGAGTCTGTCCATAATGTTTTTGGTCAACTGCGCATGTGCCGCTGAGAGCGCAGGTGCCTATTGGCAGCACAGGCCCAGGCAGGGAGGAGGCGGAGGCAGAAGTGGGTGGGGGGCAGAGACGGGTGCGCAAGCACCCAACAGTCAGCAGCAGGGATGGGTGAGGGAGGTGGGGAGAAGTCCTGCTGCTCAATGGAGGAGGAGGAGGCTGAGGCAAGTGGGGGGCAGAAATGGGGGTGCACGCAACCAGCAGGGAGAGGGGAAGGCAGGGGGAAACCCTGCTTCTCAATGGAGGAGGTGGAGGAGGGTAGGGGGCAGAGGCGGGCATGCACACACTCAACAGTGAGCAGAGAGGGAGAGGTGGCAGGGATGGAGTGGAGTGGGGAGGGGAGGGGAGACAGGGAAGTTGGGGGAAGCCCTGCTGCTCAGGGGAGGAGGTAGAGGTGGGTGGGGGGAGGGAGACCCCACGCCAGTGGCTGCAGGAGGAGGTGGCAACAGCACAGGGAGTGTTTAAATGGCTGGCCCCGAAGGGTGAACGGGGTCAGGGAGTGTTTAAATGGCTGGCCCCGAAGGGGGAGCGGGGGGGGGGAGGGGGGTGGCCATGTAAACACTCCTTCATTATTTTAAATCCATCATTCATGATGGGCAATTGGCTAGTTTCCAATATTTTCAAAAGTGACTACAAATTTGCATTTTCATTTCTCCTGAAAGTCCACCCAGAATTTGAGGCAGAGAAATTTGACCAGTTTTCCAGAAGCTAGTTCATCTCCACTGTTAGCCTTCTGATGACATGCAACAAAGACATGAGCCTGGCACATCAAGAGATCCAATTCAAGCTGAGGTTCTCAGACTCCCCACTATACAGCAGAGAGTTGGCATTAGGGCTACCATGTGTCCAGCTGACTTAGGGAGCTCCATTGGTTTCAGCTTAAAAAAAAACACCATATAGGCAAGATATTATTTCAGTTTCCTTTTTAAATTAAATTTTGGAATTCCACAGAAACTTGAGATTGCACTTAGATACCGATTTTTTTTTTCCTGAAAAGTAGGCTTAGCAATTTACTCACAAAGAATCTACTACAAGAGCTCATCTATACAAGATGTTTACTCCTCAGCCTTTAACTAGCTGGAGGGTGCTTCCAAAGAGGATGGAGCTAGACTGTTCTCAGTGGTGACAGATGACAGAACAAGGAGCAATGGTCTCAAGTTGCAGCAAGGGGGAGTCTAGGTTAGATATTAGGAAAAACTCTCTCACTAGGAGGGTGGAGAAGCACTGGAACAAGTAAGTTACCTAGAGAGATTCATAGATTCATAGATGTTAGGGTCAGAAGGGACCTCAATAGATCATCGAGTCCAACCCCCTGCATAGGCAGGAAAGAGTGCTGGGTCTAGATGACCCCAGCTAGATGCTTATCTAACCTCCTCTTGAAGACCCCCAGGGTAGGGGAGAGCACCACCTCCCTTGGGAGCCCGTTCCAGACCTTGGCCACTCGAACTGTGAAGAAGTACTTCCTAATGTCCAATCTAAATCTGCTCTCTGCTAGCTTGTGGCCATTATTTCTTGTAACCCCCGGGGGCGCCCTGGTGAATAAAAACTCACCAATTCCCTTCTGTGCCCCTGTGATGAACTTATAGGCAGCCACAAGGTCGCCTCTCAACCTTCTCTTGCGGAGGCTGAAAAGGTCCAGTTTCTCTAGTCTCTCCTCATAGGGCTTGGTCTGTAGGCCCTTAACCATACGAGTGGCCCTTCTCTGGACCCTCTCCAGGTTATCCACATCCCTCTTGAAGTGCGGCACTCAGAATTGCACGCAGTACTCCAACTACGGTCTGACCAGCGCCCGATAGAGGGGAAGTATCACCTCCTTGGATCTATTAGTCATGCATCTGCTGATGCACGATAAAGTGCCATTGGTTTTTCTGATGGCTTCGTCACACTGCCGACTCATGTTCATCTTGGAGTCCACTAGGAGGAGTGGACTAGGTCCACTAGAGGTGGTGGAATCTCTATCCCTGGGGGTTTTTAAGGCCTGGCTTGACAAGTTTCTTGTTAGAATTTCTTGTTAATTGAGGATGGTCCTCCTTTGAGCAAGGGGTTGGACTACATGATCAGCTGAGGTCCCTTCCAACCTTAATTTTCTATGATTCTACTCCAGACCTGACTAATTAGCTCTGCAGTAAAACATCACTGTCTACACATACAACTCTATTAGGTCGCAGTAAACTAATAAAGGCTGTCGCAGAGTAGTCTGGCTAAACACAAGTAGTACCCTATGGTGGTGTTGTTTCATGCACCACAGCATACATCTAGACGGTGATATGGCTGGCTGGGGCATGAGGCATGTTCAAATGGTGTGCTTGGGAGCAAAATCTCCAGAGCAATAAGCTCCAGAGTTTATTCTTGCACTTTAATTGTTAGTTGTATCTGACTCTATTCCTTATTAGTTTATTAAACCAAGAAAAAAGGTAGAGTATAATCAACATTAAAGCAATATTTTGTGATATAGCACAGTTATTTTTCACAGACATATTCTTGTATCTAGAAATGCCCTATGCCAAAGGAAGCCTGGATATATCTGTTGGTTAAAACTGTAGCAAAACCCCCCAGTTTTTCTTTTTATTAAAAATGCATTCACTCCCCTTCCCTAACCATTTCTAACTTTCTTTCTGATCTCTCTATCCCTTACAAGTAGTTATTATTAGTATTAGGTAAGCTAGGTTCTTATATTCCCTTATGACAAGCCCCATTTTTTTTTATATTGTAAATAATATTTTGTTAGGTTTGTATTGATTTTTACTGTTGTATATTGTATTATTATCATTTTCGTATTGAATTGTATTGTTTCATATGGATATTGTATGGTTTAGGCCTGTGTTTGTAAATGAACCAAAGTCATGTCACGTTTCCATTTTGTATGTCAAGCTTCCATCTTGTGTCCTCTGTCTGGGCATCCCCTATGTTGTAACTGTGTGACTCATGTACCCCTCCCATGTAAATTGTTTCCCAGATGAATGGGGGTGATTGTTCCCAGATGAATGAGAATGATTGGGGAATGATTGAAATACAACGGTACCAGGCCTCTACTGAATGGCCTGTAATGACTGGGCCATCACCTCACATTGATTCACCCAGGAACCATGGACCTCACCCAGGAACAGAGACAAGAACCCAGCATTTGAAAGACAAAGGACCCTGCAGAACCAGCAACTCTACCATTGTACCCCACCATTACAGACACCCAAAACTGCACATCCCTAACTGGAGCACACATGCTTAGTACACCAAAGGCTAACCCTTGCCTGAGCATGCCTCCTGTCACTAGGGTCACACAAGGTCTGCTCCTATAAAAAGGGGCAGTGAAGACAGACCCAGTGGGAATGCCATCTCTATCTGAACCAAACCACCTCCATGTCACGCTGCCTATCCACCCCAGAGGCCCTGCCGGCAATGCCCTCTGGACAATGCTGAGCTGAAGGAGACCCCGACTGGCCATCGAGGACCAACTTTCAGCCTGGGATAGGTAGGTATCACCTGCATATTTCCTCCTCCAGTTTGGATACTCTCTCTCTCTCCTCCTGGACTTCAGCCCCTGCACCAAGCCTCTTTAACCCCTGCTGCCAGTGTGTGTGTGTGTGTGTGTGTGTGTGTGTGTGTGTGTGTGCGCGCGCGCGCGCATGCATGCACGCACACACGCACGCACACAGGAACCAATAAGATATTGTGTCACCATCTCCCCTGTTCAATAAAACCACTGTCATTTGTAACCCCGAGTTGGGTTGTATTTTACTGAACCCTGGTCCCTTCACCATCTTAAATTCTGGTCTCTGTCTCTCTCTCAGCTTCCCCCACTCTTTTCCTACCACCTTTTAGCTCCTCTCTGTCCCTTCTCTGTTCCCCTGCTGCAGCCTCTTGGCCCTGTTGCTTTCTGCCATCTCTCAGTCCCATTCCTGCCATCCACCGCCTTCTTCCTGCAGGCCTTCCTTCCATTTCTGCCACTTCTAGCCTCCTGGCCCCATTTCTACTGTCCACCACCTCCTTCCTGTCTTTCTGCAGCTCTCCCTGCCACTTTTAGCCTCTCAGTCCCTCTCACTTCTGCCTCCTGCTGCCTCTCCCCACTCCCTATCTCTCTCCACCTTCTGTTCCCAACCTGTCCTGCCACCTTCCCCCTTTCCTCTGTGTTCTCCAGCTTTCCCCTACACTCTCTCTAGCTGCCCCTTCTCCCCCTACAGTCCTCTGGACTGCCACCAATTTCCCCACAGCTTCTTCAAGCTGCCCCACAGGTTTCCCAGCAGCCAGAGCCCTTCTCCAGCTCCCGGAACTGGCAGCCCCCACCCCTGTAGCTTCCTGAGCTCCCTGGCAATCCCTCTCCAGCACCCCTGGTTCCTGGAGTCAGCCCCCAGTTTCCTCTGTACCCTCTCTAGCTCCCCTGCACCCTCTGTCCCAGTTTCCTTCTCCCTACTTAACCCCCTGTAGCTCTGGCTTGGGTCCCAGCCTCTGTGCCAGCTTCTCTCTGGCATTACTCCCCTGTTCTGCAGGCTTTGGGCATTGTCCTTTAATCAATTAAGGTCAATTAACCTAATGTAACCCCCCAAGCCTCAGTTCTTCAGCCCAGCTCTCCCTAGTCTACTGGTTCTAATCCCAGTCCCGGCAACTTTCACTCCCTACCCTTCCACTTTCTTACCTTAACCTTTCCCCAGGTATCCCAAGTACACCAAGCACATACATACATACATACACATCACAACACCCAAGTTAGGAACTCACCTGTGTGTATGTGTAGCTGAGTAGTACGTATGTGAACTGATATACATATATGTCACTGTGTGCATGATATATGAATTAGTGATCTGTGTGTGTGTATTGGGTGTGCAGGTATTGATGACTGATTCTGGTCTAATTTTTGGTCTGTATAGTGTGTGTAAGTGTTTGAACTGGTGACAGGTCTGCATATGCCTAGGCTGGTAATTGACTGTGTGTGTGTGTGTGTGTGTGTGTGTGTGTGTGTGTGTGTGTGTGTGTGTGTGTGTGTGCGCGCGCGCGCGTGTGCATCTAATTGATTTCTGTGTTTGTGCATGTGTAATTGTACACTGCACCCTCCTGTCTACCAGTGCAGTTTTGAGATCCTGGGAGTTGGCCTGACCCCACAGGGCAACAAAGTCATAGGCATATTTATTACAATATTTAGAGTTAAACATATCTTTAAAAAGGACATTTCAGAAAGTTTTTAAAACAATATAAACAACTGCTATGGTTTTGTTAGTCACCTTTTTCTTAGTTTCCTTGGCATCTCTCAGAAGGCTTAACTTGATAGTGAGATAAAAGTGCCACACAAAGAAAATGGATGGTCCAGTGGTTGAAATCTTAGTGTGGCCCCCAGGCTCAAGTCTACTGTGGCCTTAGACAAGTCAATTAGACTTAGATACACAAAAGTCATCTTGTAACACCTGACTTTTAGGAAACAAGGTGTTTTAGTGGAGTTATCAGACCTGAAGTATGGGTGTATACAGAAGCTGCTTTTTCACCTTTAAAGCACTTTACAACACTTTAAAAGTGGGTACAATGCTTTGAATTAACCTTTGTTAAATGAGGTATTAAATTTGAAGCACTGTATTTCACAGCATTTTAACAACCTACAGTGCTTTAAGTAACTTCTCTACCTTTGTCAGATTTCTGACCAGTGGAGAAGCCCCAAGGGGCTGCCCCCTGCCTCCTAGCTTTCTCTCCCCTCCTACTCCAAAACACTTCACTTCTATCATGTTTAAGAGCAATGTAACCTTATAGTGCTATTAAAGGGGCTCTGAATTACAGTGCTGTTTTACTTTTGTACACATCATATATGCCTAGGCTTGTAATGCACCAGGGAAACTAGACACTTTAGAATAGGATTCATAGCCACCCACCAGTACACTAAGAGGGAACACTATGTACAGTAGCCAATAGGAAATGCTGCAAACTAAGGCATCCTAAGTCACTGCTTCCCCCAGGAGAAATCATCAGTGTATAGATGTTCAAAAATTTATCCCACAGTGAAAATGGCCACTACAAGAGAAAAATAATCTGGAAAAAAGGTTACTTTCTCCCTCTCTCTGGCTCAGTGAATCTTGAATTTTTTTTGTCTAAACAGTGTCACACAAGCTACAAGAGGACTGGAGAGTGCCTCCCTCCCCTGAGCAGTCTAGAACCAGCTGGTTAGGGCACCTGATCAGGCAGTGTGGCAGGGCACTGCTGGTGCCTGCCACTTTAATGGCTAGGTCAGGGAGATGGCAGGTGTCTGATGAGGATGGCTATTTAATGCCTAGCTCTCTGTGCTGAGAGGAGCAGTTTGAGACCAGCCAGCAGGGGAAGAACATCTCCTTACTGAGCTCCTTTGGCCAGGAACAACTTGGAGGTATATGGGCTGAGGTTATGGGGATGGAGAAGGCCCCATGTTCTGGGCATGACCTAAAACTGCACCCTGATGTCATAGCAAGGCCAGATGGAACTACTGGTGCTGCAGCAGCCCCAGGAACTGCCAGGACCATGAACCTCCCTGGTGAAAGGTGGGTAGGGGATGTCCGATAACCTCCATCCCCCACACAGTCCTGGCTGGGGAAAGTCCAGCCCTGGAAAATCTTTGAGAGGTCTGAGGCTCACTTGATCCAGTGGAGTTGTGAGGGAGAGAAGGCAAGCTGCTCAAACCTGACTGGATAGACCCTCAAACTGGTCTATGCTGGGGCCAAGGCCCAAGCGGGGGCAAAAGGGCCAGGGGCCCACCATGGGGGGGGGGGCTGCCTAGAGCAAGAGGCTCAGGATTCTGACCGGCCTGAGAGCAGGGCCAGGGCCTAAGGGGGAGCCAAAGCTCCTAGAGAAGGGACCACAGCTTGAGAGGGACAAAGGTTATAGGTGAGCTTAACTGCCTGGGATGCCATCTACAAGGCATGGGCCCCAATATAGAGCAAGGTTCAGAGCTGGGGATATCACCCCTAGTCATTAGGGTTTAAAATCGGCAGTCTCCTGCCTGAGTAGCATCTTAATAATTTTTCCATCAAGGTGTGGCAGGAAAGAGAGGAGAGCAGTTAGCCCAGAACCAGGTGGGAGGGCCGACATCTAACCATCCGCGGGAAGGCCCACCTGTTACAGGTAGTAAAAGATATAAATATGAACCTGCCAGGCTGAGAAGGGGATTCATATCTTCTTGTTTCCTAGGTAACTGAAACTGTTGTGCCCCAGCTCAAGTCTGGGATCGTGCCCGGTATGCAAAGGCCAATAAAGATACCAGGGGTGAAAGTACAAAGAAGGTTTATTGCTAGCAATAAAAGGTGCGAGCGGAATAATTTCACGAACAAGCACACCCACTACTACTTCTAAGCATCTTTTATACAGGAGTTTTCAAGCCTTCGCAAGCGTGCTTATAACTTATAACCAATCATCAAACAATGATTGGTTATAAGTGAGTGACTCAAGAAGTTCTTTACTGAGCATGTCTCTATACCTGTGTTTTAGCCATGTATCTCAGTTACATACATGTATGTTTCATTAGCATACTTTTTCCCCACCTAGGGGTGTGATTTTTAGTATTTTAATGAGCCCTTTAACCCAGTACTCTGCTTCTTCTTTGGTTTTCAAGCCCCCTTTATCTAGGACTGTCTCCTCCTTATCATTGCAGATGGGCATTTTTCACATAGCATTCTCTTCTGCTTCGTATTTGAGTAGAGGTTTCTAGGTCACTCCTTACATTTCCCCCCTTTGGAGCATTTTTAATTATTATTATGACTGCTCCATGCAATTTGGCTTAACACAAATCTAGTATCATCAGCTTTCTTTGTTTGTAAAATCATTTGATTTACCTTAGGCCTGAAGATAGATATAAAAACAGGTAAACATTGGATATAGCAACAAACCATAATCCCTATAACACAAAACAAGACAAC
>NW_005841960.1:618083-667287 GCF_000455745.1 Alligator sinensis | reverse complement strand
GCCAGACAGAATACTTACAGAGATAATCCCAGGCCGGTGTACTGACGGTAGGCCTTATGCCCTTTTTACCGTCTCACCCAAGTGCCTGTTACTGGTACTTTCACTCTATGGCATTGCACCATTAGGCTACTGCCACCTCAGCGATCCAGCTCCCCCTGAAGCAAAAGTCTTACCGGGAAAAGAGATCCCGGGGAGCGCCTGACATTCATTCAGGAGGAGCGGCTCTCTGGTCGTCAGGTAGTCCGGGCAAAGCCTTATCTAAGGCAGTCCCATCTGGGGTGTCAAAACTGTTGTGCCCCAGCTCAAGTCTGGAATCGTGCCCGGTATGCAAAGGCCAATAAAGATACCAGGGGTGAAAGTACAAAGAAGGTTTATTGCTAGCAATAAAAGGTGCGAGCGGAATAATTTCATGTAACAAGCACACCCCACTACTACTTCTAAGCATCTTTTATACAGGAATTTTGAGTCTTCATAAGTATGCTTGTTTGCTGATTGGTTATAAGTGAGTGACGCAACAAGTTCTTTACTGAGCATGTCTCTATACCTGTGTTTTAGCCATGTATCTCATTTACATACATGTATGTTTCATTAGCATACTTTCTCCCCACCTAGGGGTGTGATTTTTAGTATTTTAATGAGCCCTTTAACCCAGTACTCTGTTTCTTCTTTTGTTTTCAAGCCCCCTTTATCTAGGACTGTCTCCTCCTTATCATTGCAGATGGGCATTTTTCACATAGCATTCTTTTTTGCTTCGTCTTCGAATAGAGGCTTCTAGGTCACTCCTTACAAAACCACTGACCTATAAGAAGCTGGATACCAACACCTGAGTTTTTGACTGAAAGTGGCCATGTCTGCTATGTTTTCTGAAAAGCTCTGTGTTAAATATGTTATAAGCTCACTTACTAGATACATATCCCAGGGGATTTAGGCAAATGAATGTCTAGTTGTGGATTCAAATCATGCTCAAGTACTAAGCTTCTCAGCTCTGTTAAGCTGGAAGCATCCTAAACCTAAGCAGAACTGAAGATGTCTAAAGAACTTTATCTGTGAACATTTATTGGGGGGTTTAGAGGACTGCCAGTGTTCAATCCCCACCCCTACCTCCCAAAAAGGTTTTCACTAATCACGTTCCTTAGACACTTTTAGTTCTGTTTCTGCAAAGGCTTAGACATCACACCTAACTCCAAGTATTTCTTTAATGGTTTCAAGCCTTTAAGCTCATTTGTGAAAACAGGAATTTTTCTGCTTTGCATTGTGAGTTTAGGGTGATAGCTACATTAAAAGATTGTGAGTAATTAGGAAAAATATCTAAGATACCTAAGTAAATTAAAATTAAGGACATTATTACTTATCCATTGAATTCCTGATCAAAGCTTCACTTTGCTAGGCACAACACAAAAATGTAACCTGCAACAGAGGAGTCTGTCCCTTTTAAGTGGGAACAGTCAGACTTATTAGAAAGGCTCAGCTCTGGGGCATGTGCACAAACAGAGTGTGTCCTGCTGGGAGCTTTAAAGCTCACAAACAATTAAGCAAAAATGGAGGAGGAAGGAGGGACCAGGCTGGTCTATGGCCAAAGCAAAAGGACTCTTCTACTAGTGTCTGGAAAAGGGACAAAGGGGTTTTATTTTTGTTTATTTTATGTTAAAAGACTGAATTTGCTTTAGAGGGCTGTCTCAGGAGTCCCTTAAGGAATAAATTCTCTGGCAAAAGCCAGCAAGCTAAGCAACTCACATATACATTCTCCCCAAAGAGCTTACCTGCCACATTAATGATATAAATACTTACATGAAAATGAAACAAAAACAAAAAAACCCCAACAAAAATTAACAGTTTTATGGAAATCTGGGAAAATGAAGGCTTGACTAATGGCAACCCTTACTCAGCTTAGATCATCTAAAGTTTATATCAGCTGTATCCATGTCTAGTTTTCACGCACTATGTTTAAAGCAAAAGAAAGGGGATAAAGGGCGGGGGGAGGGGGAAATTTCACTGAAGACATTTCTGAAATCATTCGATTTGGCATTTGTAATATTACTTAAGGTTATAAAACTTAAAGCTTTTCAAAATATGTTAAAATATAGGGGAGCAACATAGCAGACAGTTTCTTGTTCCTTATCTTTTTGTAGCACCTGAATATCACAGTGAGCTGTGAAATCTGCTTAGGTCAGAGAATGAGTCTGCCTATGAGGGGAAAGATGGAGTTCTATGTTTGAGAAGATCTTGATAAAAGATAAAAAGCCTAACTCCCTTGCATTTCATTCCTAAAATGGTGGGAGAAATTTTCAAATAATTTAGTAGACTTACCCACAGGAGTCTAATCCTTAAGAAACTGACTTAAGAGTTAAGAGATTTGCCATTTACCTTTATGTCTTTAATACAAAGAAGGGTTGTTTAATGTGTAAGTAGGTTTAATTGCTTCTGTGCTGGCAATTTTGTAACAACCGTAGTCAAATAATATTGAGCATTCTACACTTAGGTCTCTTGAAAATAAGTGAAGTGCTTTTGGCTTGAAATTCAATCAAAGACTGAACTTAAGCACTGGGCTTACAGAAGGATATGAAAAGTCCAGTATAATATTCTTGCTGAAGAGAAGAAATGTTTAAAATGTATACTGCATGTTTTCCAGTTTCTACAAGGAGAAAGGGGAGGGGGCATACACATAGATAAAACAAAATGCCAGACTGGTCTTCTTTCACAGTGTATTCTGTTTGCTTCTGGTCAGATTCTGATCATTTTGTTTCCTATAAGCAGCACCTTCCTCTACAAGTGGTCCAATCAAAGGCAAAAGGATCAATCAAGCGTTAATAATGACATATAACAGTCTTGAAAGGGTTTGGTTTTACGAATTCATGGGTACTATTCATGTCCACTTTTTACACCTGGGTTAAGTACTTCATTATTCTGAAGAGATGAGGTCCCTTAACAGCCTAGGAATAAGATAGAAAATTGAAACATTTGTTTTTGCAAGCTTTTGCAAATCACAAACAAGCAAACCATACATGCATATACACTGTGACAAAACCTTAAGACACTGAGGTGCTCCCAATGATCCACTCTGGGTTTGTGTAAGATTATGAGTTCCCCTACTTTACTGAATGGATATGCCCAGGTTACTAATTTGCCAAGAAATCATTATTTACCACAGGCACTTTGGTAAAGTAACAGAAAAACAAAATTGTTCATTAATAGGAAGAACAAGTGGTAAAAAAAAGAATAAAGAAAAATAAAATCAAATCAAATATTTGCCAACAGTATTTGGTAAAACAAACCTGACAAAATCCTTACCCTATGTTAAGACTACCACCTAGCCCTCGCAAAAATCTTGTGAAAATCTCCTGGGATCGACCTCTACTTAATCACAGCTAGCTTCCGCAACTGGGGTCCTCCCCTCTTCTCACAGGGCCCCTCTCTAGTCATCCTGAAATGGTCACTGCCTCCAGAACAGTTCACAGAGCCTTCCCCCAACCTACCTGCAGCGGAGCCAAATAACTTTCGGGAGGGTTTCTGCCTGTGGATCCATGAAACACATACATACATACACATGCACACACACACCTTCACTTCCTGAAGACCCAGCTGGCTTATCAAACCATGTCAGGCATGTAAAAAGTATTCAGCAGATATTCATAATAAATTGGATATGATCCAGGCCACAATGACCTCAATTGAAATTGAAAAGTTCACAGGAGACTGATTACAGCAGTAGGAAGTTAAAGATATGGAAATGGCTGTTGATGGACATAGATCAGAATACTAAGGACTCTACAGACACTGAGAAATCAAAGCACTAGCATTAGCAAGGACTGAAAAAATAAAAGCTAGGTACATCAGTTAAGCAGGGGTTCCTAAAGGAGCAGACTCCATTTTTCAGTTCATCTTGGGGTGGTATAGAAGGACAATTTTGATACCCCGCTAAACGTTATACACCTACATAACATAATCATGTAACATCCTGTGCAACTCTAGAAAAAGGTCAATCACATAACAGGAGAAATAAAAATCTAAAACAGATACAATCTCAAGTATTATTAAACACTTTTATTTCAAAACAAACAAACAAGCAAACCAAACATCACTCTACTCAGTTTAAAATTCTGATCTGATCATATTTGCTTCTCTGGTACAAAGGTCTAATTCATGCCTTCTCCTCCAGTCTTGCCTGCCACAACTTCTTATATATACAGAAAAAGGGAAGGTGAATATAATATGGAGGACAGTGGAATACCTTCAACCCAGAGAGGTTATTTCACAGGGCTCCTCCTCCCCTACACTGTCCGTTTCCTCTCCAGGTGCCATTGGGCTGATTGCATTATATAACGCACAGCTACCAATTTGTTTCCCAGCTTTTGATCTTCTAGTCCAGTTTCTCACATCTCTTCAATCCGTAATGAAATCAACTTAAATCAGTACTTTAGTCTAACAAAAGAACCATAAAATCCCTCAATTGATCAATTATCTGCATCTGGATCTTGTCATCTGTAGAGGCCCACAATTTGCTCTTCCATCAATTAAGTTCAGCTACAACATCAGCCTACTTATAATGGAGCATCTATTACCTTACACCTCAACCTGAGAAATCAAGGCAATCCAGTAAAGTCCATTAATCTTCTGATGGGTATCATCTCCCAAAGTTCATCACCTAGTCAATTAATATTCAAAGGTCCAATGATTCATGAATTCACAGGGATAAGCAGCATGATTTGAGGGAATTCAATTACTAATCATGGTTTGTCAGTTTATGAATGCACACAAAGGAGCAGTATTTGGCATAAATCAAATAATCACAGGTTTCTTAAGTCATGAAGAATAAGATGGGTTTCAATCCTGACAAATGCAGGGTACTGCACCTAGGGAGAAAGAACCAGCAGCATACCTACAGGCTGGAGAACTCCCCTCTCATCAGCACAGAGGCAGAAAAGGATTTTGGAGTCATTATAGACTCCAAGATGAACATGGGCCGCCAATGTGGGGATGCAGTCAGGAAGGCTAATCGCACCCTGTCATGTATCCACAGATGCATCTCAAACAGGTGCAAGGAGGTGATCCGCCCCCTCTATGCGACACTGATCAGACCGCAGTTGGAGTACTGCATCCAGTTCTGGGTGCTGCACTTCAGGAGGGAAGTGGAAAACATTGAGAGGGTCCAGAGGAGGGCCACTCACATGATCAGGGGTCAGCAGGGCAGGCCCTACAAGGAGAGGCTACGAGACCTGCACCTGTTCAGCCTCCACAAGAGAAGGCTGAGAGGGGATCTGGTAGTTGTCTATAAACTGGCCAAGGAAGACCAGCAGGCAATGGGAAGTTCCCTGTTCCCCCGAGCACTACTGGGAGTAACAAGGAATGATGGCCATAAGTTGACAGAGAGTAGATTCAGGCTAGATATCAGGAGGTACTACTTCACAGTCAGGGTGGATAAGATCTGGAACCAACTTCCAAGGGAAGTGGTGTTCACTCCTACCCTGGGGGTCTTCAAAAGGAGGCTAGATAGACACCTAGCTGGGGTTGTTTGACCCCAGCATTCTTTCCTTGCCATGGCAGGGGGTCGGACTTGATGAACTGCTCAGGTCCTTTCCAACCCTACCAACTATGAAACTATGAACTTTGACAGAGAAGTGATTACTCAGATGCAGAAGTCCACCCCGCTGCAATGGGTTTGGACGTAGCCAGTCCTGGCCACTCTTTAGTTAAGATACTTAATAATAAACAAAACAAGAAAAAAAATACTGTGGCCCTTGGCTCACCACACTTGCTGGTGTGCTGCTCTATGGCTCCACATGGATTTTTGCAGCCCTTTCCTACTCAGAGGTGTGGGCTTCCCCCTCCAGGGGACCCAAGAATCCAAAACTGCATTTTCTTTTTTCCAGAAGCTCTCTGGAAAATAGAGTCCATTCTTGGGAACACATGACTCCAGGGAGTTGGTGTCACAGTTTTCCATCAGGTGTTTCTCCTTGATGAACCCAGCTCAGCCTCCATGTGCAACCCCCACCTGCCAAGACCCAGGGTCCATTAATTAAGTGTCAGAGCATCCTGTTTTAATATGTAATACATAAAAATTAAGGTGCATTTAATAACAGGTAAGTATGTTAAAATTTCTCAGCTTGGTTTCAGAATTTTAAGTTTTTCTTTTTAGTTTTTCTTGTTAGTCTTGTTAGGATTTAGATGCTATCTGTTCAAATCTCCTACCAGCCTGGAAACCCTATGAATTAAAATCAAAACTCTTTTCAAAGAAGCCTTAGGAAGTTTTGTATTTAAATATATTCAACATATTAAACAATTTCCATACCTCTCACTTCCACCTGAAGACTAGTGGCCTACGTTAACTTCATTTTAAAGCAGGGGCAGGAAAAATATGGCCAGCAAGCCGGATCTGGCCCACCAGGCACTTTCATCTGGCCTATGGGTACCCACCAATGAATTGTATCCCACCCAGCCCTTCTGCCTATGAGGGTGAGAGTCAGGCCCACATATACGCACCACCCAATATACCTTTTTGTGCCTCGCTCCCACTCTTGTGGGCAGAAGGGCCTGGCCCAGCCATCAGCAGCTTCCAGGCACAGCTGCTGCTGCCACTGCTGCAGCCACCCCAAGGGAATGTGCTTGGCTTCCCTGAAATCCTGCTCAGGTAGGCATAAGGTAGGGAAGTGGCAGGATGGGAATAGGGACAGCTGTAGCTGGGCAGGGGCAGGGAGCATGGGGCTAGAACTGGCAGCAGTGTAGAGCTCTCACCCAGGGGGGCAGTGGGAGCACAGAGTTCAGCTGGCCAGAGTGTGGGTGTGAGGGAGGGTGGGGGGACGTGAGTACCCACCAGGCACTGTAACACATGGCATGCAGCCCCCATTGCTGGAAGCAGCAGCAGGTAGGGGCCTTTGGGCCAGTCATGCCCCATGTAGATACTGGCACCCAGCAGTGCACAGCTCTGGACAGTGCTGCACATAGGGGCCAGGAGTGCAGCCTACCTCGCCTTCCTCTATCCAGGCCCACAGTGGAACCAGCTGCCTTTCCTGCCCCCTGCTGCACAGGTACCAGGACTCCACTGGAAATGGAGGGGCGCCCTGGCCACTGCTTTCCTGCGGAGTCCCAAGACTTGTGCAGCTGGGGGTGAGGAGGGCAGCCGACTGAAACTCAGGGCTTCACCTGTTGCCATGCAAATGCAGGAGCTGCACACAGGCTGCACGGAGCCCCTGCAGTAGAGGTGGGCCAGGCATGCTGTACTCACCCCCACGCACAGCGCTGGCTGGAGCCATGTGCTGCCAGGCACCAGCACCTGTGCTAGGCACAAGCATTCCAAGTTCCCCTGTTTGCTGCTGATGCTGGCCTTGAAGGCTGTGCACCATGTGGGGGAGGGTGTGGGGGATCCCCGCACCTCCCCAACCACCCTCACACCTCACAAACCCCGCACACCTACACTCTGCCCCCACAACCCCCTACATATACACTGCAAGGATCACTCAGAAGTCACTATGCAAATGAGGAGATAAAGAATGAAAGTAGGCATACTATGGTTATGACAAGCCTCTCAACATCCTAGAAATGTTTCCAGAAGGCTGAGCATATTCAGTTACAGCTGAGTGCTCATGAAGTTATAAGTACTGTAATTTTTCTTTTAAATAAACCTGACTCTTGTTCATGTTAAAAAAATATCATTAAATGTCAGGTGGTATACGATAAGCCAAAAATGAAACAATCCCCACCCCCCCAAAAAACACCCATAAAAGAAACCAAAAAAAAAACAACCCCCCCCCCCCCCATATAGAACACATCTGAAAGCAAATCCCACCAAAATTGAGTGTCAGTTTGCAAAAGTTTGAAATGTCTCTCATTACTCCACAGGCTGAAGAAAAAGCAGCTAAAAGTGTACGCGCTGATGTTTCTCTGACCTTGTAAAAATACAAAGCATTCAGACATTCACATCTGTTATCCCAGGATAATCCCCCCAAAATTCACAAGATAAGAAGCACTAGCAGTTTATTGCAGGACACTGCAATGTGCATCTGAATGGTTATTCCCAGATCATTGTGCATCATTGAATCAATGGCAGAATAAGTAATAGTGCATTCAGCTGCTCACTCTGCACCATACGGGGGAGTATGTTGGGGGTCCCTCATACATTACCCATTAGAAGGGTAATGTATGTAAATGCCAATCTTGGGATATTTCTGTTCTAAGACATACACAGGCACAATTTGTCCAGGGAAAAATGCTACATCTGTTTCCTGCCTAAATGGCAGTTCCAAAAACATTTCAGATATATAATGGACAGAGGAGATGCTGTCTGTCTAAAAATAATATTTTATTGCTTAGAATTATTAATTCATAGATTACATAGATTTCATAGATTTCATAGACATTAGGGCTGGAAGGGACCTCAGAAGATCATTGAGTCCAGCCCCCTGCCCAAAGGGCAGGAAGTCAGCTGGGGTCATAGGATCCCAGCAAGATAAGCATCCAGTTTGCTCTTGAAGGTGTTCAATGTAGGCGCTTGAACCACCTCCGGTGGCAGGCTGTTCCAGACCTTGGGGGCTCGGACAGTAAAGAAATTCTTCCTTATGTCCAGCCTGAAACGATCTTGAAGTAGTTTGTGACCATTCGACCTCATCATCCCTTGGGGCGCTCTGGTGAACAAACGTTCCCCCAGATGCTGGTGGTCCCCCCTGATAAACTTGTAGGTGGCCATCAGATCACCCCTGAGCCTGCGCTTTTTCAGGCTAAAGAGCCCCAGGGCTCTCAGCCTGTCATCGTAGGGTCTGTTTCCCTGACCTCTGATCATGCGCGTGGCTCTTCTCTGGACTCTCTCAAGCTTCTCCACATCCTTTTTGAATTGTGGAGCCCAAAACTGGACACAGTACTCCAGCTGCGGCCTCACTAAGGCCGAGTACAGGGGGAGAATGACGTCCCGGGATTTGCTTGAGAAGCATCTATGGATGCAAGCATGCCAGGACCTGAGAACTGTAATGCTGAATTCAATTCTCAGCTAATTTAGTGAGGATATAATGGATTATCCAAAACTATGCACAGTTTCTATGGGCAGTTATTTGATGAGGATCGACATTTAAGGAACAATTACGGGGCCATTAAAAAAAAGCTCCTAAAACCATGTTTAAGTACTTAAGAGTCCCACATTTCAAGAGAAGACTCCTATTAGTTCCCATTGCCATCAATGGGATGTGCTGGCAATGCTCAACATTTTTCGAAAATCAGGACACTTGTTTTAAATATAAACCTTTATATTAAAAAAAAAGCTTTATCTTCACCTGATCATTATAATTCTAATAACGATCAGGATTTTAACTGTTACACACGATTCCTGGATATTCCATCGAAGGCTTTTTTGAAGTCAGGATATATGACATCAATCTCTTCTCCCTTGTCCAGGTGATAGGTCACCTGGTCGTAGAAGGAAATGAGATTGGTCAAGCAAGACCTACCCGCAGCAAACCCGTGCTGGCTATCCCTTAAGATGTTGGCGTCGGCCAGTCCATTAAGGATGGCCTCTTTAATAAACTTTTCTAAGATCTTCCCCGGGATAGAAGTCAGGCTAATGGGCCTATAGTTAGCCGGATCCACTTTCCTCCCTTTCTTGAAGATAGGCACCACATTGGCCTTCTTCCAGTCTTCGGATTATAATTATAATAATTAATTGAATATATGTCAAAAAAATGTAGTCACTGCAACTTTAGGCCTACAGTTAAAAAGATAGATTTATCTGTAGCCCAATTAAGGAAATTAAGGTACCAATAAGGGCCTTATTACATGTTAACCTTTTGGGTGCCTTCTGGAGCTCTTACCCCATGGATTGTCCACACATTAACACCTTTAAGTGGCTTACAGTAATTGTTACACAGCTCAAAGTTATGCTACTCCAGGGCACCATTGTCTCTTGATCTGCATAACCCAGGTCCTGTTTCATTAAGGTATGGCCACTCCCCACAGATGTGCCACTCAAATTGAAGGTGTGACTGTAAGATAGGACTAAGCCAATCAACATTTGTGTAGTTCACAGTGTAACATGTAACAAGTTGCTTGGCATTACATACAAGAATTACATTTCAACTATGGGAATCACACTTTCGCTGCCTGAAATGCTTAGCGTACAAGCATTCATGGGGCTTCAACCAAATGAAAAGTGGTTGAAGCAGTGGAAATCTCTCCTGCATCAGATAAGATGAACTAACCTTGAATTGTAGTTTACCCAGTTGAAGGGATGCTTATAAATGTTTCCACTTGAATACAGATGCTATTATGCCT
Source organism: Alligator sinensis (assembly GCF_000455745.1). Classification (NCBI taxonomy): domain Eukaryota; kingdom Metazoa; phylum Chordata; order Crocodylia; family Alligatoridae; genus Alligator; species Alligator sinensis. The sequence continues at coordinate 657,039 of NW_005841960.1, read as the reverse complement.
CCCTGCCCCAGTGTCCGTCCAGGGAAACATGCTGTGACTTGGGCTGCACTCCATGTCACAGCAAACTCTGCCCTCTGACAACAGAAGAAACAGGAAAGTCCAGTCTCTCTCTACAGGCCTGGAGCTGTGCAGCTATCAGAACCTGCCACCCTGAGCTAAAGTTGACCTGCCAGCACCAGATCCCCTGACCACCCCCTACACAGACACTGACTGGCCTGTCCCCATAGTCCTTGACGTCTCTTGACCCTCCTCTCCCCATGACCTCCACAAGGACACTGCCTGTCCCTGCCCTACCATTCCAGGAGCACAGTAGTTCAGAGATCTCAGAGGCCCATAGTTCTGTGCAGCACTTCATAGCCCTGTGCCTGTAGCTCCATGCATGGGATGTGGACACAGGGTACTGACGGGCTGCTCCCTGCATGGTTTGAAAGACTTGAACTCTGGCCTTGGCAGTGGGGCTTACTGGTGCCAGAGTCCCAGTGGCACCACCTGGAACCCAGCACCCCACCATCATGGTGAGAGCCCAAATTGTGGCTGTGGTGGTGGTGGTGGAGGTGCAGCCCAGGCTGTCTGTGGGCAAAGCTCCCCCACCTGCTACCCCTCACTAGGCAGTGACATAAATAAGGGAGAAGTGATAGGGGCAACTGTTTCTGGTACCAATTTGGGGAGGGGGCAAAAAATCTCCTTCTGCTTTGCTCTGAATGCCTAGCCATGTCTTTACATTGCTGCCATGATGGCCAGAGTCACAGCTGTGAAAATGATGGCTGGACTGCAGCCCCATCTGCTCACAGGCAAACCCCTGCACCACAGCCAGAGCCCCACCTTCAAAAGATAGCCTAACAGCTATGAGGGAGTGAAGGTGGGGATGGGGGTAGTATTAGCAACTGGGACCACCAGCCAACCAGCCTTAACTGCTTATCTCTTATCCCTGACTGGGATACTGTTATCTGTTTATAGAAGAGCCTGTAAAGCACACTGGGATGCATGCTCTCAGTCCTCCTGAATTAGTGCTTTCAGCAGTACAGGTTGTCTGCAGAGCACTGAGACAGCTCTTTGCACATTTGAAACCCAACCAGATGAGAGGTGTACAAATGCCTGAAAATTTGCTACATTTCAAATTGCTGATTTGAAAGCTTGTACATACCCTAACACTGTAGATGCCAGGTATTGCAAATCTGAATATCACTACTGATTTTGTATTATATATTAGATATGTTTCTAGCCTAATCTGTGTCATGTATCACAGTTCTAACCTAAGTTCGTACTTGGGTATCTACCTCACAGGGGTATTGCAGTGGTTAATTAGCAAATCTGTACAGCTCTTTGAAAATGCAAAGTACTACACTATGGGTGTGTCTACATGTGCACATTTAATTAGCATTAGTCCAATTTAAGGTATATTAAGGGTGCTTGTATACATGTGTACACCTTGAATGTGCCCTTAAAATGGTGATTTTAGGCTATTCAAGCCTAAATTTGATACCTACATAAAGCAACTATCAAATTTGTGCATGAATAGCTAAGTCACATTAGCAAATGTGAAGACATGCTAATGCTTATTAACATGGTGTGTGTCAATGGATATACACTGAATTAATGCACATTAGCACATGAGACTTAGCTATTCACACATAAATTTAATGAGGCTTAATGTGCATTATTATGTCCACATGTAGATGCATGCCTAAATCACCTTAAGCAAAGGCACATTAACTTTAGGCATGTATAAATACACATGTAGACATGCCCTATGTAAAGTAAAATGCAGGGTAACTACTGTATTTCTTTTTAGAAGAAAGATATTTTACTGTGTCACTGGAGAGATTCTCCAATATTTGTTCTAATACATTAAAGTAACTAATACTGTTATCACAAATGTAATGAGCTAGATGCTTCACTGAATGTTGTTAAACAAAAAAAAATAAAAGTTTAACTTATTTTTCATACTATAAGCAGAACAGCAAGTAATTCTTACATTTTTTTTAAAAAATTACATTGTTTAAAAATTTTTTAATTCTTAACTGATTCCACATACGATATTTCTTTTCAAATAACTACTATTCACTTCACTCTGCATATATATATGCAACGGTCCCTTTCAACCCTCATTCTCTAAAATTCTATATCTATAGATATCTATCTCTTCCCCCCTCTCTATATAAATATATACACACATACATATACATATATAATATATATACCTGCATATCCATGTGTGTATGTGTTCGTGTACCTTTCATTATCTTATTCTGACTATACTGTGCTTTTTACACTCTGCACAAGTTAATTATAATTGAATGTAGATTGCAATAAATGAGGGGAAAAAGGCAAATCATTTTCTGCATCTAAACAGATACTAACAAGAGATGTTTACTTAATTTTATCTAGGCAATATCTCTGGAAATTAAAACTTTAATGAATGTAATTACTGAAGCATAAGCAAACGAATATTAAAGCTTGATATAATTTTTCATTATAGTAAAGGTTTTTAATTGTTTTGCCTTTTTTCTACGATGCATTTGAGGAAAGTTATTAGCTTTTATTATTATTATTATTCAGTTTTGTATATAGTTGGAGAACAATCTACATATATAATGTCACTAGGGAGTAATGCAAGTAACAAACTGTAAAAGTTCAAAAGTGATCAGTGCAGATTGTACTAGAGTGTTTTAATAACTGAAAGGAGACTTTTTATTAAAAATATGCAGAAGAAGTAATGCTGTGAATACCTAGCAACAAGCATTAAGGTTCATTTTGTAACCTACAGTAACTAGAAAGTCTCTTTGCAGTTTTTCAAATAAAATAACTCTTAGGTTTTATAATCAGTAGCATAACATATCAATGATTAAAGATTTTTAAAAGGATAATATCTGGCCAGTTAAGATTCACAAACATATTGTATTCTCCCTTTGTTACCAAGAAAAATTGGTAACAAAGGGAGAAATTATAAAATTATGACCAGCATTACAGTTAAGCTTCTTTGCCATTTTTCACATGTATTAATAGTTTTAATTAATAGAAATGTTGAGCTGAAATTTGAAATAATAGATCAATAAAATATTCTGAGAGGTAGAATGAGTTATTTGAATGCCCTGCACTGAACCATTTCCTCTATCTTTGGCAAATGGGAATAGTTTATTACAGATTCTCAGCCCCGATTTAAAAAATACCAACCTTATACTGAAAAGGAAACTTTAAAAATGACTTTTTATTAGTGCCAGAAATTCAGTAATGTAAGCAACCACCAAGTAATAACAGTTTGATACGTCAATTTAATTTCATATTAAATTTGCACTTAACATTTTTTGCCTTAGGAAAAAAAGGAAATTAATCTGAAATCCGTGTTTGAAGGGAACTTACATAATCATCAATATATAATCACTATTTTTATTTGAATAATTGAAGACAGTGGACACAATGTTTAAAAAACAGAAGAAATTGCAGTAAATTATATTGAATGTGTTATCGAAAAACAACATTTCAGACTCAACTGTGAATTCCCAGTTATCAAAATTTGCCTTGTATACAAAATCTGTTGTTACATCAACAAGAGCAGAAGACAATAAAACCTACTTCAACGGCAGTTACAGATACTCAGTTCTTAGATGCAATATTACTTGATAATGACTACTTTATGGTGGTACAGTTGGTTGCAAAATAATTCAAAACCCTCATCACAGATGAGGTACAAATCTCGCACCGAATCATGATGAATAGAAGAGATTTAATGAGAATTTAGAGGAAAATAATACCCCCATTTCTCAACTGGGCTGCTAGCTCTCTTTAACATATTTCTTTTTTCAACTCAGACTATTCAATCATTTGGCTTATGGTACACAGTGGAATGAATATGGATTGAAAATGGCAAATTTATGGTTCTAATTAGTCAGTTTTGATCTCAATCTATACTACAACTCTACAGGAAAGAGTTACCATGAATAGGAAAGTTTACTATACCCAGTAAATAAACTGCTTTGTATATGCTTTAGGTGAGTCTGGTTATGACAAAATAAAAGATGCTCCAAACTTATGGCTGGGGTCGTCTGACTCCAGATGTCTTTCCTGCTCATGCAGGGGGCTGGACCTGATGATCCTTCAGGGTCCCTTCCAGCCCTACGATTCTATGATTCCATGATTCTATGATTGTACAAAGAATGCCACACATTATTTACATAATTCTAAGTCACATCTGGTTTCCATAGTTCTTGTTAAGATGTAGTAATAATCAGGGATCCTGGTTTTCTCTGTTTAAAAATCGTAAATTCTCTAATTAAAAAAAAAACAACAACAACGCCAAAATCCATGTTTTTCTGCAATTAAAACTAAATGCCACTTAATATATGAGTATTAGTTGAACACAATGTTGTACTGATACATTTACAATTGTAAAGCAATTTGGAAGCCTACCTCAAGCATTATAATAAAATAAATTCTAAATATTATAAACTTTGGCATTTGATTTTGGGTTTTTTATCATGGAAAATGAGAGCTCCCCCTGTCCCCTTCGCTCACCAGGACATGGGTCCAGCTGCCGCTGTCTATCCCCCCACTGCTTTGTGGTGCTGAGAAGCCCTGATATGTCAGTGCCCTGCCCATGCCATTGCCCCTCACTTCCCACCCACAGCCCACCCACCCATTCTTGTGTCACTCACTCCCCACCCACAGCCCCCCTGGCCCTGCTGGTGCCCCTCACTCCCCACACACAGCTCAAGATGCACCCCTCAGCTCTGCCAGAGGGGGTCCCCCACCTGCCAGGGCTACAGGGCCAGAGATCCAGGTTTGCAGCCCCCTGACCTCCCTCCAGCAGCACACAAGCCCTGGCTACCACCTGTGGGAGGTGGCAGCTGCTATGGCAAAGCAGAGTGCAGAACCTGGCTCCCTATCTCCCATGGGCAGCACAACTGGAGTGGAGGCCATGGGGGAGGGTGGATGCAGGCTGGTAGATGTGGACTAGGGGCTGCCCACTGTGCTGCCCTCCCCCCAGGGACCTCCACAGCCCAGTGGGTGGGACCTGATGTGGCAGGGCAGAGCAGGGTCAGAAGGCTTGGTTCTGCTGCCAGGAGCCCGGTGCCACCATGGGGAGACATCATCTGCCTGCCTGGCAGCAGCAAGGAATACAACTCCATGCTGCCACCCCTGCTGCCACCAGTCAGGCAGGGGGTGCCTCCCCACAGTGGCACAGGGCTCCCAGCAGTGGCACCAAGCCTCCCTACCCTACTCTGCTTTACCATGCTGGGTCCCACACATTGGGTCATAGAGTCCCCAGGGGGAGGGCAGCAGGGTGGGGAGCCCTAAGACCACTGCATATCATCAGCCCACATACCAGCCCACATCCATCCCCACCCCATGCACAAAGCTGGGGAGCATGTGCTTCCCATGCCCCCCAAGAGTGTGCACAGTGTTGAGGAACCAGCCCCTCCCTGAATTGCCCCCCCCGGACAAGCCACCTATTACTCCATTACACTCTCAGCTCAGGCCCTGTGGCTGCATATTCCCACCCCAGCCCTGGGCCCTACACCCTGCCCTGGCTAGGCAGCAGCTCCAGCCCTGCCCAACTGTCTTTGTCCCTCACTATGAGGGCTGCAATCCCACCCCCTCAAGATTCACCGGTGGGGAGATGCAGGAGCTGTTCTCCAGGCAGACTGGCTGCCCTGTGCATGTGTGCCTGCACAAACATGGGGTACCCCCTGACTGATCACCCTCCTCCCACTTCCCCAGCCCCTTGCAGGCTGGAAATCTGCCAGCCTGCAAGGGGAAACCTGCCATTTCCCAAGTTTTTCTATGTAAAAGAGAAAATCTGGGTTTTTCATCTTAAAATAAGAAAATCCACCTTTTCCATGATGAATCAAAAACGCAGATCACTAGTAATTATTCAATATTGATCTCAGATCAGCTTCAGAATCAGCAACGAAGTGCAAAAATCCATCCAAAATAGTAAATGATTTAGCTCCATAATACAGAAAATGTTATCTTTTTATAAAATGCTTTTAAACTTGCAGAGCTATCCAGTGGGGCTCCATGACACAAAATCCACTGGCTTGGAATTGATTGAATTATAAGACATAGAGACAAAGGTAAAAAAGCAAACAAACAAAACAAAGCAGAAAACATCTCTCATTTTGAAAACCTCAGTTAACTCTGCTCTAGATTCAAAGCAACATTTTTCTAAGTTTATTATCAAGAAAGAAATAAAGTGTTGATCAGAATTTAATGTCATGTGCTATTCAAGGTTTATTGTCAATTAATGCATCTTACACATTGTTTCCATCGCCAATCTTCCTTTAGTATAGAGTAAAAAAAAGTCTATAAAAGTAACGACATTTGTTCAAGCAAATCAGCATATTTTAGAGTAGGTGCATATAAAAAGAAACTTAAAAGAAAACTGAAAAGTCATGTAAAGTATATTCTAATCACTAAACAGCATACAGAGGTGACCTTGGGACCATTCTGAATACATTATACCTGGTTGTAAAATTATTTAATTCATTTTATTTATATGCCTTTTTTTCTTTATATAATACAATTCTATAGCAAAAACATATAAAGTTACTTCACCAGTTCCTGCACATTTCAAAGAGTTAAATGCCATTAAAAAAAAATTTCACAAGAAATATAGTTCCCTGAAACTATCCCAGCTATGAAGTCTGTATTATAAGAACAATAAGGTAACTACTCTTAATTTTCTTTAGCAATCATCCAGTTACTAACCATGCTAAACCATGGAGTCAAATTGTACCATGTTAAACCAGGGAGTCAATTTCAGGGAGTCAAGTAACAAATTGTTATTCACCTAAAAATCAGATTATTGAAAAGGACAACAGACAATGCCATTCTCACAGAAAACAAAACTTTCCATTTGATTTATTAATCTGATGATTTCCATTCCTCCTGTTTCAATGCTAAAGTGTTCTCAAAAAATGTCCAAGGCAAAAGAATCTTTACTGCTGCTTAAGAAGTTGGTGGTTATTTTAAATAGTGACATTAAGTTAACCAAAGCCAATAGCAATAGCACTTATTTTGCAACTGACTCATAGGAGTCAGTTCAAATGGAATTTATTTTATCTGGCTGCTAAGCCACCTGATCAGATTGGCTTGCCTGCTAAGAATGTAAGAAAATAATCAAATGGCTATGTTCTCTAAGAGGCCACCATGCATTCAGAAGATAGGAAAAGCAACTAATGAATTTTCTTTTTACACATGAGGGGAGAGATAAAGGAAATCTCTGTGGGTGGAAAAAACTGATTGAGTGAACGAGAGAGGAGTTGTCATCAAAAACGTGGGTGCAGCAGTCGAAGATTTGCTGGAAACAAAGGAATATTCATAGGAAGTCCCAGTGTTTACCCCAGCTATAGATCCATATTTTGCACTACCTTTATCCCTGAAGGACCTACAATTCCTGGGCAGTAGTGGGTAAACTTTCTCTGGAGCCCCCTTTCTAGGAAATTTCCAAAGGCAGAGAACAGCATGGGTCTATTTTAACTTATGGTTAGACTTCTCTAAAGTGCTGAACTTCTGCTCTAAAACTTTCAGCTTGGCCTGGCCTACCCACATGAAGATCCAAACATCTGGAGACAATCCTCTATTGAGGGATTGTCCCCTCATATAACAACATGGGGGGCAATATAACAACATGGGGGACCATATAACAACATACTGCTTCACCTTTGAATTGCATTCATATATGGGGCCCCTTCAAGAGCGAATCTAAATGAGCTGTTAGGCGCCGATGTTTTATTTAAATCACTGGCATTTTTTTTAATCTTAAGATGCCAAAAAAAAAAGACACCTGCAGTCTGTCAGACTGTCAGCTTTTTAGATGAATGCAAGCTGCAATCAAAGGAGGTATACAACTGTTTTGTAGGCACCTTTCAATCATCAGGGAATTTCCAAACATCTATTTATACACAAGAGCTGCACTTAACACCATCCCCCGCCCCAACACACACAAATGCATAATTTAAAAAAATGAATACTGGAATCTTGTTTCTTTGAAAACTTGAATTGGCAATACTGTAACTGGTTAATATCACTCTTGTCTTTTTATATTGGACAATCATTCAGTATTTCCACAAATCTATATATCTGCTTATATTCACAGTTCTCATCCATTGAAACCAAAACTGTATTCTTAGTCAAGCCCTCTTTGAAGTAACATTGCAACTGTTTTAGTGTCAGCTTCACGATAACTAAAAACTCAGACTATGCCACACAAACTTTTGTCGCATGACTAGGGAATTTGTTGAAGTCTCAAAAGCTGCAGTTGGCAGCTGCAGAACTCTCTCACAAAAACCCAAGCTTTGTTTGTAAAGAAATTAAGGTTCTGGTGTGTTGTGAAAATCTTTCAAATGTGCACTAATCACAAACAGCTCTGTGAGCTTCCTGAATCCAGAGACAAAATGAAACAGTAGTTCTGAGAATTTCAAAATTCAAAATTCATCTCAACAGGGTATGTGAAGGGTAAGGAGGAAAATTTAAACTGAGACATTAATTGTTTGATTGATGTGTTAAAATAGAAACTCTTTGTAAATTTTCATATCTCCTTTGGCCCTGCCAAAAGGAGTTGCAATCCTAAATCCCTGCACCACAGTATGCAGGCACAATGCTTTGTGGAGTGTCTCAGTAGATGAGAATTCATCCTCCCATAAATTAATCACCCTATGCTTCATTGCTAGCCATTTTCACAGAGGGTGAGCTCATGGGTGGTCAGGTACCTGCTTCCTTAGAGGTAAAAGTACACTTGTGCCAATAAGTAATAAAAGATATCACATCTACCCAAAAAACCCTGTCTGCCATTTGTGCCAAAGCATGCAGAAAGCAAAAAGATCATTCAAAAGGTTCCTCAAGTCCTTGGCTCTATGCAAGGAACATGAACGATATTGCCTAACACTAGCTTGGGCATGTAATTCAGCACAAATAGTCCATATAGCTTGTGGCAGACCTGTGTGAAGCAGCTAGTATTCACTTCAGATTCAGATTCGGCTGATCTGGGGGACAGCGATTCAATTTGGTGATTTGAATCACTGTCCTGAATTGATTCGGCCAAATCTGATTGGGAGACTACACCGCTGCTGTATCAGATGAATCACCAAATCAGACAGGCCCCATCCCACACCTGCTCTCCCAGCTCCACCCCACCCCCACCCCTGCATGGCTGCCCTGCCTGGCCCCAGCTCCTGGTTCTTTAAAAAAAAAACCAACCAAAAAATAAGCTCTGAACTCACCAGCTCCTGCCAGGCAGGGGGTGATCCCCGCTGCCCCCCACTGCCCCATGCTGCGTGGAGCACTCTGCCATGAGCCCTCAGAAGCCCTGAGGCTACTGTCTCATGGAAGAGCTCATGCCCCATGTAGCACGGGGCAGTGGGGATGTCCCCCCCAACCCCCTAGCAGAAGCCAGTGAGTGGGGGCTTTTTTTTTTTTTTTTTTAAAGAGCTGGGAGCTGGGGCCGGATGAGGAAGCCATGGTGGGGGGCTGGAAAAGTGGGCGGTGGTCAGAGGGTGCTCAGGGGAGCTGGGGGAGCAGGCTGGGGATGGGGCCTGGTGGGGGTCCCCCCATGGACCCCCCCTTTCCTCCAGCCCCTCCTCCCTTGCCCTGTACTTACCAGCACAGAGTCTGGGTCCAGCTTCCTGCAGCAGGAAGCGGGGACTGCCCGAATCTCCAAAGCTCTCCAAATCAACTCAGAGCTTTTTATTGGTCTCCTGATTCAATTCAGATTCAGAGATTCAGCTGCCTCCAAATTGAATCAGCACCCAAAGCTTCGCACAGCCCTAACCTGTGGGTCCCATTAAACAGGTGTTAAATCTGTTTTCTTCCCTTGCAGCATATTCTCCTACGTTTCTATTCCTCTCTCTGATGTCTTCTCTTTAAGGTTATACCTCCTACTGTTATCTTCTTTTCCAAGTCCTGAACCACCAAATTAATCAGCTCCCTGAGTCCTCCCACTGCAAATATTAGCTACCAATTCTCTCTCATCTAAGTATTCTTCTTGCCCATATCTCCCAAAATATTGTCTCTTAATGAGGCACTCACATCCTTTCATGTTTCCGTTATACAATGCAGTTTTGATTCTACCTGCACCTGCTTCTGACATGTTTATGTTCATGACTTTTTTAATTCCATTGCTAGCTGTTATTTAGGATCCAATTCCTGAGAAACAAATTTCCATTTACTGATTTATAGCGAGATCCAAGTCAAACCCAGTTAAAGGTTTAAGTAGGCCAAATAAAGTCATATTGAACAGGTATAGCAAACTTCTATATTTAATGAAAATCCCATAAAGTTTTCTGAAATTATATTTTATCATCTTAAAAAAATTCCAAAAGAACTAACTATGGAAACTTTAACTAAAGATGTTTTAACTCTGATGGCTTATAAAACCTAAGACATTATAAAGATAATATTTTACCATTTACCCTTTTGTTGATTCATTTACTTGGCCCTATGAAATAAAAATATTAGCAGTCTGAAAAAGCAGATTTGCTTTTTAAAAGTTTTGAAAATTATTTTTACTGATATTAAAGGACTGAGAGAATTTAAAATAAATGTATGAATCAGAGAAGCAAGTGCTCACATTCTAAAAATAATTTGTTTGAACTTAGATTAAGCAAGGATTCATAAAACATATTACAAGGAATTAAATAGAAACAATTACATATAACCAATATTATAATGTCATCTCTCCTCTGAACTTGCCTTACTCTTCTTACACATCTTTAGAAAGCATTCCATTAATTTTATGCAAAGAAGCATTTGATGAACCCTAATATAATTGTGCTTTTTTTCTTTTCTGAATGGCCTACAAGGGCTCTTGTAGCAGTAGAAGTAGTCTAGTGCTATCCACTTTCACATTATACTCAATGCTTCCAAAATCAAACTTTGTCCTTTAGATTGTATATATTCATAGTAGACTTACAACAGGAAGGTACAAAATTACAGATTTTTATAGTATTTATTTCTACAGTATTGTACAATCTTACACCCTTCATCAAAAATTTTAATATTTTATTTTATAAACATGTAAGGAAAAGGAAAATTGGAATTCTTGAAGGAGATTTTAAAAGCTCATAGTTGGAGAGCTGCTCTTATTCAAACTAATAGCTCCAAGCAGGGCCGGGATAACTGGGCATGCAGCATAGACAGTCACCTACAGCAGCAAATTGAAGGGGGCAGCAAAAATGGTGTGTCCAAATCTTGCAAATGACCACTAGGAACTACCTCAGGAGCCTGGACATGTCCTGAAGCAGACAAGGCAGCTCTGACACTTCCAAGACACTGTTCTGGGAGTCTGTCTGGTGCCTGCCCATTCCAAGTCCCAGGTATGTTACAAGGGAGGGCAGCAAAATTTTGTTTGCCTAGGGTGACAAAAATCTATGCACCACTCCTGGCTCCAAAGGCCAGATACAGTTTCCAAGATCCATAAAGCATGTATGCTTGCCATGGCTGTGACTTTTCCAAATCACAAGGGAAGTACATCAGTAGGGCAATGTCCTGATAAACTAGAGCTGTACAAAGTGATACCCAACAAAGCATGAATGCCACATGCCCCCAGATGCTGAGGGAGGGGCACGGCGGCCACCCACAAGTGGCCACAGCAGTGTCAAAAGCAGAGGCGCGGCAGAGATGAGCAGGGAGCTCTTGCAGGCAGCCACAGGAGTGGTGGCAGCAGGGGGGAGGTGGGGAGGACAAGTGCCAACCAGTGGTTGGCAGGCCAGTGGCAATCGGGGACCACCCACAGACATTGCCAGCAGTGTGAGCAATGCTTTTCACTACAGGTGCACCACCAATTTCAGGGGGTCCATGTGCACCCACGTGCACCCGCTATGCATCTACAATGCAGCAAAGAGAAGAGACCATACCCAAAATGAATCAGTTAGGGGAAAAAAGTCTATAGAGCTTCAGAGCAACAAACCTTTTTCCTTCTGTTTCTCCTGTAAACTTCCCAATTGCTGATATGCATACATACTAAATGAGAACCCATATGATAGGAAACTATGCCTTACTCAGTCTTTAAAAAGTACCTTAAATACATCAAGCATACCTTCACTGAACCCTAAAGCACATCTTGCCTGGAATTGATCAGTCCAACTAAAGGTTCAGGTACGTGACTGGTGAAACTTCCAAGGCTGCCACTCATGTCAAACTTCCTTAGTTTCTAGAATGGTCACCTTCCCATATCTCTAACACACACACACACACACACACACACACACACCAGATTTAGTATCAGTATCACTTACACACATCATCTATCAGACTGTGGGTGCATCTATACCTGCCGCTTACTGTGAATTGACTCATTAGCTCCGCTGGTCTACAAGTGCGGAGCTATTAGGCTGGAGTAAATTAATGAACTCTGCTGCAGGTTAGTACTGTCAAACACAAGTACTATCCTATGGTGGTTTTATTTACCCCACCACAACACACATGTAGATGCTCACAGGGCTGACTGGGGCACAAGAGTCCTTCAATGCAGGAGCTGCCCCTCTGCAGCATGTTGAGCTGGGTCAGAGCAGCCCCCAGACTTGCAGAATGACCCCTGACACCTCCTGCCAGCCAGGGCTACTGCGAACCAGCTCAATATGCTGTGGTCCCGGGTGCACATGTAAACGTTGCACCTGGGAGCAATAAACTGCAGCACAAACTGTGTCTGAGTTTATTGCATCACATTAATATTCTTGTGCAGATGCACCCTGTGTATAGAACAAGGTAAACATCATCTGTTTGCTAGCTTTGTTGAACTCTCACCCTAGAACTGGGCTGGAGTTGTTTTCAGATATGGAAATATTATTTACAAGAAATCTGGTTATGTTTCTTAATGGTAGCGTTAAAAAAAGATTCCCAATAACTTCTGTAGGGCCCAGATTAGGTCCTAAATGATCAAGTAATAAGATGCTAGGGAAAAGAAAAACATATATATCTCCTGATCAGAGCAAGAAACTGTTCCTGCTACACACTATATTAATAATGTTATTATTGAATCATTTATAAGTTTTATCCTCAAAACTTTAAGGAACTTTATCAGGTAATTTCCTAACTTGACAATCTGCATATTAAGTAAAAAAGGGGAGTGGGGAGAAAGGAGAATTGGCCAAGGCTCATTGATTTTTCTTGTGGTCACCTCATTAATCTCTTTTGTTTCACTGTCAATTACTGATTCTGCAAAGACTTACACACATGCTTCATTATAACTATGCAAGTATCCCAGTGAGAAACCAAAAGTTCCTTTCCTCTCTTTTGATATTTTTGACAGTTTTAATATTTTAATGTTTATTTCTATTTAAATTATTGTATTTGTCATATTTAACTTTCTATTCTAATTAACAAAATATATAAAAAGTCCCAAACCTATATTTAAAAAATCCCAAATTTACCAAGTATATAAGAAATAAACTATAATGTTTACTGACTCCTAGGCCAACATGCTTTTTATAACACATTTATTACGCAAGATATGGCATCAGCATAACATATCACTGTGATAGCTTTACTATCAATGATGATATTTCAAGGCAAAAGCATGACAGTTACAGACCTCAAAATTATTTAGTGACCCAGAAGCTTTAGGATACGAAGTCATTCAGATAAAAGTAAAGTAATACCAGGAAATACATGGGGGCTGACAAGAGGTGGCAATACTTCCTCAGCTTCTGAACCCTGTAGAAAGAATTCTCATTTCCCCATTTTGTACATATGGTATCAGTGAGCAGACTGCTCTTGCAACTGCCTGTCTTGTTTTTGCCTTCAAAGTCTTACATTCAAAAACACACCGCTACAAGCTGAACATAATGTATTTTATACTTTTTTTTGCAGGAATGTGTTGGTAAAATGGCTGGAAAAGAGAGAGATCCAGGTGGGAGAACCACTGCATCCACACCTGTACAGATCTCATTACAAGTTAAGAGGTTTAAAATATTCCATAGATTTGTAGTTGTTGATGCAATAAGGTTAGCAAGATGCATTGCCTTCCAAAGGTTGCTTCTTAAAACTTGTCAACAAATTCTAAGACAACGTGACATCCTACACAGCCTTTAAGAAAACAAGGACACTTCAACCTAATCAGCAACACCCTTCAATGTATTTTTAATGTGTTTTTATGTCTATCAGCCCTTTAAGACCCATAATTATGACCTCTTATTTTTTTTAAATCTCAGCTGCTCCTCTGCAGTTGATTTAAGTGTTTAATAAATTTGAGAATATAATTGGAAGCAGTAGCCTTTAAACATTGTTCTTTTGACTTTTCCAGACAAGTCTATTTTCCATTTTGATTTTCCTTTCCCTTACAGAAGAATAGATTTTTTTAACGACCCTTCTTTCTTGGCATAAGGTTTTGTTTTCCACCAACTCAACTGTGCCACTTCCCTAAATGACAGAAGATAACACTGCAGCTGAAGAAACTCTCTTAATCCATAAGAAAATCATATTTTCACATCAGTTTGGCTAGTTGGTGCAATGTTGAATGGACAGTATTTATTTGGATCCAAAATGATCTCCCCACAATTTAACAGAAGAAAAACGTCTCTCCAAGATTGTGGCAGAGCAGGCTGTGGCCCCAATCCATGGTTGGGGCCAGGGTTGGGGTTAGAGCTGTAGGTACTGCCTCCCTTTCTTCCACCTCTACTTCCTGCCCTGCCAGCACCCTGTTTCCTCTGCCTCCCTGCCATCACCTCTCCCCCCTGGACTGCCTTCCTCCACCTACCCTCCAGATCTGGATCTAGCATCACTCCAGCCCCATTCCAACCCAGGGCATGGAGCATGTATTTGCACCAGCCCCAGCCCACTCCAGTAGAAGCAGCAGTAGTGGCAGCAGCTTTGATTCAGGATCTGGCTTTGGAGGCTGGTCAGAACTGCTGCCACAGTAACAGCTACTGCATAGTCAGGCAGAGGCTGGAGCAACCAAGTGCTTCATGCCCTGGGCTGACATGGGTCTAAAACTGTACTGGAGCTAAAGCCAAAGGCTAAATGGTGGCGGGTCAGCAGGTGCCAGGAGGTGTAGCCATGGGGGGAACAACTAGCAGCGGTGACAGGTGCTGGGCATAAAGACAATGAGGGAGCAGGCATTAGTGGGGGAGAAGTGGAGGGGGACTGGTGGCAAGGGGGAAGGTATGGTGGGCAATGGACAAGGGTAAAGCCACTTAGCTCCCACACTGCCTGCCCACATCACCTGCCCGCTACTTTATTCCCCACTACCTGCTACTCCCACCACCTCCTCCCCTGCCAGCCCCCTACTACCTCCTGCACCACCTGCTCCCCTGCCACTGCTTTCCTTGCTGCAGCAGTGTAGGGGGGGTGAATTTAAGATGACCCTCCGATAATTAGATTCTATGCATGGAAAATTATAACAAAATTTTACATTTCCATGTATAGAATCTACTTATTATGGGGGATATCATCTTAAATTTAGAGCCATCTTGGATTTTGGTAAATATGGATGTTTCTAGAGTTAAATTCAAATAGCTTTCACTGCATCTAAGAGCACAATCTAGTCCTTAACTCTGAGTACAATTATTGAACTAGCTATAAAGGTCTTCAATACTTAAACAAAATTTTAAACATTTGGTAGTAGGAAAACCCTATCCATATCCAAGTAAGAAAGAGGAAATGAAAAGCCTATGTCAAAGAATGGCTCAGTTCTACCAATATATAACTTTAAAAAAGGAATCAGTGTTACAAGTTTTAGGGCTGTTGAATTCAGAGACCATTCACACCTTAGCAAATTGAGATTCCTCTGTCCTTGTGCATTAGGGCTATTGAAAGGTATATGTAACCAGACTTTTAAAGGATAAAAATTGCCCAACATCAATTGACAATGCAGATTAGGAAAAAGGCCCTGAGAAGGTGACTTTCACTTAACCTCCATCCAGACAGCTACAAAACTATCACTTCCAGTCTCTTCTAGGAGAAGGTTTTAGAGTAAAACAGAGAAAGAAGCTTTACGGATATTTTTAGTATTGTAATAAAATTATTTGCTTATAAGTAAAAAAAAGGCTCTTGTGATGATGATGATGATGATGATGATTGTCACATTACAGGTGACCCTTGCCATTTGCAGGGGATATGTTCTCGTATCCCCCTACGAATGGTGAAATCTGCAAATAAGGCACGGTGTTCATGAACACAGTGCTCCCAGTAGCTGGGGGCAGGGCACGGCTCCGGCGGCAATGGTGGGAGTGTGGCAGCAGCAGCA
Source organism: Alligator sinensis (assembly GCF_000455745.1). Taxonomy (NCBI): domain Eukaryota; kingdom Metazoa; phylum Chordata; order Crocodylia; family Alligatoridae; genus Alligator; species Alligator sinensis. The sequence continues at coordinate 640,859 of NW_005841960.1, read as the reverse complement.
GAAGCCGGGTGGCAGTGATGGAAGCCCAGTGGCAGCAAGAGTGAAGCTCCCAAGGAGCTCCTGGAAGTGTATAAAGTGTATTTAAAATGTAGGTTCAGCATTCGCAAATATTTGAAACCGCAAATACTGAACCTGCAAATAAAAAGGGTTTCCTGTACTGGAAAACTCCTTCTGAATCAACATCATCAAAAGAAAAGTAAGCCTAAAACTTAAGAGTTTACAGTTGCCAAAAGATAATGACCAAGGAAAAGATAGGTTATCAGACATTTCAAAAGCTGTTGGATAACTAAGCCAAATTAATATTTTGTTAAAAAAAGCACTGAGTATAGGTTGTCCAGGTATCACACCTGCTATTATGGACCCAATAAATGAATTAAATAAAGTCACATTTAACATACATGGCAGAAACCTATTTACTCATCAACTTTGCTGAAGAGGCACACCCCCACATATAGGGATATGTGCTTGCTGAGGCAAAAATAGTAGCAACACAAATTTGTGCCACTACATTTTGCTGCAGTATATGCCCCTGCATGTGAGGTTTGGTGTGGGGCAAATTGCCCTGCTTCAGGGAAACTGCCATTTCCCCACTCCTTCTGGCTCCCACCATGCCAGAGGACAAGTAAAGCGGTGAAGATGCTCTCGCCAGTAGCCAGAGCATCTCCTGGGAGGACCTAGCCTCTGTGTCTGCCAGCGCATGCTCCTCTCAAATGTGCCATGTCACTTTTTTCTGTGCTTTTTTTTTTTTTTTTTGCTACTGGGATTTCCTGGTAGCAAATTTTGCTGCTGCAAATTTGCAGTATGGAGCACATATTAATGTGCCAAGTATGCAGTTTGTGGCACCACAAACCACACATTCCTGCACGCCTGGATCCAGCCAAGTTGTTTATCCAAAAAGTCTTCTCTTTCCATCCTTCTAATAATCGTAAATGTAACTTGGATGTTTGTAGGGAAGTGTACGAACAAAGAAAGATGTAGTGGAAAGGTTACGTAGTTGTTAATTTGGTGTCTCTCCTGGCCCTGGCAAGTCTATTGGCACACAAAGATGATAGATGAGTTGTTAAATGAGTCAGAATCATTTAGAAATTGGGTGTGGCAGATACACCACATGCTCCTTAGCTGTTTGAATCTACTTGGCTTGCAGCCTAGCAGGTTGCATTTAGAATCAATTTCTGAGAGAGGGAACTCAAGGAGAGAGATCATAATGATTGTAATAGACTGAGGAGCACCTGGAGGTCTTTCACTGCCCTTCCAGACTTTATGACACTTAGATTTGCAGGCCTTCAAAGGACTTGGATAACGGTTGTGTAGAAATTAAAGAGAAAAAAGGCCTACTAGAGTTGTGTTTGAATGCATAACATTTGTATTGGATTTAAAATAAGACATAGCATTTGTTATCAAGGGAAAATCCCTCCTAGAAACATGCTGTCCTTTAAATAGTTGTTCACAATATTCATACTTGTTCCAAGGGTTAAAAGTGAACTTAAGTTTTATGTATACACGTTTAGGAAATGTGTTCTTTTAAGGATGCTGTATCACTCTTATCACAACACCCTCTCCCCCACCCTGCAGAAAACCAAATTTTGGTCTGTATGACAGAAGAAAGTTAAGCTCAGATGCAGGGAAGCCAAGGAAATATTACTCTTGGAATTTTGCCTTTCCCATACTTTTATATGAGTCACTGGGAGATCTATATAATGAATCTGAAAGAAGATAATTACTCAGTTACCTTCCTGTTTAAACCATCTGTACCTTTTCAATGCAGAATCTGTGGGTAGTAAAGTATTTATGAGGCTAGATCTTCAGCTGGTACAAACTTGTCTAACTTCTCTACACCAGAATTGTACTGATGTTCATTGGTATGCTCTCCTTCCCCATTTTATTGTCATGTTTTTACAAGTTGCAGGCATAAGTTGTCAAAATACAGTGTGACATGTAATAAATACTAACAAAATGAAATTATTCACAGCTAAAGGTGTCACACTGGTATGCTCTGCGTATTGTGCCTGGGTATTACAGGAGCTTCACAACAGTGGTGAGACTGGTTTTTGGCATAAAAACTAAGGGTATGTGCATACATTCACCACGCCTAATCTACAGTCACAAAGTTTACTTTAAGTTGAGTGATCAGATATGTGGTGCAGTGTATGCATTTTTGATGCTGAAAGCTGTGCCAGGAACCCAATCTAAATAAATTGGGGTGGGGATAGGGACAGAAATAATGTGGGGGAGGGGTCAGTAGGTCCACAGGGGACATGCCAGGTCTGGGGTGTGAGATTTGGAAGGACTGGGCAGGGGGAATAGAGTATCCATGAAGCAGGGGGTTGTCCATCTGGGCTGGGAGGTTCAAGGGGCTAAAAATAACCTGGTTCAGGTAGTGGTGGGGATAATAAATGTGCAGCCCTGGGGCTGGAGTGAGCAGCTGGACTTTTCTAGCCCTGGGGCTGCACATTAAATATATATAGACATTTGGTAGATTGGGCTAACCTGTTCCTGCTCTGACTTAGTTCACCTCCTCAGGTCAACTAAATTAAATTGGGTCAGCTATTTTTCACCTGATCTAACCTCCTTGTATGTCTGTATAGATCAATACTTAGGTCAACCTAACCCTAGCTACTCAATCTAGGTCTAACATCTGCCTGTACGTTGAAGGTCACAGGCATAATTTTACCCTGCCTTGCACTTTGCATAAAACACCTGTGTAAAGGGTTGAAAAATGTTAACAGATTAAAATGTTAATATTTTATATTCATTTTGCACACCTGAAAATGGTGAACTAAGGCAACTAAAGGGCGCACATTTTCAATAATATGCTTAGAACAAAAATAATTGTATTGTATCCCTTTGTTAATATTGTAAACAAGTAAAATTGGGCTAGCTTAGCAGTTTGGTTGTGGGGCAGAAATGCCTGAAATCTCTTGTCCTTCTCTCCCTCAGGAAACAAACAGCCCATTTTGTATTCTGGTGGACAAGGACGGTACTGTGGAGGTGGATGATTACTGGTTCTCTGGGAATATTTTTTTCTTTCTTTGGCCTCTGGGAAAGCAGCAGAATGTTCTTATTACATTTTGAACATGTGCCCTGAAAATATAACTGTAAACTTCATAAATCCAAAAAATAAATTAATTACATATAGCACCTTTACATGTACTGCCAGCAAATGAACTAAATGTGTGTGGCTGGGGGGAGGTTTAAGTGGTAAAAGAATCAACTGAAAGCAGCATCTTAAAGGTTCAAAGACTGGTACAAACTACAAAATGTCATTTGGCATGCAGTTCAGAAAGTAAGTTAAGACATTTTAAAAAAACTTGCCTTTTTTAAGATAACTGGCTTCTAAAGGCCTGATGCTAGAATCCTTATGTATTTGGTGCCTGATCCAAAGTCTATGAAGGCAATAGAAGTCTTTCAATTAGATCAAGCCTGTAAGTAACACTCATAATAGAGGGGTTGACTTGTCTAAGTAAGGGTTTGCAAAATCAAGCTGTGAGCACTCAGAATGAGAGCCTTATCCCATTATAGCCAAGGACAAAATTTCAACAGACATAAGATTTTACCTGCAAACTTCTTAATAGACACCTGCTTCTCGTAGGTTACAATGGCTAGTTATTAACTCACACCCATGGCACTAGTTCATTGCATTTGCCTAAGACTTTTTTTTCTTTTATACTCCTCACACATCATTTCATCCCAGCTCTCTTTATCTCTGTATTATAGAGCTGCTGTCAGTGTAGTTATACCATCAGAGCACTCTAGTGGAGACACAGTGGCCACATCCATATTTTCAGGGGGCATGCACTTGCAGAAGCATAAATAGTAGCATCACAAATTTGTGCTGCTACTTTGGGCCACAGTGCACACCCCTGCATTTGCACTTTGGTGAGGGACAAATTTTCCTGCTTCAAGCAAACTGCCCTTTCCCAACTTGTTCCAGCTTTGCTCCAATTTGCAACATGGCATACATCATAAAGTTTGCTATGAGTGGTTTGTAGTGCCACAAAGAGGTTTGCGGAACCACAAACTGCACATGCCTACATGCCTGGAAGTGGCCAGTGGGTGCATCTACATGTGTGCTTTACTGAAGGGTAAACTAATTAGCTCTGCAGTAAAACATCATAGTCTACATGTGTCCTGGTATTATGGTGCAGTAGATTAATTAACTCCATGTAAAAGCACTGTCAGGGACAGTACTATCTTACAGTGGAGTACATATGTGAGATCAAACACACATGGCGGGGGGGCACAAGGGTACTAAAGTGTGGGGGCTGCCTGCTGGCTAGCCCCATGCTGTAGCACCTTCAAGCCCCAGCCAGCCCCTCTGCCACCTGATGCTGCCAGTTGAAGCCCCAGAGTTACCCTCCAGGCTCCTGGCCAGGTTGGGAGTGCTCCACCCTAATTGCTGTGGTCCCAGGCACACACGTAAATATTGTGCCTGGGAGAAGCTGGCTCTAATACGAATTGCACCAGAGCTTATTTCATTGCATTAAAGCTTGTGTAGATGCACCTAGTATGTAATGGTAGAAGGGAGTTTTTCCTGTTAGCTCAGCCATACCACCTCTGTAAATGACAGAGGCTATGGCCTTCTTTTGTCTGCATAACTATGTCCAGCCAGAGTCAAGGGATGTCAGCAAAGCTACATCATACACCTAGCTAACATAGCTATGCTAGCAATGTGTAGACGAAATGAGGGGCATGTGTAGACGAAATGAGGGGCATGTGTGCACAGCACTTTAAAGTGAGCTCAATGCTTTTGTGCCACTTTAATGGTGTCAGTGTTTGCACACCTCAGTGGCATATTGCGTATTAATTACAGCCTCTGTAGCAAATTCGGTAGCGTAACATGCCTTAAATGACCTGGGGTGCAGCAAACTAAAACTCCTCTGAGGAGTTTTAATTTCCTGCCCTCCCAGCCATAAAGTGAAGCACCGGGCTCTGCGCAGCTCAGAGGCTCTGCAGAAAGCCATGCAGGCAGCCTGACAGCAGCCTGGGAATGCAGACTCCACCCGAGAGAAGAGAAAAAAAAAGCAGCAAGCCTGATCTTTTTTCCCCCCCTGGAGCCTGCCTGCCTGAGCTATGCAGTGGCCTGGTGCTTTCCTCCGCAGCTGCAGTGCTCCCTGGGACCACCCGAGCTGGGTGCCTGTGGGCGGGTGTTGCCTGGGAAGGAGCCACCACTGCCGCAGAGGAAAGCACCAGTTCCTTCTCCCCCCATCCTCCCACAGCCCAGGGACTGCTATACCCACTGGCAGCTCACCCTCCCCTCTTCAACCCCAGAGAGGCAGGTAAGTCAGGTGTGTGCATAACACAGGGGTTTAATTGGCCCTAAATTGAAGCGGTGTTTTTAAAAACTCACCGCTTCAATTTAGGGCCCCCATTCCATCTATACACGCCCATAGACTAGACATTAAGATGTATTTTCCTCACCATCCAGCAAAAATGTGGGTTCATAAAGGGAATTTATGTTTCTCTATATTTGAGTTTACTTTCTCCAGAGTTATTTCAATTTGGAGCCTCTTCACCTTTTGATCTTCTTCCAGTGTGGTACCATAATTGTAGAAGGGGCTTGGTAAATGTACAGGCTCTGAGGGATGGAGTAGTCTAAGCTTTTGTCTGCTTCATCCAAATGCACTTTCAGTAACAGCAGCAGATTACACATTCCCATGGAGGAACTGACCAAAACAAGCAATTATAAACAGATTTCCCCACAGTCCATTATAGAAGGGACTGATTTTTTTTTAGTTTAGAGTACCTGGTCCATAGAGGTGTTATTGCAATTTTAATACTAATCAACAAATAGTACAGGTTTGTCTTGTAAATATCTAGAAAAGTCAGAAAAGGAGCAATGTTTGGGACATCCAATTAGACAGCTTGCTCTTTGGAGTAGCACACTTCTTATATGCACATACAGCAACAGTAAGAACAGTTTAATAATTTCTCCTGAATTACAGTTCTATTACAGATGAGGCATTAGTACGATCTTGAGTTCTTCATTAGAGATCTCTAAATGTTAGCTTTTCCTCTTTTTTTTCTTTTATGGTATTCTCATGGAACATAAATGTTATCTTTTAATAAGTAGTTACTCTTCCCATAACTGCTAATTGCTCAGTGACATTCTGAAGTTACTTTAAGTTTAGAGGAAAATATGAGAAATAGGAAGAACTTCACAGGAACAATGCAATTATTGCCCTTTGTCAGTATCTGCAGGTTTGCAGCTATCACTGCCTTCACCAGCTATGATATCTGCTGTCTAAATGGGACTGTAAATAAATGGTTGTCATTAGCAGCTAATTTACCTATCAAATTATATTATTTCCTGTCACATCACATTGCAACCACACACAGACTGGTAAATATACTACATCATACTAATGATATCTCAAGGTTACTAATGTTGAAATTATACTACAGAAACACTGTTCACTGGATTAATTTAACCTTAATTATTTAAATATTTTAAATTGGAATTCATACTCAGACGTGGCTGCATGTTTATCAGACTTTGTGAGACTCCAGCACAATCTTATTGGCAGACCTAGATCATGTAGCATTGCACTATTGTTCTTCTAAAGCCCAGTCTTAGCTTATGTTGAAATCCATCACGATAATCAAGGTTGCCTAATGTTTTGGTAGGAGAGATTGTTGAAAAATAATCTCTTTTTTCTCCCTGTTTTGCTTTCTCTCCTTTTGACTCCTTTTCTTCTCTGCTTTATTTTAATGTTCCCCATCCCCACTCCCTGCCATGCCCCAAGTAATCTCACAAACTGCTCTGAGGAGGTACACTGATTAAGCTAAAGCAGTCAGTGCCTCTCTTTGCAGGGCCTGAGAATCCTTCCCTGTGGCTACCTCAGTATGTCACATACAGCATGCTCCAGTATTCAGCAAACAAAAATCTGGTGTGCTTCTAAACCCAAACAAAATTAGCAACTATGGTTTGGATGGGGAGGAGAAAAGGAATGGCATAAGTACCATTTGCAGTTCTGTAATCATGTGTATAGTTTACTATTCTACTAAAAGAGATTGCCATTTACATGGCCTGATCTTAAGCACTAGCTGCAAGGATCTTTGTAATCTCAGCTCCCACTGAAGATAAAAACACTGCTCCACTTCAGCATTCATCTAGGGCATTATCCTTATATTTGAATTCATGAATATACTCAAAGGAGCAAAAAATCATCTCTTATGGTCTTTTTGCCTACATATACTTCTGTTCAACACTTGAATGTTAAAAACTGTGGCCGCATCCCCACGAGCCAGGGCATGTGGCTGCGGTGGGGGCAAAAGCAGTGGTAAAACTTTGTGATATTGCTTTTTGCCCCAGGGCACACCCCTGCATGTGGGGTTAGCACAGGGCAAAAACCTCCAGGTGGGGTAGAAGAAGCTGGAGCCAGCACCTGGCCTGGTCACAGCTGTCTTAGCTGAGTTCCTGGGGGCCTCCGGCAGTGACAATCCAGGCATGCAGAGCCTGGCCAGCAACCAGAGGATGGCTCTGGCTTGCCAGGCTCCAGTTTTGGGTGGCACATAATGCTGTCACGTGTGCTGCCCCACTGCATACTTGTCAGCACACTTCTTTTTCCCAGTATCTCAATTTGGCTCCACAATGCCAATATATGGTGCAGAGTACCAAATCGCGTGCACGGGGTGCTTTTTGCAGCACCTCAAAAGCCTCTAAGGCACTGCAAAGCACACGTGCACACTTGTGTGGACAGGGCCTATGATGGCAAAAGGCCCTGATATAAACTTGCTTGATTTCAAGCATGCACATAGGTACATGTAGAGTAAGTGTGTGCATACATTTTAGAGTCTCAGTGCCTTAGACAGTAGACCACAGAACCACAAACCAGTCATTTTGCTTTTTCTGTAGTATGCCATGCACACTTATAGCATTATATAATAAAGTGGTGATAATTTTTCTAATGTATGCATTACTGGCCACTTTCAGAATCAGGTCACTCCACTACCTTGTTCTTCTATCTTTTCTAGTTTGGTGAAGTCTTATATTTTCACATTCACTGCTTCTTATAATTTTCAATTCCAAGCACTACATACTGTTACAAAACCCATTTAATTATCTGACAAATTACATGCATCTGACAAATACAAATTACATTTATAAAAAAGTCAGAATATTATAATAAATCAGCTATCTTATTAAAAAGTAAATGCTGAACACTTGTTTCTTTCCTGCTGCTCTTTTAAAAGTTATTTTAAAAAGAAAAACATGCCCTCTAATGTTGTGGGGACACAACATTTAGATTGCATAAAGAAAAAATCCCCCTGCATTCCCTCTCAGTTAAAACTGAAAAAAATAGCCCTATGCAAAGCCTGTAGTCATACAATAAGCGTATCTCTAATAATGGTAAATTACATTTGCTGTAACACAGTGCAATGATTTTCAGCATCTCAGAGCAGAATTAAGGCTCTTCTGACACTGAAATCTTTTTGCCCGGTGTATCTCTTTCTTAAAACCTTTGTCTATCATATTATTTGGTGCTTGGTTAACATTAGCCTTAGCAGAGTAGGTTTCTCATCCCCAGTTACTGAGGAGAGGCTCAAACAACTTCACTGGTTCACAAATGTTGTGTGTTGAAGTCATAGCTTTAAGTGCTAAAAAGTACAGCCATCCTGCAGTACATAGGCAGAGAAGAAATATATGCTAGAGGGAATTTGTGCAGGAAAGAGCTAGTAAAATAAAAAGAGTTATAAAAGAGACTAATCACTGGAGAATTATGTGTAGAAGAGATGCTGATGCCTAGGAATAATCTATAATAAGATTATTCATTCATGCTGTGAAAAGGACTGTTCTTAAATTAAAGGTGGAAAAAAGAATAAGTAGCTTATTAAAGAATAGAACTGAAGATCCCAATCTCATTCAGAATGAACAGTCACATGCAATAATTATGAAAAGGACAGTAATAGCAGTGTGCAATAAAATGTGATTGCTACAAATGGATGTCCCATACCATAACTTGAAAAAGAGCCTGAGGTTACCATTAAGGTTGGGATCATAGACAGGATTATTTGATAGATAAAAGTCACAGTCTCTCCATTTCATGTTTCTTGGTAGTTTAACAATTTAGGTTTCTGGTATTAACCATCTGCTCATTTGTCTTAAACAGAGACTCAAGAACAGAACATTCTGTCTCTTCAATATACTTGACTCATCACGTGGTGCACAATATGTTTATTCTAGGATAATCGTTCTCTGGGACAAGCTGCTTAACACAGGATGATGTTATCTAATAAAAAAAAATGACATGTTCAAGAAGGGTAATATTACAGAGGATAAATTTAATAAACATGGAGGCTGAGAAAAATTATAAAGATGGATGCAAAGCATACTAACTCACTAATTCCCTGTGTTATTCCACAATGGTAGAGGAGAATGAAACATCTGGTTCTTATGGTATGATGTTTTACAGGAAAAAAACAACACTAGTATTTGTGGTTTTATATAAAATCACAAATACTAGAACCAGATGTGTTTATATGCATATGCATACAACAAAAATATCTGTGATTTCCGTGAGTATAAAAACATTTGGAGAATTAATTTGTTCTCTGGCAATGCTTGATCAATTCAAAAAAAGAAGTGTCACATTTTCAAGGTGGTATGGGAAAAAGATAATACCTCCTTTGATGACTATTTGCATTTAAAGAATCTCTTTCAGATTGATATGATTTTAAAGAGACTATTTTAAGACTTGAAAGAACTTTACATTAATAAAACATTTAAACTAATTTGAAATGGTGTTTCAAGCTACTATTAAAGCCTGATGGATCTAAAGGGATATTTCAGAAAATGAACTGAATAAAGTGTTAAAACTTTAAAGGTGTTTGAGAATTTCCCTCCACAAAGTCAGAAGTTGTATAACTATAAACTAAAGAAGAATTAAAACTGCAGTATACAATCTACATGGATGGATTTCATATTCATGAGCTGAAAATAATACCAGTAGCGTTCCATGAAGGTGTTAAGCTTGTGAACAGTACAGCAGATGATATCTGAATCTAGTTAAGCCCTTGAAAGTGATGCAGCTTCCACCTTTAGTAACACAATAGAGATAAAAACATATGCATGACTCTGAACTCTTATACTTTTGCTCTATCTCTTGCAGTTTCAGTTCAATCTCATACCTTCAAGACAACACCTCTACAAAAACTAAATAGTAGCAGCGACAAGATAAGTAAAGGAGAGAATTGCAACATAGCGAGAACAACTGCCTTAGTGCTGCTTATACAACGTGATGACAAATCTGAGACTTCAGATTTGGGTTTTAATTTTAATTTATGATTCTTAATATTCATTAATTTGCCTTTCTCCAGATTAGTCCTTCAATGATGTCTTCTAAATGAATTTATATTGTCTTCTTCAATGTCATAGGACTTTAAGATTGCTCTTCTATGCCCTTTTACATGCTGTTTATATTTCCAGCGTAAGCCAAAATGGATTCACGAACCCTTTGGTAAAATTCCTTTGCCTATCTGTGAACAGTTACAGCTATCTCTGAAACAGGGAGCCAGGTTTCATGACTGATTTTAAGAATAGTATAATTGTTTTAGCTAGAGGAAAATGATCCCCACCAGGACAGACCTAACTATTAAGGTGTGAACCGTGATAAAAGCTCTCCAACTGAGAGCCGTATAAGAGATTGTATCTGAAATAGTTAGTACAGTTTGTTTGCATGTATTCCTTTTTTTTTCCCTTACCAAAAGTGGTGGTGGTTAATAACAGTGATTATTTTGATTTTCTTTAATGTGTTCTTTCTGACATAATGGGAAGAACTTCATGTGACTAAAATGGTGGTACTCACATCCCTGAACATCAATTAAAATGAGATGATAATTCCTTTTGGTCAAAATCCTGTCTTATTTTTCTGTACTGTAAACTTTTAGTAACTTGAGGGCTAAAAATTAATAAATGTTTTAAGATACCGAGTGACCCATCTGTAGCCCACAAATCCAAATCACACAGTTTACCGTTTATCTCAGGTGACATCAGCCTAAAATGTAACAGCACTGTTTACTCCTATAGAGGTTGCTGCTGCAGGAAAGTACCCAAATTAGGATTTCCAAGGCCATTCATTCAAGTTCTGTAGCACTCATATCATTTAGATATTATTCTCTGTTTTGAGCAAAAAGTTAGTTCTGTGATACACTTTTCAAGTGGTTGAACTGATCATATGGCCAGTCACCAGATGAACTATGAGTGCTCTGTAAGATGTTTTAAAATATTCCAGATTCAAAGTGTCTGAACCAACAGTATATTTATAATCCAGGCAATTACAGGCTTTAAAAGTGACTATCATCTGAATCTAATGCTCAGATTCTGCATTAGAAAGTTTTTGCCTGTCTTCCATCCTCATCACTTTTTCAGACCTCCAAGTATCAAATACTGAGCAGTGACCATCCCTTTGAAACAGCTTTTGGATAGTCGTATAGGTCATCAAAATATGCATAAATGCAGTTTCTAAACAGAAAGGCACATTTTTTCCTAACTTTTGGTAAAACATTTCTTTAATAGAGGGGGGGGGGTGTTATTTCTCTTGATTTTGGGAGAGCAAAGTGGTAATGCACAAATCAAGCAGGGATGACCATTCTTTCAGGAATGAGGTCAAGCAGACAGACCTGCTTAAGGTGACTGGAGCTGTGTTCAATTCTGAAAAGCTGCAATCTAAGGTCTCATAACTGGGTGGCCCAGATTTTAATAAGGATATACATACTAATGATGATGAACCAGCTGTCCATGGAAAAGCTGATTTAGAGAATATTCAGTTTTATCATTCTGACAGCTCACATGGGAGCACATGCAGTATTCATTTCTTTTTCTTGTGCTAGAGTCAAATTAGAATTTTTTTTAAAGATAAGGGGCAGTATCAGAGCATTTTACATTCACTCATGTGACCTACTTATTTTATTTAATACTTTCTGTTGTGTGTCTTCCAATATTTAGCAGGAGTAGTTTAGAGACTTAGGAAGAAACTGCTCTCACAGCAATAAAACTGGGGTTATCCCACTGATATAAATGAGACTTACTCCAGGCCTACACTGGTAAAACTGAAAACAGAACTTGCCTTACAGTGGGTGCTATTAAATTCTCTCTGGATGCATCTACACGAGACATTTACTTTGGAGCAGCCTAATTATCTCCACAGTAAAGTCTCCACATGTACACGTGTGGCCCTATTATGTCAAGTGAATTAATAAACACCACTGTAAATACAAGTCCTGTTCTGTTGTGGCATTATTTACTGTGCAGCAACACACATGTATACATTGATGAGAATGGCTGGGGCCCAAGGGTGCTTCAGTGTGGGGGCTACCTGCCATCTAGTCCTACCCTGAATCACTCTTGTGCCCCAGCCATTCCCTCCACAGCACAGTGAGCCAAGTCAGAGCAGCCTCAGCCTGGCAGGCTGAGCCCCAGGGCCTTTTGCCAGTTGAGGTTTTTCTGACCTGGCTTAATGTGCTGCATCCCTAGGCACACATGTAACACAGTACCCAGGAGCAATAAACTCTGACTCAGTATGTGCCAGAGTTTATTGCTTTGCATTAACTGCACATGTAGATGCACCCTCTGACTTCTTTCTTCCCCCGCCCTAATAATAATGCTTTACAAATGTTGACATAGCTTCACAATGCCATTTAGATGGCAATTTTTAAGTCAGTTTAGTAGCTTGGTATCCTTAAAAATAGAGGGTTGTGCTATCTTTTTCTTCTTTTGCTTGAGGCGACTCCATTCTCTTTAGTGGAGTAGTTTCTGGTTTACAGAAAAACTAGGTATAGGTATGTTAAATGAGTTGCCCTATGTCCATATACTATTTTTATTTATATCATCTCAAAGTTTGACACTCAAAAGAATCATTGTAGATTATACATCACTGTAAGTAGATCAAAATTTTGCCCAATGAATTGGTGGTAAGACCAAGAACCCAGGGACTGTTTTTCACGTGCTCCAAGGGTAAGGGAGTGTGCTTTAACTAGAGCAGCTCTAAGAGCCACTCCAATTAAAGTGCCACAGCATCTCAAGTACCAACATCCCTGCAATTCAAAATGGTGGCAGGGATGCTTTAACTAAAGCTCATCAAACAAGTTTTAACTAAAGTTCCCCCACCACCATTTTAAAGCACAGAAATGCTGATACATGAGACATGGAGGCTGGCTGGCATGTACTAATTTGCATGATCCAGCAGACTCGATTAATCAGGCCTTCTCCAATGTGCTGTAATTACATCACAGTATAGCAGCCTCCCAGCACATTTACAGGCACCCCAGGAGTTCTGTTTCTCACTCCCATTCCAATCATTGTCAAGAAACTGTCTCTTTATGAAACTCCTTACTTGTTATGGCAATCAAGAACATTTCCCCCACACAATCCCCAAAAGGCAAACATTTCTGTTGGTTTCAGAGATGTAATTGTTCAGGTTACATCAATAAAAAATAGACTTCAAGAATTATCTACAAATAATTTCTGTGATCCGTAATAAGAAATCCAGTGCAATAACAACCTAAAACAACTTCCCTCAAATGTTCTCTTCCTGAATTTCTACCACCTCTGCAGTCCAAAAGGTGCATTTTCCATATCTAACATACCATCTTTGGCAAGGTCACCTCATGTCAAATGCCATCACAGCAGTCTTTGATGCAGCTTAGGAAGATTTTTAAAATAAGCAGATCTCCAAAACTCACAAGCCTTGGGAGACTTGAAATAAAGTTACTTTCTGTTTGAAATACAGTGTATATTCTTGCTTCTGTTCTGAAACAACTGCTAGAGACCGACACTTTGACACTAAATTGAAGTACAGTTCTACTGTAGGAAGGTAAGTATATAAAAATTCTGTCTTCTTACTGAGTATATCCACTCCCTTTGAGTTCTGTCTTTCTATTTTAGTGGCTAAAAGAAGTTCTACGCATTCTGTTATCTCAGAAAACATGACTAAGAAAAAAGGAGTTGCTTTCCAGTTACCCAGCATCAGCAACAGAACTTTATTTAAGACCCTGTTTCAGCTTCCTTTGAGTTAAATAATTCCTAGTGACTTCAAGAGGAACAGGATCAGCCTCTTTCTGCCTATTTCAAAATCTTTACTGGTGATACAAAAATGAACTGAGCTTGGTTTTCAGACACTAGGATGAAGTTCAATAAGAAAAAATATATATTTTCATTGAGCAGGTTACATCTGAAGCTGAGATAATTAACAAACAATTTTTACAAAGCCATTTCTCAAACTACACCTGAGGGGCATGCATGGTTTTGGAGCCCTGCTAGGGGCTGGGGCTCAAAAGCAGGTAGGCAAAAAGTGGAGTAGGGTAAAGCCTGCAGGGCCAAGGGTCAAGAACTGAGAAGGATAAGACTAGGGCCAGGGGCCCACAGCCTGAGAAGGGTGAGACCAGAGCCAGGAGACCACAGCTAGAGGTGGGGTGCAGCAGACACTGAAGCCCGGAAGTCAGGTCTAGTGCGGTGGACCTATCCTGAGAGGGGCCAAGCCAGATAAAAGAGGCCAAAGCCAGGAAGGGTGTGGGAGCCCGAGGAGGCCTGAAGTAATAACTGGTAACATCTGTGAGGCATGGGCATGGCTGTAGGGTCAGAGGGAGGCCATAAATAGGTCTTCAAAGTGTCTATAGCAGGACCAAAATGTGGCCTTCTACCCTTCCCTTACATGGAAAATGCTGTAGGCTCCTTGTAAATCTAATGTCAAGAAAATTTTCGTCTGATGAAGCCTCTTGAATAATTCATTCATTAGGGGCAGCGGGAAATGATAACAAACTGTTACCTTCTTTAAAGCCCTGAAGTTGACACAGGGATAGAGAGATACATCATTCTTATGCACAAAGAATATTGGGGGCCCCAGCTGGGGTTGTGGAAGATTTGATGAACCCTTTACAGAGGTCCTCCATGATGTACTCTTTGAGAGCCCTGAGCTCTGATTCAGAAAGAGAATAAATGCTCCACAAGGGAATCTATGCTGCTGGCACAAGATCAATGGGGTAATCCTAAGAGTGATGTGGGGGAAGCTGATCCACTCTTTCTCACCAAAAACATCTGTCAAGTCATGATACTTAGCAGAAAGCTATAGGTAAGGGTGCACTGGGCAGGTATTTCCCATTGATAACACCTGGGAGTTGCTGTCTGTGGCCACACAGTTGTCTGTGGTCAGTGCAAAGGTACTGCTATCATAGGTCTTGCTTCTGGCCTGGGGCCCCATTCGAGGCACCTTCTCCAAAAGAGATTGAGCAGTAGGGTAGCCAAAGCAGAGCTTCCTTAGGCCCTGTAGGATGTCCAGATCATGAAGGGATAACCAAGAGATTCCTAAGATAACTGAAAAATGAGGGGAACAGATAAGTTCAAAACAAAGAGACTCCCAGTGGTCATCTATTCATACCCTTAGAGGAGCCATCTCACTGGTAACAGCTGGAGGAGATAGGGAATGCATCTGCAGTCTCCACTGCTTTGGGGTTCCTCCTCTTTGGCCTGACTGACATCTGGTGGTCAAATCCATGAAGTTACCAGAAGCTTCGGTATCTAAGAGACATTCACCCCAGATTGGTGCTCCAGGTGGTGCCCTTGTCTGAGAGTCTGAAAAGCCTGCTCCTCAGTATGGACCTGATACAGATCCCCAAGGATCTTGGCCATGGCCTAGATAAAATCTTCATGTTTATCCAAAATGTGGTCTGCTGATTCCAGAAGTGAATAAACCCAGACCAGGGCATCACCACTCAAAAGCCCTGTCAGGCTGCCAGCAACTCACCCCCAGAGATCTGCCTCAGTCGTATATCCATCCCCATGTACCACCACGGTTCAGGGCATCACACTTTGCTGTGTGGGTTTGGCCAAGCCATAGGTCACTGGGACATAAATAGGCCCTGAAGGGCAGCCAAAAGATCAGCCAGGTGTGGGGTGCTAGTTACCAGGGCATCAGGTCAAAGATCAATGGATCAGAGAACGTAGGGCCAGGTCCCATGAGATCTAAGTGGGAGATCTGAAAAACCTAGTCCAGGGTGTAAGCCAAGATCAAAAGCCAAGAGAATCATAGAGCCAGGTGTTGAGTTCCAGGGAAGATCCAAGAGCAGGGTCAAGGAAAGCCAAAGCTGAATCAGGAGCCAGGAGTACCAGAGAGCTGTGAAAGTGAGACTTGCTGGAGCAGACTGAGGCTGTTGTCAAGGCATGCCTGCAGCCTGAGGTTGCAAGTATGCTTAAAAGGGCTGAGTGGCATTCTCACCCTCTGTCCAGTTACAGAGAACTGGGGTAGCTGCAATAGCCTGGGATCAAGGTCAGGTGTGGAAGCTCAAGAGTTCAGCCCAGCAGGGCCCAACAGACCAGAAGTCCTGAAAAGAATGCTTTCTGTTGGATGCACACAAAACAATAGAAAGACCTGTTTGAAGAAGCATCATAGGATGTTTATAATTATTTTTATGAATGTGTGCCTTAATACCCAATGCGTATGCATAGTCAGCATTGGTTCCACTGATAAAAGCCAAACCATAGAAATACTGCCTGATAACTATTAGGTAGGGCTGTGTGAGACTTCAGATCGCGCTTCGGATCTGAGGCCGCTTTGGACACTTTGAAGTCTGAAGCAGGATGCCTGGAGCAAAGCTCTAGCTCATACAGACTGTCTGAAGCGGTTCGGAGCTTCTGAAGCACTTTGGAAAAGCTTTGGATGCTTCAGACAAACTTTGGAGGCTGAAAGTGAAAGTTAGAAGAGGGAGGGGGAACAGGGAAGGAAGGAAGAATGAGTGGGGAAGGGAGGGAAAGCTGACATGTATAGGTGGCTAGCTCTGAAAAGTGGTTTGCATTGTAATTTGTTCCCTCTCAGGATCAGGCCTGAGAGACTGGAGGCAGAGTGTATTTTTTGGTGAGGAAGGTGCCCCCACAGGTAGTTGGGTTTTGTTGTCTTTGATAGATTCTGGTGTGCAGTTTGTGGGGGTACTGGAGATACCTGGCAGGTTTTGTGTTTTGAGCTGTAGGAAGTAGGCTTCAGTTCTGGTGATGAGGTTAGGTGGACTCCATATACACAGTGGAGTTCTGGCACACTGCGACCTGCCGGACATTGGACACCCCAGGCACATCTGCACTTTTTCCTGCACTGCTACATCCCCCTTTCTCCCCTACCCCCCACCCCAGCCTGTCCCTCACCCCCTGACGCCTCCATTTCCAGTTTCACTGACTGGCTTTCTTGCCTGCATTGTGTGCCAGGCCAGCCTCTGGCTCCTTTACTATTCCTTCCATCCAGGACCAAGAGACACACCAACTGCAGGCACTTCCTCAGCCTGACATAGGGGTTTTCAACCCTAAAGCTTCCAAAGATATATTTTTTTAAGTACTCCTTTTTTTTTTCATAATAAACATATAGACATAAAACACAAGATAAGCCACCACACACCATGAGTAACATCATATGTCCAACACAACACAACATCTTTACTTCTTGCTGTCAATTCCTTTATAAAACGACAGGCTCTGTGACAGCTCTGTTTGGGTACCTTTGATGCTGCTGCTGATGCTACTGGTGTTGAGCCAGCTAAGTTATTTTACCTGTTGTCACGTAAAGTGGTGGATCGGGCGTGAGGCTGTACAGGAGGAGCAGGCCTCAATGGGGCACACTGCCATGTTGTGCAGAGGCCCCAGTGCCAGGAAGGGCATACCTTAACATACACACAGTGTCACCCACCTACATCACGAGTTTTGCCTGTTAGCATCCAGAGGTGCAGGGCCCCAGAAGCCAGACTCCCCCTTCACCTATCTCCTTGACAGCTGGCAGGCTTTGTGACCTCAGCAGGGGCCACCACTGCTGCAGTTTTCAGCCCACTGTGTCTTAACACATGCAGGGTCATCTATGTCACGAGTTTTGCCTGTCAGCAGCTTGAAGTGCAGTTCCCCCCAAAGCCCTGCACCTATCTTCTTGAAACTTGGCATGCTTCATGGCCTCAGTAGGGGTCACCATCTCTGAAGTTTTCAGCTCTCTGTGATGTAACACGTACACGTGACATGAGTTTTGCTTCCAAGAATTTTGGGTGCAGATCCCCCAAACCCCTGTACCTACCTTCTTGAAACTTGTCAAACTTTGTGGCCTTATCAGGGGCTACCATCTCTGTAAGTTTCATCCAAATCAGACAAAAAGCAACAAAGTTATAGATATTTCATTGATCCCCCATTATACCCTATGGCCAGATCTCCAAGGCGGCCCCGAGGCTTCGGAGATGCTTTGGCTGAATCGAAGCGGGAAACTGATCCGAAGCTCTGGATCAGATTGCTGACATCCAAAGCGGCCGGATCTGAAGCTGGATCAAATACCTGCCTACTCGCACGGGCCTACTATTAGGCCTCATAGACAACTAACCAAAGAGCAAGAGCACCATCAGTTGCAGCCTGAGTCCTGAGATACTTTCTGAGGGAATCTTCTTAAAATACTTTTCTCCCTTACCCCTTTTGAAGACAAACCCCACCCACCACCAAAACCATTAAAAATGCTATGTAAACAAATGTTTCTTTGTTAGATGGCCAAACCAAACCAAACCAGACCAAACCAACAAAGAATTTAGGGTTAAATGGATTGGGGATTTTAAGAAGGTAGAAGAGACCAAAATTAAAAGATGGGTTTATAAACATGAATTAAGTTTTTCAATAGTTTGCAAAAGCACAGTCTGGGAACAAGGATCCAGTTTCTCTATCAGAAATCTCAGATGTATAGAATACATGTAGTTCAACTACCTACGTTTTCAATCATTTTCCTTACCAAGTATTTTTTTTAAATGAATCAATCTTGTTGGTCCCACTTTTCCCTAAGATACTCAACATATATACTTCACTTGCTGGATTCCAGCTAAGAAAATAGTCAGGCTTTCAATCAGGATTTTTTACAGAAAAGTCTCCAACTGCTGAATAAATTACCAGAAAAGACAAAAATAATTAAACTCCCTACTGGGTATAGAATTCTCTTATTATGATTTCATTTCACTGGTAAAAGATTTTGAACTGAAACTTCACTCGAGCCAGAGTGTACTTTACATGTTGGCCATAATCAACCCTTAATACAGCACCAGCAGAATTAGTGATCACTGGCACCCCATGTCTATAGCATTAAAATAGAGAGAGTGCAGTAACACAGAACGAAGTTATTGTGCTAGTCAGAGATAGGAGCCAAGAAACATGAAGAGGGAATAAATCAACCTCAGATCTTTATCCTGTCCTATTCTTCACATTCAAAATACAGTATTTTTAAAGAGTTGGCATGAAATTTACTGTGTGAAAATACACCATCTCCTCAAATATAAAGAAGGGAAAACTAGGGATATAAATATATATTTTTTAATATATAACCTGAAAGAGAGGGAAATGTGGCAACCAGTACAAAAGTGTGAGAGAGTGATGTGTTAGGTTAATGGAACTAGTCTGAAGAAGAAAAATTGGGAGGACAAATTTGTGCCTCAGTGCACAAAATTGATTCATTTAAAAAACCCAGCAAAAATAAAAAGCCAAAAAAAGGTGTCAAAATAAAAGTTAAAATTATAGAATAACTGCTCCTCTCTCCCCGTATGCCCAAAGACTGAAAAAAATGTGGCATGCAACTGGGCAAAATAAAGAGGGACCAAATAACCACAAAATAATTTGATCCTGTAGGAAGAACTGCCTTTGTACATTCTATATTTCTACATGACATTACATTCTGAAAGAAGTCCAAAATAAACCTGAAAACTAATTGGAATAAAAAATATTATTTTTCAACAGACCATCAGGATGTTCCATTGAAGAAATCAGTTCATTTCTAAATGCTGCTTATATTAGACAGAATGGCCAAAGAAAGCCAAGCAACCAAGCATTTGGATGACACAACACATATTGCTAAATTATCAGGAGCCAAGTGTGTAGGAAGTATAAATGCACCAGGAAACCAATATATTGTGTGTTTAATGGTTATTTCCTAATTAGCAGGTGCTTCTTGCTCTTGAGAGAATAAAAACTAACCCAACTACTGATCTAGGGATGCACCCAAAGAGGAAAAAAAGAGCTCAAAGAATGCGTACAAAGGTAGCATAAATTTCATCTTGAGCCTTTTGGGCACAAATCAGAACTACTGCCCATTGCTTACAATATTTTAGCAGTTAACTGATTGAATACAACAAAGGAAATTAACTGAGTACAACAAACTTCTGGCAATGAGGCCTTTTTCCTTATTACTCCCTTACACTTTTTGCAAAGAAGGTAGTGAAATATGGACTATCCCACCAGTACCTCTCCAAGTGTTGGAGTAGAGCTTTTCTTGTCCACTTACGTAAACTCCAGGTCCATTTGTGCCACTCAAGACTGCAGTCTAAATATCTTCCCCCAGTCAACAATAATCAGACTTATATAAGCTAGGATGACATCATAATTACTGACATAATACAATTTAGCAATAGTCTTCACAATGCTTGCTCATAATGGCTGCATGAGCTCATATGTAAATGAGCCTTTTTCTGCACAAACAGTAACTTCACATATACACATATGCACAGCCATTTTTACATATACACGTACTTTTCATTCACCTGATAGTATTCATAGGGAAACCTGACCCTGTAAGAAGGAGCATGCTTGCACTTACGTCACCAGAAGAAAAAAAGGTAATAAATGGGAAATTGTTGACATCATTTAAAAGGAGGTATTTGCCAAAACCAACATGATTTTTTTCTGGCATACCTCATCATCTTCCTGTAGTTCACACAGGAAGTGATTGTGATGTCTCAGACACCAATGCAAGATAAATTGATAAACTGTCCCTTACTAGCTCAATCCAGGTTAGTCAAGTAGTTCTCTCATGGTAACAAAGGCAGGGCTTTAAGTCAACTATAATGTTTTATTTCAGTGTTTATACTATTATTGTCTCAAAAACCTTCCCATTCAAACATTTTAATAGAAAAATAACCTGTAAATTTTGGGCTTTGGATAAAAGCCGATATTTTTAGATCTCTCAAAGTGCTTTATAACTTTACCCTTATATTTACACTTATATTACAAGGAAATTAAGAGAGATTAAATGACTTACTGAAGATATTACTGGACTGAAGATATTACTGAAGACTTACTGGGCGGTACATATTGAGGGCTATAGATTGTACAGAAAGGACAGGGTGGGGAAAAAAGGGGGAGGGGTTGCGCTCTATGTCAAGGAGCAATATACATCGACCTCCTCAAGACGGAATCAAAGGATGAGGAAGTAGAAGGAGCAATTATAGGCCCGTCAGTCTTACCTCAATCCTGGGGAAGCTCTTTGAGAAGATCATCAAGGAGCACATTTGTGATGGGCCGGCATCAGAGATGATGCTCAGGGGCAATCAGCATGGATTTATTAGGGGGAGATCATGTCAGACCAACCTGATTGCCTTTTATGATCAGGTCACAAAGGCCATGGATGCAGGTGTCGCGGTGGATGTAGTCTTTCTGGACTTCAGCAAGGCCTTTGACACCGTCTCTCACCCCATCCTAATTAATAAACTAGGCGACTGTGGCATAGACGCCTACACGGTCAGATGGATTGCAGATTGGCTGAAGGGTCGCACTCAGAGGGTGGTGGTGGATGGATCATATTCGACTTGGGGGGAGGTGGGTAGTGGAGTCCCCCAGGGCTCGGTCCTGGGCCCTGCGCTGTTCAATTTCTTCATCAGCGATCTTGATGTTGGGGTGGAGAGCAACCTGTTTAAATTCGCTGATGACACCAAAATTTGGGGGGAGGTGAGCACGCTAGCAGGGAGAGAGAGATTGCAGAAGGATCTGGATAGGTTACAGGGGTGGGCAGACAGGAACAGGATGCGTTTCAATACGGACAAGTGCAGGGTGCTGCACTTGGGTAGTAGGAACCAGCAGCACACTTATACGATGGGGAACTCCCTACTTGAGAGCACGGAGGCGGAAAGGGATCTTGGTGTCATTATTGACTCCAAGATGAACATGGGCCGACAATGCGAGGTCATGGTTGGCAGGGCTAACCGGACCTTGTCGTGCATCCACAGGTGCATCTCGAGTAGAGCCAGGGAGGTGATCCTCCCCCTCTATGCGACGCTGGTCAGGCCGCAGCTGGAGTATTGTGTCCAGTTCTGTGCGCCCCATTTCAGGAGGGATGTGGACAACATGGAGAGGGTCCAGAGGAGGGCCACCCGCATGATCCGGGGACAACAGGGCAGACCCTACAGTGAGAGACTGCGGGACTTGAACCTATTCAGCCTCCACAAGAGAAGGCTGAGGGGGGACCTGGTGACCGTCTATAAACTCACTAGGGGGAACCAGAAGGGTTTGGGGGAGACGCTGTTTCCCCTAGCCCCCGCTGGCATAACAAGGAGTAATGGGCACAAGTTGATGGAGAGGAGGTACAGATTGGACATCCGAAAAAACTACTTCACAGTTAGGGCGGCTAGGAGCTGGAACCAACTTCCAAGGGAGGTGGTGCTGGCCCCTACCCTGGGGATCTTTAAGAAGAGGCTGGATACTTACCTGGCTGGACTCATTTGAGTCCCGTTTTTGTTTTTAGGGTGAGTGGTTTTGTTTGTGTTTTTGGGTTGTTCTCCCGCCCTGGCGGGGGGTCGGGCTAGAAGATCTATTAGGTCCCTTCCAACCCTAAAACTATGAAACTATGAAACTATAAATCTGCTCTCTGCTAGCTTGTGGCCATTATTTCTTGTAACCCCCGGGGGCGCCTTGGTGAATAAATACTCACCAATTCCCTTCTGGGCCCCCGTGATGAACTTATAGGAAGCCACAAGGTCACCTCTCAACCTTCTCTTGCGGAGGCTGAAAAGGTCCAGTTTCTCTAG
>NW_005841960.1:596973-617673 GCF_000455745.1 Alligator sinensis | reverse complement strand
GCCAGAGAAGTGCTCAACTTGTTATGGCCACCCTCTTGTAGATTAATGTTCCACTTTTCCCCTGCAATGTTGATCACAGCTTCTCCCAGTATATACGGGGGGAGTGTGGGAGTTTGTTTTTCTCTTTTCTGTCCCCTCACAGGTCTCCAAACACGAATGATGACATTCCATAGCTGCACCAAAGCATTGCTGTGCATAGGTCTCTGGAGTCTGATGTCCAGACTCTATTCTGAACCTGCGATGCCTCTGAAACTCTGAAACTGTTTGCCATTTGGAGCCCAGGAAATAAAATGCCTGTGCCACATGCATGGATTCTATGAAAGTGGAAGCAACCCCCTGGCCCTACAGCGTCGCTACCAGTTCTGTAAGCCATCATGGACTCAAGTGGAACCTGTATCATAAGTTATTAAATTGCACTGGTAGGAGCAGGAGTCTCCTTAATTGATGCTGCAAATATAGAAGTTCTTGCTAATAAACTGTCATATGCCACTGAAAATATGGGGAAAATGGGAACTCCATTAACTGCATCTTTAAAGATGTTAAGCGAAGAACAGCAGTTAATAAGTAAGGTATTTCCTGGGTGGGAAAAACTCATAGAAGGGGATGAAAAGTTAATGATGTCTGGTGTACAGTCCTTCCAAAATAATGTATCATTGGCTTTAGCGTGTGAGCAAGCTCAGGCTCTCACCCAAAATGTTATCATGGGAATGATTCGGCAAGCCATGATGGGACAAATTCCCATGGAAGCAATCAACCTAATTCGGCCCCATGTAACGGAGGAAGAATTAGCCCTCCAGCCCTGGTGGAGATTAGTTAATGCTTCATATAATCACCACCAGCAAAGCTTGCAGTTATTCCTTATAACTGTGGCAGGCAAGGAAATTAGAACAATCCACCCAGTAGTCCCACTGGGATTACAAATTGATGATAGCTCAGTAATGTACTCCAGGGATCATAACACTTGGGCCTGGCAGAAAGATAGTGCATGGAAAACAGTAAATGTAAAAGGGTGCAGAAGAAAAGAAGGTTTAGGTTACATCTGTGAAGACCAAGCATTGGAGGAGCATGATGAATGTTTTTTTCCACAACCTGGAAACAAGTCTCACTGTTCCTTCGATGTTATCCAAGAAAGGGAATCTGCTATTGTTTATGTGGGTAAAGCATGTGTGTGCATGAGAACAAGATGTGATATTGTATTAATTAATGGATATTGGATTCAACCTATGGTGCCTTATATTAATCGCTGTTTCTGTAATGTAACCACTATTGTTACTTGTGATCTTAAGTTTACTGTACCTATATGGACCATACAACATTTGAATGCCTACCCTGAGCTCTACAAAGAGGTGTCCCCCATTTTACTAGGAATGGGTCTCATCACCATTAAGGAACTATTAACTCATCCCTCCTTACGAGCTGAACTGCAAAGACTCAAAGCTTTGGGAGAGAATGGCAAACTCGAGATTCAACACCACAATCAGGAAATCTCTAAGCTAGCAGCTACAGTTAAAAATGCAGGCCATCACTCCTGGTGGGAGGTTTTGTTTGGGTGGAGCCCCAATGCAACAGGTCTTTTAAATGTCATGCTTCACCCCATTGTAGTAATCATTAGTTTTCAAATTATACTAGTAATTAGTCTGATGCTACTAGTTTGCTGGATCCAGAGACTGATGCGACGATTGCAATGGATAGAAGGCCAGAACCAGTACCATGGAGCAAGAATGTGATGGGGATACTAGCTCAACGCAAGCACCCCATCAACGGGGGGAATTGTTACGTCTCAGCTCTGTATTCTTGGGGAACCCTGGTACAGGATGCAGTCTGTCTGACTCACAAAGGACTCACCCCCCTCCCCTCCTCTACCTAAACGAAACTGATTAAGATGCAGTGAGAGACGCACCTAAGACCCTCACCAGATAAGGGTGACGAGTGAATCAACTGCCCTAGGTCTCATTTACATGAGAGATGGAAAACAGAAAGCCTGAAGCAGAGACTGCAGTGAATTCTGGGACCAGAGAAGCAGGAGAGCGCTGCATGATGGGGAATCTGTGCTTCCAATGTTAATCAACCCATGTTCACACACACCCAGCTCAGCATTTATCAGACCAGTTCTAATCTGGATTTACTAAGGACTTTTCCCCCCCAGACACACACACACAGCTCTAAGTTTAATAGGCATCTCGGGCCGTACATTCCCCGGTCCCACTATGGGAGGCCTATTTAAACTTGATTGACTAAAACTCGGTTGCCGGGTTAGGGAATGCTGAGGCAAGAGACCGAGTCAGAGGGGGTATGGGCAACATTTGAACAATGGTTAAGGGTTCATCACAGCATCCAGCCTGCTGGAGCCCTAATCCCAGGTGTTGTCATATCTTTCCCGAGACGACTGGTGGGAGTCCTCTCCACAAAAGGTTATGAGCACCCCAATAATTGTTTTAAGTCTGTTAAAAGACTATAGTAAGATCTGGAAAAGTCATGCTAAGCTGAGGCTTGTGCACAACAAGTAAAAATCCAAAATCCTGATGCTGCAAGCTATCTATTGTTCCTGAAGAAACCATGAGATATCCCATCAGTATATCTGCCACCCATAGGAATTTCAAGCTGGCTCCCAAGTATTTGGGTTACTCCCTAATCTTAAGTGTTTCCTGATTATCAATCAGTTTCCTGAGATGGTCCAAACCAGATAACCCCTTGTCAATAGAAAAGACAATGATTTACACTACTGAGGGTGCTTCGAAGCAGCTGAACTGAGGGTATAAAAATCTGTAAGTGTGTGTGCTTAAAGAAAAGGAAAGGAGAAGGAGGAAGGAAAAGAAGTAGAAGCAGGAGGAAAGAAGGAGAAGAAGAAAACCCCTGTGCTGACACCATCCCCTGTCGTTCTTGGGACGCTGGAAGAACAGATCATCTCTCCCTTCAAGGACTGTGCTACAGACTGTGCCTGTCAGCTTTGCAGCCTGAGTACCGTGGACTAGGTGAGATCCCAGCGTTCTCTGTCTTCTTTCTAGGCATAAACTTCTGAACCTGAACTGTATCAGTTAAGCTTGAGCTAAGTTTCCCCAAATACTTAGTGAAACCAGGGTAGTATTGTCATTGTTGGTGTTTGTTTTTCTTTTGCATGTCTATTACTACTAGTACTATTATATATTTCATATGCTTAGCAATAAATAACTTTTATAGTCGAACTGGTAGTAATTGGATATATTTTTCCTTCTCTGCTTCTCTTTCCTCCCGTGCTCTGCAGCAACGCTTCTTTTACCTATGCTAAAGATCCCTGTGAAGCCCAAATTATTGTGGGGTCTGCTCATCAAGAGGCCAAAGATTGGGACGTGCTGAGTTTGAAACACATAAGGGGATCAGCTTGTATAGGCTGATTGACCCAGTTTGACTCAGACGTGCCCTTATGAACTGAATGCTGGCCCATGAGGGTGTCAGCTGGACACCCAGCCGGATTCAGAGGGATTCTGTTTACCTGTGTGCTTGTGTTTGACTGCATTTTATTGTTGCTCTTATGAACTGATTCTTGGCATATGAGGGTGTCAGCCTGTCCATGCTGATCAGCCCAGCCAGGTCAGGCGTGTCACGTTAATTTGTGTGTGTTTGTGTGTATGACTGATTCAGTGACTGGAGGAACCCAGTCCCATTGAGATTGAGTCCTGCAAGATAGCTCCACTGGGGGTGAGGGCTTGCAGAAGGGAGAAATACAGCTCCGTATAGTAACACAAGCAGCACATTGACAGAATCACCAAGACCCTAGAAACTATCCCTAATAAATGAGCACACCCCAAAGTAATGGGCAAATTTGGTAACAGACTCAATGCTCTATTGAGGACCCTTCCGACCCTAACAATTATGAATCTATGAATCTGTGAATATCAAGATATCAGATGCCAGAATAATGTCTGTTAGAGGCAACATGGTCTACAGCAGGGGTTGGCAATCCCAGGCACGTGTGCCACAATGTAGCCTATGAAGACATTTTGCTTGGCCTGCCAGCCCTCAAAGCATATGGAGGCAGAGCCGCAATGGGGTCTGCCACATTAGGAATTGCCTTCTATAAGGCATGCATTCGCACACTGCGAGCAACTTGCCGAGCCAGGGCTCCATAGACCCCAGTTCAGCTGCTTGCAGCTTCCCTCCCATTTGCTGTAAACAGCCCTGGCTCCTTGGTAGGCAGCATGGACCTGCCCAGAGGCTGGTTTGG
The DNA here is from genome assembly GCF_000455745.1 of Alligator sinensis. Lineage (NCBI taxonomy): Eukaryota > Metazoa > Chordata > Crocodylia > Alligatoridae > Alligator > Alligator sinensis. The sequence continues at coordinate 613,472 of NW_005841960.1, read as the reverse complement.
CTGTGGCAGGCAGCCAGGAGGCCACAAGTGGCTGTACCAGGGTCTGCAGATGGTGAGGAAGGGGCCAGGGCTGCACTGCCACAAGAAGGATTGAGCCTCTCACAGCTTCCTTGCCATCTACCCCCTGCCACATCAACATCTTACAGGTAGATATTGTGATTTTTTTGCCACTCTGACAAAAAACATTGCCAACCCTGATCTAGAGGATGGGGTGTTGGCTTGCATCTCAGGACAGATTTTGCATCCAGCTCTACAACCATCTTCTTCTGTAATAAGATTCAAGTCAATTCTCTACCTGTGTCTCAGTTATTTGTGTACTCTGCAAATTGTCAAGATTTTCACATTTTACTATCTGACTAGATACAAGAGGACTGATTTTTCTTTCACCAGCATAAATTAGTGGTAAATTGAGAAAATCAGTTCAGCTACTCTGATAGAAGACTGATCAGGAAGAGGAGCATCAGGGCCCAATACTCTGTAATAATTATCCTTTTCTTAAAAATCAAGAAGCTTAAAAAGAGAAAGCAGGCATTAAATTTGAAAAATAAAGATATATTGATCTTATTCCTTTTATTCAGTTCTCTTTCTGAAGGACTAATGACACATATTGTTCATGTCTGCAGAGATTACCAAGTGAAGGTCTGCTAATTAAAGAGTCCATAGGAAGAGATCACAAACTTCATGTAAAAATTTGACTGCACGGTGATGCCCAGATATATCATTACCTCCCCTACTACATGTTCACATAGAACAAATGCCATGCTCTTCCCATGCTGTTTGACATTTCCAGAATTACTTCTTTGGATATCAGCCTTCTGGTCATGATGTTTAACATGATAAATTATTAGACTGGTAGGAAATGAGATCCAACCTTGAAAAGTGTAAGGCAATTATACAGGTATTAGCACATATTTTTACTGACATATCTTTGGTGACAAATCATAAGAAAGAACTTCAACATTCTTTAAAATTGTTTGAACAAGATTTTAATAAATAACCAATTTTACTCTCTGTATCTTGCTACTTATATGAGTGAGAACATAGCTATTGCCATATTTATTAGGGCTGTGCGAAGCTTTGGGTGGTGATTTGATCGGAGAAGATTCGGCCCACTTTGGTGGCCGAATCTCCAAATCTGAATTGAATCAGGGGACCAATTTAAAGGTCCAAATTGTTTCAAAGCTCTCTGAATCTTCAGAAAAGATTCGGAAAGCTTTGATCATTCGGGCAGTCCCCAGTGGCTGCAACAAGGAGCTGCAGCTGACTCTGAGCTGGTAAGTACTAGGGGCTGAGGAAGGGAGACTTGGGGAGGGGGGAGGGGACCATGGGGGGCCCCTGCCAGGCCCCATTCCCTGCCTCATGGGGGCTTTTCCACAAGCCCTCCGACCCCCTCTTGCTCTCCCAGCCCTCCCATGGGTGCCCTGCCCACACCAGCTCTGGCCCTTTAAGAAAAAAAAATGAGAAAAGCCCTGGGGACTCGTCACTCCTGCAGAGGCCTTGGGGCTTTGGGGAGCTCATGCAGAGGCCCTCACATGGCACAGGGCAGTGAGGGGCAGTGGGGATTGCCCCCCGCCAGCAGAAGCGGTGAGTCCCGGGGTTTTATCATTTGTTTTTTTTCTTAAAGGGCCAGAGCTGGCCCATGCAGGGCACCTGTGGCGGGGCAGGGGAAGCAAGGGGCAAGGGTTGGGGGGCTCATGCAGAGCCCCCCATGCAGCATGGGGCAGTGGGGGGCATCAGGGATCACCCCCTGCCCAGGAGCACCCGGTGAATTGGGGCTTTTTTTTTAACAACTGCCGGGAACTGGGGCAGCCATTGCCGGGCTAGGAGAGGGGTGGGGAAAGGACCTGGCCTGGCTGATTCAGAGATTCGGATGCTGCTGAATCTCTGAATCAGATTCAGCTGAATCAATAAGGACAGAGATTTGAATCACCAAATCGAATCACTGTCCCCCAAATTGGTCAAATCCGAATACAAAGTGACTACTAGCCGCTTCGCACAGGCCTAATAGTTATGAGTCATCTGATCTCAAATTAACCATTCTCAAAAGGTTTTCTTTGCTTGTATAAATCTTATCAGTGATATTTAGGGAGCTGTTCCCACATTCTGAATTGCATGCACTACAGCAAGCTGCCTTAGGGATCCTTAGTCTAATCTCCAGAGATGGAGTCAGCGATGTCAAAATCAGCAGTATACAGCAAGTGACTATAAGCAGCAAAAGCAATAACATAGTATAAAAAGAAAATAGAAAACACCCTGATAAAATCACAATAAAATCTCCCATATTACAAAGGAAGTATAACAAGAAAAGCAATTTAAGTGTAAGCTTCCCATCATGGAACAAAATTAATCTGAACAAAATTAATAAGCAGACCTGTTTTCCCCCTCCTATTCCTTTTAAACAAAGTTGAAAGTTATATTACCAGCTGATTTTTTTCAGCTATATTTGTTTCTAAGAAGGACTATCACAACTTACTAACTACAACGTGTTAATGGAGTAACTAAAATATTTTGCATTATATATATCTATACTATCATTATAAGACATGTACTATAAGGACGAATCTCTCATCATACTATAAAATAAAATAAGTCTTGTGCCTTCTTATGCCAGGGAATGCTAGTAGTAGCTGGGTCATAGTGGCCCAATGGGTAATTACACTAGACTTTCACTACTCAGGACTGGAATTTAGAAGCCATCTTAAAGCAAAAGTGAAAATATCTTTACTGGTCTTACCCTATTCCCCTTTTTTCAAACATCTATGTAATCTCTGGGTCATAGATATACATCTGACCTGGCATGTAGAGAGGTATAAATGTTAAGGAACAGGAAACTTGCATAATGCTTTAACAGTGTTCTATTTAGGTCAAGTCCTTCAGTTTGATAAACACTGAAATGAAGAGACTCATGAGCCAGGTACAGAAATTACATTTATTGGATGGTATGTGTGCAGAAAGTGCTCTCCAGCCATAACTGAACAGATGGTCAGGGCAAGTAGAGTGCTGTAAAAATTGTGAATCCTGCTCTAAAATAACCCTGAATGGGTGTGGTATTAGACTTCAGCACTGTAGGTTAGACTGCCATAACAACCATCTCTACTGGATCGTACTGCAACTTATGTTAACTCAAGCACTGGGCTGGCCGCACCCCCAGGTTTTCAGTGACCCAAGGTGGTGAAACCATTGTTTCCAATCTCTGCCCCCCTGCCATTCCCTCCATCCAGCTGATATTATCACTCAGTGGGTATATTTACATGTGCATTTACACCAGCTTAAATTTACTGTGCAGTAAATTACTATGCAGTAAGCAGGAATAGGCTGGCATCTACACATGCAGGCATTAAATCATATTAACACTGTATGTGGACTGACTTAGGACTGACTTGGGACTAAAGTTAGTCCCAAATCAGTCCACACACACTGTGTTACTGTACAGTAAGGTGTCTACACGTGCATTACTGCGCAATAACTAATTGGGTGTAAATTTGATACCTGCAAGATGCAGGTATCAAATTTATGTTCAAGTCGGCATAAGTCACCATATTTACGGTACAGTATGGGCATGCATGTGTAGATGTGTATCCGTACTGTGCAGTAATTTTGATTATGGTGCAGTAAATGTGAACGTGTATATGTGCCCAGTGTGCACATTCTATCTGCCCTGTCCAGGCATTTGTAAAGATTGCAGCTTTCAGTTAAGTGCTGTGCTGTTTGCTGGATACCACATTCACACAGGGGGCTGTCCAAGATGTTCATCTTGTACAGTGTTATTTTGAAGAGTATGTATCTAGATCTCAGTCTGTTCAGCTTGACCTATGCTTCTCTGTCAGGGTCATGCCAAATGGGGGACTCATTTGGTGTTGGTATAAAATTCTGTAGGAATAGATTTCAGACCAGATTACTCTGAATTATCATTTCATTTCCATTCACCCCACCACTTATCTAAGTTTAGCACAACACACAAGGCCACAATACTCAGCCTTCCAGGCTCTTCACAGCCCCAAAACCTGGCAGTAGGGGAAACAGTTAGTGTCTGTCTTCTTAAGTCACTTGGTCTAATGCCTGAAAGTACGGGCACTACATCTGGATACATGTGAGTTGTGCAGCCTCCACACTGTTAAGTACAGTGTCAAGCTTTTTAGATTGATAACTTCTGGACCCTACAGTAGCACAATATTCTGCTGGGGCATATAGCATTGCAAGTGTGGTGGTTCTGAGCATTTTGAAGTTGGCAAACCATGTCATGCTCTTAAGGCAGCTACTCATGCAGACTTTACTGTTGACCTTCTGAATGTGATGTTTATAGGTGAGGGAATGGTCTAATGCAACTCCTTGGTAAATTGAGGTATGCTCATGGGGAAGGATATAGTTGCCTACTCTGATATACAGTATGTTCTTGGCTTGACAACTGTCCACATGGAAAAATGATTATACTGATTTATTGATGCTCCCCACTGACCTCATACCTTTCAAGCAGCCCTCCAAACCCCTGCTCCACTGGGCTGGAACAAAGTAAAGGTCCCAAAGTCAGTATTCCCTATTGTTGTAGGGGGCTTATCAGTCTGAGTTAAATGGAGTGGTACCATACATCTGGTTAATTGACAACAGGTCATCCCATCCCTGAAGGTTGCATTGCTTTCCTGAGAGAGGCCACAGTGCTTATGCAGATCAACCTAATGCAAACCTGCACCTAAAAATACCCTGAAAGACACTGAAAACTTTTTTCAACCACCACAGTCAAGGTATTACAAACAGTTGCAACTCCAGATTTCATTGATGCGACTCTGGCCACCGTTCAGCAGAGTACCTACTTATGAGCCCTGCTTCAGGTAAAGCACAGCAGGAAATGGGAATTCTCCCTAGAAAACTACCCCCAAACTCTCCCTCCCTCCCTCTCCTCCAAGAGAACCTGAGAAGTTTTCTTCCATGGTCTAACTCCATGTAAATGATCACCAACAATTGTATTTTAGATTATACCATTTGTGTCATCATGCTTCCATGCCAATAAACAACCAACAAATAAAAGAAATGTGTCTAGATGTGTCTAGACTGTTTGTGAGACTGTTTATTCTATTTGTGGTCATGATACATCTTGTAATTCCAGTAACCGAAGCAATATCATTGAAATTCTGAAGCTTTATTCTTCCACTCAGCCAAGCCTTAGGAATCAATTACAAAGTAGATATAGGCATTATACATCATGCCAATATCAAAATGATCTAATCTACTTTGCTGCAAAAGTCCAGAGGAAAAAACATAGTTGTAAAGGCCCAACAGATTGAAAGTTTTTTTCCCCCCACTCTACCGTCTTAAAAATGACTGAGAAATAATTATGTCTTCTAATTCATTTTACTATAAAATGGAATAATTCAGGAAAGGGCTTTAGGCTCCTTCTGCATTGAAGGCTAAAGGCATTTAATAATCATGGATTTAAAAAGTACAAGGAGTGCTCCTTAATCTCAGTGTCATAGCTGCACAATCTTTTAGTGAATACCTACCCAAAACAGAGTTTTGTGAATTCTGTCTGCAGCCAATGAACATATTACAGAATGTATGCATTCAGGTGTTATTCCATTTCAGCTATTACTCCAGCCTATAGTCATAATAAAAATAGGAGCTCTGGTGTGCTGCATACTATAAAAAGACAAAGTGAAGACAAGTTCCTTCCTCAAAGTGTTTACAACCTAGTTTCCAGCATTCATGAAGGCCTCGATAAAGAAGCAAACCCTCACCTATTTTGTAAAAAGATTATAGAAAAAGTGACTCCCAATACTATCTGGCTGCAAATTTGACGACTTAGAGGGAAAAGTCTTTAGAAACAAAATGGTCTTACAAACATAAGACTCTTCACTACCTTTTACACTGATGATAGGGTATGCTAACATGTTACAAGCAGCACATACCAAATTTAAGGAATGTTAGGTAACTGTTAACATTAGCACATGCTGTGAACAGTTACACATTTGGGGTTAAAACCCTCTGTAACATTCACAGATATAACCTGCCACTAGAAGAGGGTTGGTGACAAAGTGTGTGGCGAGTCTGGTCCATACCTACCCTGCTTTCCTGGCTGTCTAGCAGTAACACACCCCTCCCCCATACCTCAATACACATACAGATCTATGCATAGCCTCAGGGTGCATGCATGCTCACACACACACATCCAATCCCAGACTTTTGTTGGGCTGCTGCCACCACTGGCACTAGCAATGTGGGGAGGATCTCCCTTTATTCTACCAGGACCCACATACTCAGGGATGGCTCCCCACCCCAGCTGCTGCTTCCACCTCAATCCCCTGGCTTGAGGGTGAGAGCAGACAAACTCAAGTCTTGGGCTGTTGTGGCCAGCTTTGGCCATTTTCAAGGGGCCCAGGCCCAGCTGCAGAAGTATGGCTAAGTAGTGTCACAGGCCAGCTGGGCACTGTGAGTGTATCAATTTTGGATCGAGGAGGCAAAGTTGGGAGTGGAATAAAGGCAAATTTATTATAGCTTACACACACACAACAGTTAACAGAAAGATAAATGCAATAAGCAGATAAGGCAATAAAAAAGAGCTAATAGTAAAATAATAACAACAGATAATAATAACAGATAGATAGATAGATCAATCTGTCACAGGCCAACACCCCCAGTCAGTTCCATGAACAGTTAATTTGTCAGTTTGGTTAAACTTATGACAGACAAGTTACATTTGCAAACTTACAAGCTTATATTAACTAATATTACCTATTTAGGCAAAATACCAAATGCCTCCAAGAAGCACACATTATTGCTTATTAATCCCTCTGGTTCTGGCTGTCACAAGTAGAAGGCCCCAAAGTCTGTTTCTGAGTGACTATAGCATGAACCTTTGCAGACATGACAACTAACTTGGTCAATAAGGAAGCCATTCACATGTCTAACTAAACACAACTAAAAGGAGACATTATAAAGGAGACATATATTAAATAATCCAAATACACTATATCATAGATTTATCGTAAAATATTATTAGTAGTGATTGATGTAACCAAATGTATTAGATGTTATTTTGCTATACTAGATATATTTTTGTTATATGCTTAGAAAATTTGTCAAAACAAAACAGCCTTGTCAGAGAAGACCATAAAGTAAGGTAAAAAAGAAAAAGACCAATGTTGAACAGCATTCCACAATGGGGAAGGAAATGAGATTAAAAAAAACCCCCTCCCTTTTACTTACCCAAGGACATAAATTCCAATTAAGACATCTTCCAAGTCCACAAGAGATCTGGTTCAGTTCAGTTCCAAAAGTGAAACAAAGAAATGTATATAAAACCAATCTGAGATCATTTATTAACATATTAGAATCATACATCTATAAATATTGGGCACAGGCTGGAAGGAAATTTGCAGAACTCCGCAAATTCAAGAAGAATTGCTGTGAATCTGCATGCTACCTTCCTCCCACTTCTCAAGTTTCCTCAGCCAATATAGGTAAGAATCAATGTTGTGTTGGCAGACTTTGGGGTAAAAGTTTGTTTTTATGTGTGTTGCGAGGTTCCAAGTGAATAATGAATTTTCTCCCAGGGGACTATCCTGCCATGCCTTGATTTGATGGAATAAAGAGAAAGTAAATTCCCCAACGAGATGTAGGTTAGTCAATCACACCACACAGAAAGTAAAAGTAAAACCCAGGGCCAGAGGCCCGAAGCCTGGAGCAGCTAAGCTAGATCCCACTAGAGCAAGACTAGAGCTGGAGCCCAGAAGCCCGGTCCAACACAGTGGATCTGAGCTAAGTGGCCCAGCAAGAGCAAAGAGGTGGAGGTCAACTGCACTGCGGTCACAACAAGGGAGACTGATTGAACAGGCAACATCTGTGAGCCATGTAATTAGCCATTAAGGCTTACAGGTGCCCTGGGGCATGGAAGGGCTGAGTGCCCACACAGCTTAAGGGCAGGATTGAGACCAGCTGTGTCCAGGAGGGACCTACTAGCTAATATACAGATTGGGGCTTGCGCTAGGACCCTTAGGCAGCCTCCTTTTCAATCTAATAAGTGTATCAAGTCATGGCAGGTAAGAAAAAGAGGATAGTGTACTAGAAGCAGAGCAGTGCATAGGTTATGGGACCACCAGGGGCATCACAGCCCTTCCTGGAGCCCGATCCCGGTTACACTTGATATTACATATTCCTTGCTGAAGTCACACCTTGCAAAGCTTTTGAAGGTGACATCAAACTATTTTAACCATCACTTGTTATAATTGATTAGGTTAGGATGATATTTTTATTGTTGTTGTTGTTGTTATTTTCACTGGGGAGGAACAAATTTCAAAACAAACGGAACTATTCCATGATATAACCCATGGGGAATTAAAAAATCAATACAACTTCTGTCTTGATTAATTGTAGCTCATAGGTCAATCAGTGCATAATTGGTAAAGTGATTATGAACTTTGAAACTGGATGCATCTACATGTGCCATTAAGGCAACGTGATAAACTCCAGCACAGTTTACACCAGAGTTTGTCACGGCACCTTAATGGCATGTGTAGTTGTTCAAACTGCTGTGATCCAGGCCACACATGGAGATGCTGGACCTGGGACTGCAGCAATTTGAGCCAAGGCAGAACAGCCCCAGGCTGGCACAGAGCCCAGGGGTCAGCTCCAGGCTCCAGGAGGCAGCATCAGGCAGTGGGGAACAACAGTGCCTCGACGTGTGAAGCCTTGGAGCTAGGCAGCCAGCAGGGGTCTAACCCCCTCCTGCCTAGGCTAACCAGGCACAATGTATGCCTGAGTAAGCATTTACACATGCACTTAAGTGCAGTTATTTTCACCACCATAAGATAGCACTGTCACCAACAGTAATGTGACACTTTATATCACAGCAAATTAGTCTACTTCACAGTTTAAGTGCACATGTAGATGCACCCACTGATATTGGCTTAAAAATAGAGCTGCCAACCCCCCTCTCCCCCCCCCCCCCCACCATGCCTTTGTGATTGTTTTAAGTTCAACTTCAACTGATTTTTCAAATGTTGAGGGTTGTTTTTTTTTAATATTAAATTTTAAATTTGTGGAAATTTGTTGAAAAAGGAATACAAAAGGGATTTCTCAAAAATAGTACAATTAAGTTTGTAACCCCATTTTGTTGTTTTTGAAATGTAAAATATGCATTTAGTTTAATAACATATTCTTAAGAGTAAGGAATTTTATTGTGTGTGTGTCCAACTGGTCAAAAAGTGTCCAGAAAGTATACAGCTGATGTAAGGTCAAAGGATTCAGAAAGAGGTATCATATCTAAAAGAGATTCCAAACAATCATGCAGGAATCTTCAAGGTTGAGAGAAAAAAAGATACTTTTTTTTAAGTGTTTACAAGCCCAAATTACAAAATATGAAAGAAATTTGCCTCCCGGGAACCTGAGCCCAAATATTAAGCATGTGAATATTAGTGCTGTTTTCTGTCATCTGGGCGAGGATGAATGACCCCAGCTCATCAGAAAATTAGTCTACTAGCTGGAGGGAAAAACAATAATTTAAAGAAGATTCTTTGCTTATGAAGCCTAAGGCTGGTACATGAAATGTATCACCAAAGTAGTTATTTGTAACACACTGTGTTTTAGATTTAAATTTGTTTTTTACCACTGATCAGATTTGTTCTCTAGAATAATTATGCTGTTTAACTTTAGGTGTGAATTTCTTTCTCCTTTTTTAAATACCGTTCTCTATGTTCTCTCGCATTCCCACCCCCCCACCCCCCAGTAGCTATACGAAAAGACATGTGGGGTGGAAGAAAGAAAGAAGGGAACCTAACAAAGCTGGCTTCATATGTCACTCAAGTGATCAGTTTAACCACACCACTAAAAAGAACTGCTTTTTTCATGTTGGTTCTTCACTTTCAGAGGAACTGTATAGGTAGCATTTCCAATGAACAGGAAGGTACACACCACAGAGGGGCCTAGTTTAGCAATCAAGCTATATGGGTTCTAATCCTAAACATGTCTTTATGCTTAGGCAGGCTAATTTGCCCATTTCCTTGGTCTATTTTGTCTATGTAGATTGTAAGGCCTTTGGGTATGGAACGTCTCAGATTGTACAGTGCCTGATACAAGACAGTACTGATCTTCACTGAGGCCTCTAGGTGCTACTGCACTCCAAATAAATAGATTGTTGATCATAATCTAGCTAATAACATTATAATCTAGCTAATAAACATCACGTTTGTTCTATCTGGCTCACAGGGTGAAGGGGAAGGAAAGGGAAAGGGCAGGACTCAATTGGGAGTCTTGGAAGGAGGAACTCCATCTAAAGAAGGAGATCTGTATTAGAATTCCACATTTGATCTGGTGATAGCTATAAAAGTTTATCCTGCTTGGTTAGGAAAAGCAAGAAGGTTGACTCTGAGCAAAGCAAAATAAATGACTAGGCAAAAGTCCTAGCAAAGGCTTACCAAATTACAGGCCAGTTGCAACACATAGCAAGGAATACCTAATATATGGTAAGATAATTTCAATTAACTACATTTTCCCAACAATTTTCCCTGCAAGATATACATTCATTCATTTTTTTTCAAGAGAAAATGACACTTGCATGAGGAAACTGCTTCTTCCACAAGACTAGATTACTACTGTGATCTGTCTAGCAATAAGATACTTAGTAGGACTATGTGAAAAATTGGGGGAAAAAAAGTTTAGCTCAAACTGCAATAGCAAAATTGTATATTGAACAAGGAATTAAGAGCTATATTTACGACTGCCTTTTTCCTGCTTTACTAAATTTCCCAGTGATTAGGGAACTCATGGACATGCATATCTCTTAATCCCTCCATCTCAGTTTGCTCAACATTTTAAAATATATTTAAATATTCTTTAAGCCACACAATGAAAATTACTTTTTATCCTGGTTGTTGGGACACTCGCCTGGAAAGTGGGACACTGGGTTTCCGGTGAATGTTTAACTACTTAGCTAAAGCTGAATAGCATCAACAAGAGGTTTTGGGAGTACTCCATTCTAAAATCTTAGAGCAGGGGTGTCCAATTTCTGAGTGGCCAGGGGCCACCAGCCCCACAACCACATGGCATGCAGGCCACGTACATCCCTAGGCTGTGTGCTGTGCAGGCCATGTACTGTGCTTTCTCAGCCTCCCCACCCCCATGCCATGGTAGCAACACACTTCCCCTGTGCTGTGCTAGTTCCCTCCTTCCATCCCCTCCCCTCCCCTCACCCCCGTCCTGGTGCAACAGGCACTCATCCACTGTAGTGTGTCAACACACCCATAAAGTGCTGTGTGAGCCTCCTCCATGCCACATAGCAGATGCCACCCCAACTGCACTGTCCCAGTGCCCCAGATCTCCCCAAACCCCATGGCTATGGGATCCTTTCTGCATGTGGACCATATCATCCCACCCAGGGACAGGGACAGGCAGTGGAAGCTGGAGGAGGGAGGGGAGCTCAGAGACTCTGGTAGCAGTGGCAGGGGAATGAGAAGGGCATGATGCTCAAACCAGGAACAAGGAACCACAATTTAATTCCTTATGGCTGCATGTGGCCCACAGGCTGCTAATTGGATGGCTGTGGTCCTATAGCTTTAATTTTAATGTACTTAACTTGTAGAGGTACAAGACAGAAGTATGAATCCCCTCAGACAGAGGAGGGAATTGAACCCAAGTGGATACAGCAACTAAGACATGACCTGCCAAGAACACTACCACATCCTGCTTTGGCAGTTTTGAGAATCTATTCACCCTTTCCACTTTAGAAAAGCTGATCTGAACTTGTGAATAGTGTCAGAACCATTAAGACATAATTTTAAGCTAATTTACTATACTTAGGCCCTTTGTGTTTGTTATCGCTTCCTGAAACCCTATTTGCTTTCCTACATGAACGTAGCTCACTGCTGAGATCTCACATGGATACATGCAGTGAAGCAACTAAAACGTTCTGGCTTGAGCTGTCATAGGAACTACAGGTAACCCCCTAAAATAGGTTGGCAGGTAATCATAAAAAGATAGAAAAATATCTATTTCCACTAGGACTGAATCCTAGGTTACAGGTTTTCTGTTTCTTTTCTTGTTTACTCATTTCTTGTTTACACATTTCACCCAAAACCTGAAAAACAAAACATTTGTAAGGGGGGGAAACTTGTACACTAAGATAGGTTCCCCAGTTGGATTCACAGGCTGAACCCAAACAGCTGCAGAAAGTTCTACTGATACCCATCCCAAGCTCCTCAAGGGATTATGTGCAAAATCTTATGAAGATCAGCTTGTCTGGTATACTTTGGAGGAGTCTGTTCAGTTAGTAGTTCAAAAGTCTGCCTTGGGCAGCAGATAATTCAGAAACATTGCAAATTTAGGAACAGCACAAATTAAGGTTAGGGGCACACATTCAAGAAGCATGAGATGGAATCAATCAAAGTTATGCAGTTTTCTGTAAGTGGCATAGTTTAGATTAGTAGGAAACAAAACATACATTCACCCGCGTGCCAGGAGGAGAATCTGAGAGTGGGTTCTGCCATTTTTAAACCAGTCTATATGTGCCAAACTTCTGTTCTGTTACAGGTCTAGGCCAGTTTCCAGTCACTTATACAGGTAAAAATATAATGCCTGTACCTAGCCTAACAGTTACCCTCTGCAGAAAGATTTGAGTAGTAAGCATTTCTAAAGCTCTTAAACCACGGTTTCCTTAACTACAATTCTAAGTGTAGTTTTTGGCTTTGTTCTTAATTTTGTGGCTGAGGCATTCTGCCGCTTTACATCTAGTAGTCACTCAGCCAAGCTGCATTTTCACAACATGGCCTCAACAGCAGGAGTTTAAAATACAGTAAAAAAGACTCCGCTGAGTTCAGTTACATTTAAAAATAAAATTTAGTTATGAAAATATTTAGTTAATATTAAAATGATTCATAATAGCAAATATTAAGCAACAGCTCAAACACAGAAGGGGACAAGCTGCACATCTTGTCATGATTGGATAGTTTCAATGTCTATGGTTACAATTTACACAAAGTATATTAGCCCCTTTGGGCTTCTTAATTGTCACTGATTCCTTTTTTAAGTGTCACCATTATGCCTTAGCCCAGCAATTAAAATTGAGTTCTTGCTATAGTAGCCCCTGGTGCATCCTGCAGCCTTGGGCCCCTATACATATGCGGGAGCTCTGCTTTAACACATGCTAATTAGCACGCATCGGAGCAGACTCAATAGAGTCTGCTGGGAGTCTGCTGGAGCGTGCTAATTAGTGCACCCCAGCAGCCTCTGCATCATGTGTATTCAGCATCCACACATTTCAAAATGGGGGCTTTAACTAAAGCTCATGCAACGAGCTTTAGTTAAAGTGTCCCCACTGCCATTTTGGAGTGCAGGACACTGGATACACATGATGCTGTGAACGCTTTAATTAGAGTTGGTCTCAGAACTGCTCTAACTAAAGCACCCCCGCTCCAGCCCAGCGTACATGTATAGATGCCCCTTGTGCCTGCCTTTTAGTCCATCTCTCCCACACTTTAAAACAACTAATAAAGCACAACTCTTGCACAAGTTTTCTCTCACAAGCATTGTGAGACTGTGTACATTACCCTACCCTTGTTCAAATGAGTTCTTCAGGATTTGGGGGTGGGTACGTATTTTATTTTATTATTTTAAAGTATCACTTCAGGAATGTCATACAGTAGACTTGTGTTGATACCATGTAAAATGATGCAAACCTTTATTATCAGTAATGGAACCTACAAAGGCCTAGCAAGGGTGAATATTTCTAAACAATGAAGGAATGGAGATATAGGTTTAATGCTTACACATGCCTATAGTTTTATTCTAGTGAGTAATTATACTTACTCCTTTGAACTACTCATATATGCAAAGTTACCCTGTCTTCAAGTTACCCTGTCTTGTTTGCAGAATCAAGGCCACCTTCAGAAAACTAATCAACATTAGAAGATTCTGCAAAAGAACAGTGGTCTATTCCTTTGTTTCAACTTTTATTTTAAAAAAAGCAAGGAAGCTATTGTTCATGTAGCTTAATTTAATTTTGTCTGACAGCAGGGATATGTGTAAACTGTCTCCAAGCCACTATCGAGGCTGTCCCTCACCTGCTCCTATACTCACATCCTCACAACCTAGAAATGAGGTGGTGAAGATACTCTGCAGATGAGGCAGATGAGGGTGAAAGAGTGACCTCCCCTGTCTTCTCTGCTGTCACTCTCAAAGGTATCAAAGACAGTTCTTGGTAATAGTGGCTTCATCACCACCTTTTCTGGTTTGGAGCATGCAGTGTGGGACTGGTGCTTTATTTTTTCAGCGGCAGCCAAGAAGGCAGTTCAGAGTCAATGCAGACATACTCCAGGAATGGAAAATATACTAAACATCAGGTTGACACTTTAATGCCACACTCTATAAGATTGGCTTAAAGATTTAATGCCACACTCTATAAGATTAGCTCTATAAGATTGTCCAATAAGTGAATATAGTGATGCACCACAGACTGCTCACCACCACCTCACATGTGCAGACACCCACGTACCCAGAATGAGGACCTGGCAAGCATCAATGATAAAGCAGCTGTATGGCTCCACCACATTAATGATGTGTAGAGGGGGAAATGAAGTATGTGAGAGAAGAATTATGTATATTGCTGTATATGCCATAAGATATTTAAAGAATAGCTCCAAGCTGATACAAGTTCCCCACAAGTTCTAGTACTTTATGGTCCCCTTTGGACCATACAAGTCCCAGTTCAAATTTTAGTAAATGACTTGCAAAGGATAGAGCTCAGCCAGGGAATACCTGAGGACTAGTAAATGAGGTTCTGCCAACTAGGGGCCTGATACACATTCAAATTAAAGCTGGATAGCAACCATCTACAGAGTTGTTACACATTTTCAACTAACTTTATAGCTGGTTGGCTTTTTATACCTGAACAGTCATTTTTATCTTTGTACATATAACCAGTCTAAATTTATTGTGTGATTAACCAGTGAATCATGTAATACATGTAATGTGTAGTGGGGCTACGTGAAGTTTCAGTCTCTGATTCGATTCCACAGAGATTTGGCCCAATTCAGTGGCTGAATCTCCAAATCCAAATCGAACCAGAGGACCCTTTAATCTCTCTGAATCAAATCTTTCCAAATCTCTCTGAATCCGAGATTGGACATAGAGAGCTTTTAAATGTTTTTTCTACATACCTCTAGGTAGCAGGGGCTCATGAATGCTGCAATGCTGGGGCAGATGGAACGTCCCACAGGAGCCTCCTCATTGTGCTTGGCAACAGACCCAGAAGTCGACCAGAAGCATTTCTGATCCACATCTGGGTCTGCTGGGAGCATGTGGTGGGCCCCACATGCTCCATCCTGGCTCAGTGACTGGTGCCTTCTGGGTCGGGCGGGGGGCACCCAAGGTCCCCCTGCGGCCAATCACCAAGCCAGGGATGCGGTGGGCGGGGGGGGGGGGGGGGGGGGCAGTGTGCTCCTGTAGCAAAATCCCCGGTTTCTTTTTCTTTTCTTTTTTATTGCATTCCCGCCCCTTCCCCAACCATTTCTGACTTTTTCTCTCCCTCTCTGTTCCCTATAGATAAGTATAAGTGAGCTCAAACTTAGGATAAGCTTAACATTTCTATTTTGGTAGCAAGTTTTTAGTTTTGGATATCCACTGTTTTATATTTTATAATTATTAGGATTGTATTAATTTTTACTGTTATATATTTTATTATTATCATTTTTGTATTGATTTTTATTGTTTCATATGAATATTGTATGGTTTAGGCCTGTGTTTGTAAGTGAAGCAAAGTCATGTCAAGTTTCCATTTTATACGTCAAGCCTCCATCTTGTATACCCTGCCTGGGCATCCCATGTTGCAACAATATGATTAATTGTACCCCTCCCATGTAAATTTGTTTCTGGATGAATGAGAATGATTGGAAATGATTGAAATACAATGGTAGCAGGCCTCTACTGAATGGCCTGTAACGACTGGGCCATCAGCTCGCATTGATTCATCCAGGAACCACGGACCTCACCCAGGAACAGAGACAAGACCAGCATTTGAAAGACAAAAGACCCTGCAAAACCAGCAACTCTCACCATTACAGACACCAGAAACTGCACATCCCTGCATGGAGAACACATGCTCAGTACACCAGGAGCTGATCCTTGCCTGGGCATTCCTCCTGTCACTAGGGTCACACAAGGCCTGCCCCTATAAAAAGGGGCAGTGAAGACAGACCCAGTGGGATGCCCTCTCCATCTGGACCAGCACCATGCCACACCACTTATCCACCCAGAGGCCCTGCCGGCGACCACCCTCTGGACAACATATATTGGACAAGGACCCCTTTCCAGCCTGGATAGGTAGATATTACCTGCACACCTCCTCCTACAATTTGAACTCTCTCTCTGTCTCTCTCTCTCCTTCTGGACTTCAGTGGACTTCAGCCCCTGCACCAAGCCTCTTTAATCCCTGCTGCCATTGTGTGTGTGTGGGTGCAAGGGAACCAATTTGGCATTGTGTCACCATCTCCCCTGTTCAATAAAACCACTGTCATTTGCAA
>NW_005841960.1:583320-595959 GCF_000455745.1 Alligator sinensis | reverse complement strand
GTCAATCTGATATCTTTTATTAGACCAACCCAAATAGTTGGAAAATAATTATTAAGCAAGCTTAATTATTTTCCAACTATTTGGGTTGGTCTAATAAAAGATATCAGATTGACCCAAGGAACCTTGTCTGCCTATGTCCTTAGACCAACACGGCTACAACCTACACCCCTGAATTGGTAATAGGTATACATGTGCCTAGGCTGGTTTAAATGTGTATGTGCCTGAGCTGGTAGTGTTCATGTGTATGCACCTAATTGATTTGTGTGTTTGTATATGTGCAATTTGTGTTACACCCTCCTGTCTAACAGCACAATATTGAGATCCTGAGAATTGGCCTGATCCCACAGAGCAACACTCCCCAGCAGACCCAGAAGTGGACTGGAAGTACTCCCGATCCACTTTCAGGTTCACCACTGAGCATGTGGAGGGCCCCCCTGCACTCCTGTGGGACGCTCCATAAGCCCCAGCATCGCAGCGATAACAAGCATGGCTTGTGACCTTTAGGTATGCAGAAAAAACATTTAAAGCTGTGTCTATGTCCAAATCACTGATTCTCCAAATCAGCATTGAATCTTCAGATTCAGATTTGGCTGAATTGAATTAGGGACCGTGATCCAAATCAATGAATCGAATCACTGTCCATGATTCAGGCTGAATCAGAATCCTAATTGAATAGGGCTTGCTTCGCATACTCCTAATGTGTAGCAGGGGCCTTAGCCAAGTGTAATCTAATGGCTGATTATCAGGTGGCTGTCACAAAAGCTATGCAGAATTTTAAAACACCCTCCTGATTTTACAAAATAATACTATTGGTCACTCCCAGAATATAGGGTTGATGAGGCAGATCATCATTCAGGGTAAATCAGCATACTCCCATTGGCTTTAATGAACCTATGTCAATTTACTCCAACTCAATGCTCTGTCCCAGTATTTTTAATCTTATATACCATAAAAGCCTATTATGTTTCCACTAACTTGTAAAACCCATTTACTGTTATACAGATCTAAAAGCAAATGTAAGCTGTAAATCCTCTTTCTAACCTTGAGTTTAGCTATGTTATATACTTATATATACAAAGATGGTGAACTGCATGCAACTTTAAAACCTTGAATAATTTAACATATGCTGTACAATCAACTTAAAAACCTTCATCTTGAAACTCATGGATATATCATGGCATCTCACCGACACTAACAGGAATGTCTTCAGAAGTCTTCACATTCTGTAGTTTGCAGAGGTGGGCAGCATAGGAGGTGTTGTTGAAATAACAATGAATTATTTACCATTCATTGTTCTTTAACAAATATAATTGAGACAAGTCACTATCCTTGTCAGCTTGCAATGACTGCATTGAAGCATAAATTAGGTTCTCAGTTTTATAGGCTTACTCCAGATCTGCATATATACAGACAGCAAGAGAATTTGGCTCTAATGTACAGCCACAGGGATGTGAGTATTTCTCCTACTGCTAACATCGCCTCAGCTTCAGATGAATGATGCAGATTCTTCAGATATTTTAGTCTGTTATCAAGACAGGCTGTTGGTCTCTGGTATGTTTCAAGTACTAAATTGCTGGTGATTATAATTGCAGAGAACTGATGAAATATATAAATGAGGAAATGATTAGTACAACTGTGTCACAAACACATTTAAAAAGATACAATTATTTTTTGAAAATCAGTATATGCAATACAAAAAATCCTTGCCAACTCTTCTTGTTGGTATGCTGTTTGACACACATATTCCTGAACATAAATGACGTTAGTAACTTATTTATGACTTGATGGATCTCTAATTGACTCAGGGTAGTGAAAAACACACAGGTTTTCCAAGTCCAAAGCTATCATTTATAACATGTAGCCTTGGGCAACAAAAGAAATCAGGAGCATAATTTTCAGCATCACAGTCTGCCAGTCTAAGGAATACATTTATATAGTAACTTGTGAATTTATAAATATTTAAGATGCAATAATTATTAGCACCTGACATCTGTCATTTTTTCCAATACATATTTTTTCCTCAAATGACAGAGGCATTTCTCATGAGAACGATAGTTCAGAATTTTGAAAGCTCTCTTCTCAAGTTACAAAGTAAAAGATAGTGCACAAGGAAGAACAGAATTCTACTAGTGATACTTCTGTTTTGTTAATTTTATTTTTTATTAATACCATGTAAAAAGAATTATTAATAGACGGTTTTGTATCAAGTTTTCACCTGCCCTTTGGGTTTATTCTAACATCTCTTACTACTACTTTTGGCAGATACTGTATTTTGCTATATTTCGAACATGCATCCAGCAGAGGGCAATGAAGTGGGTATGAGATGACCTAGGTTATGTTGCTGGCTCTGTGAGTCTGAGCAAGGTGAGCATTATCTACTCTGTGCTTGTTTCTTCATATGTAAAATGATGAACAATATTACTTATTCTTCTTATAAAAGTACTTTGGAGTCTACAAAGGAAAGATGATACACATTTAGCTATATAACAGCTAAGTACAACTGACAAAGGAAATGACCCTGCAAGACATGAAGACATACAAAAAACTAGAACTCTTGGCTGCAAAATGATACCCTTTATTAGACCAACTGGAAAAAGGCAAGAAAACTGTCCTTTTCTGCAGGCTTTTGGGGTCGAATTCCCTTTGTCAGACTCTGGGAAAAGTATAGATGGTACAACATGGTAAAAAGTCCCCATAGGTAGGAAATAAACTTCATTTTTGCGCAGAGGGAGCTGAAGATGGAAGTCTGTCCCTCTGGGTCCATGAGAGTGTCTTTGTGAGCTGTGTTGAGTACATCTTTGATGTGTTGATCTGGTAGAATTCCTTCCCTGGAGGTGTCAGGTGGCAGGCAAGGAGGTAAAAAAAAATTCCTTCTTGTTCTGCAGTGAAGTTTAAAATCCGAAATCAGCTAAAATTCAGCATCTTCCAGGTTTCAGGGGTGTACTTGCTAGCCATGATGGTCTGAGACAAAAAGACATACAAAAAACTAGAACTCTTGTTTCCAAAATGATACCTTTTATTAGACCACCTGGAAAATGGCAAGAAAATTCTTCTAATTTTTTGTATGTCTTTTTGTCTCAGACCAACACGGCTACCAAGTACACCACTGCAAGACATGAAGCACTATCTACACAGGTTTGAGAGCCATCATTTCCCACTGAAGTCATTAGGGGTTGAGGACCCAAGCAGAAGACAAGCCCTGGATTGGTGACAACATACTAAATAGAACTTTTCCAGTTAAGTTGCCAGTTTAAATGCATCCCAAATCAGTAGTGTCTACATGTTGTTACCTTCTGATGACTGTTCAGAGGCTGATGTGAAATTACTAGAAATTCTGTGTTATAAAATTAGGAGAGTGTTCTAGTTCTGTTCCCATTACAAGGGAATATAAACAGATTGTTCTATTAAGATAAAAAGGACTGTTTTTGTTAATTAAAGGGTGGAAATGCCATTATTCATGGTATAGGTGGCAGAAAAGAAAGTGTTTTGGTGGGGAAATATGAAAGGTAAGATAACTCATTCATAACTTTTACAATGTAGTGCAGTAGATAATGGAAACTGGAAGAAATCTAGCAAGAGAAGCACACAAATAAAACATTTAAATAGGTTTAAGGAGCTGTATGAGGTTTAAAATATAACCTGCAAGAAAAGTCACATATAAGCCATTGTCCACAGCCAGGATATAAAAGTGAATGAATCAATAGTCCCCCAAATCCCTCTTATCCCATTGGGAGAACAGCCTTTGCAGTGTTGAATATTATCCTGAGTCTGTTTTGGCTCAACTGTACTGTTCATTGCATTAGAAATAAAGGTGCCAAGACTCTGTCTTTTCCCTCTGGAAAAGAGCGGTGTAACAGTTCTGACAGTAATCTCAAATCATGTGCAAGATAGTGCAATATAGGTAGCCCATGCAAGAGATTCAAGAGCCCCTGAATTCCTTGCACATCGCAACTGATAAATGATCAAACTAGGTAGTCACTATTAAGTGATCCATTAAATATGAAATCATGATATGAAGCAAATAAACATCTCTCCTATGCCCTTTACATATTACCAGCCATATAGTATTTTACACACTTTTATCTTCTAACATCAATAGTAGAGCACTGAGCAAAATAATTTTACCCAAATGCTACATTCTGAACACTGCAAAGCGTAAGGTATTTTTAGGACAGAGCAACAAAGTTAATATATGTACAGAGATTATTTGACATTTACATAACGTTGCTAAATTCAAAATAAATGATCTTGCACATAGTGAGGGAAGAATGATACAGGGGTGAAAGTAATTAATAACTGGTTAAGAGACAAAGTACCTTTCTCTGCTCAAAAGCCTGAAAAAGGACACAGTTTATCTGCATCCAACAATATGGAGACCATGGGAAATTGCTTCTTGTGTTTATTTTCTCTATCATAAAGCAGTACACACTTTACGTGGAGTGAGGACTGAGCATGAGAAACAGCCAGCTGCATATAACTTTCATGTTCTTTTCCTCCCTCACTCCGACAACCATATTACAGTGTAGTCTTTTTGGGTACATGAGGATATTTACCACACCTGATCTATCATCATGCACCTTATTTTAAGCCACACAATCATAGATTGGAAGCAGCTTGTGCACATAGTTGTCAATGCTGGGATCTATGGCAGAAACCCCATTTAAATAAAATAGAGTAGTGGGGGGGGCAAAATTTGGAGGGGCTAGCAAGTCCACAGGGAGGGTTAGCTAGTCTATTTTGGGGGGGTTAGTAGTATTGATGAGGCTACCAGGTCTTCACAGGGTGGGGCATTAGTGGGTCCACAGCACAAGGGGAATTGTCTATCTGGAGGCTAAAAATAGCCTAGTCAGGATTGAGGGCAAAGGAAGACCGCAGCCCAGGGCTGGGGCTGTGCTTCAAACATGTACAAATGTTCAGTAGATAGGGATAAACTGTTCTCAATATAAGTTCACCTGTAGATATGCAGGGACACTGCTCCACCGAAATATTGTAATTATAGTGCACCAGAGAAGACTCAATTAATTGAGTCTGCTAGAGTGTGCTATTATCTCTCTCTAGCAACCTCTGTGTCTTGTGTATTCAGTGTTCCTGTGCTTCAAAATGGTGGCAGGGGCACTCTAATTAAAGCTTGTTGAATGAGGTTTAGTTTAATTGCCCCCACCACCATTTTCAAGCACAGGGTGCTTTAATTAAAGCAGCTCTAGGAGCCGGTTTAATTACAAACCACTGCAGATTTATAATGAACCTATAAAGAAACATGAAGATCCACCCCTGAAGCATGTGTAAAGACACCCTAATTTAATTCACCTCATCAGGTGAACTAATTTAAATTGGACCTGCCATTTTTTGCCCAATTTAATCTCTCTGAATGTCTGCACAGATCAGCACTTAGATCGCCTTAACCCTAGTTTGGTTGATCTAAGTGTAATGTCTCCATGTACCCCCAAAGTGAAAATCAGAAAATCTCTTCCAGAAAATGTCTGACAGAACTGAGCTTTGCTACTGTTAGCATATGTATCCGGTGAAAATTAATTTTTCCCTGGGCCTTAAATCTGTAGAGGAGGTGAACTTTGCTAGGTTTGCGTAAAAGAATACATGCAATTCTACACACACTTGATTAAAACAGTGCTGATACTCCTGGGCATGTATCAGATTGCCAAGCACAAAGCAGACTAAATAGTTGAACACAATTATCCAGCCATATAAATATATTTTCTGTTGACAAATTATTTAATACCAAAATAGATGTCTTCTTTCTTAGTTCCCTAAATGCATCCGATCTAATTCACATCATATTGCAGAACTAAAAAAACCACCAATGGGCCCAATTTGGGAAGCAGTTACTATATCAAGCAAAGTGCATACTTTGAGAATTAGGGACATTTAAATCACTGTGGACCACATCCAACATCCATTGGAAATCAATACAAGACTCACATTAGTTTCAAGGGAATTTGCATTGGCTGTCCAGTCAATACTGGACCCCCGAATTGCAGAGGCATGCAGATATGGAGGGGAAAAAGAGAAGTCTGTGTTTTGTATGAATGTTCAGTGTAAAGAGCCTTTTCATTTTACCCATTTTTTCTTTTTCTTTGTACAAATAGCTGTTAATAACATACATTTAATCTGTATTTGTCTGTGTAAAGAAGTACAATGACATTTAAAAACCACTATGGATCTTCATGTTTCTTTATAGGTTCATTCTAAATCTGCAGTGGTTTGTAATGCTGTCTTCCTAGGCAATAGTCTTATATATAAACTATCCTATTGCCACTGAAATACTGATCTGTTTTTAAACGAAAAACTCAAATTTTAAACTTTGAAAATAGGTAACTAAAGTAAGCTTGATAACTCTTAATTATGCAACCTAATTTCCAAAAAGACTATTGTTTACTGAAGTCAATAGAACCTAATTGAATGTTTATAACATTTGTAAATTAGAGCATATACTTTGGTCATAGAATTGGCCGTATCATTTGAAATATTGAATTTGGAACCTACTTTTAAAGACTTGTTGTTGACAAACTTAGCTTATATTTTAACATTTTGTCTGCTGAGAGATGTGGGGAAAAAACCCAAAATGTGCTTTACCAGAAGAAGAAGTACGTTAGTTTGACCCAGCTCCACAGAATCTGTATAGATCGGGCACTTCAGCAGGGCTTTCTGACACTTTTATCTAAAACAGGTACAATCAGCTATTAGATAAAAGTTCCAAAAAAGCCCCACTAAAGTACCCAATCTATACAGATATTCGGCGAGACAGGTCCAACTAATGTTCTGTCCCTTCCGGGCATGTGCTAGGCTCAGTGCAAGAGTACACTGAGTTTAAATTAAAGCATGTTTTTTTCCCCACATCTGCAAGCAGCCTTTATGATTTCCATATGATGTTTCTATTTAACAAAAAACAAACTTTGACACTGGAAAAAACAAATGTTGGTACTCAAAAGTTCACTAGAATCAAATTTAGAATTTCTCCAGCAAATTTTATACACTAATATTTGTGTGGAATTTTTTTGTTTGTTTGTTTATTTGGTTGGTTGGGTTTTTATTTGTATTTTGTTTTATTTGCATTTCCTAAAATTGTTTGCAGACCCATAGAAATCAGATTCTGAACTCAATTCCCTGGGTGCACTCACAGAGTAACTTTGTTAAAGCTGATGGTGCTATCCCAATATACACTGGAGAAAACAAGATCAGAATATGAATGTTATAGATTTTTTAGCCAAGAAATTCATTACAAAGTGAGAGGGCAGAATTAATTGAATGAACAAGCATCATTACATTAGAATTATCTAAATGATTATTCCTGAGGAAAAAATAATTTCTAGACTCATTACTTATTATTTTTGAAGTAGAAGAGAAATAGAATTTGGCCTTGATCCAGCACCCACTGAAGCTGACAGCTGGATTGGATGCCTGAAGCTGAATCCATCTTTCTATTGTCAAAGAAAAGTCTTTCCTTTTGCTTTAGAAAGAGGACCAGCCCTTTACCAAAGACTAGCTTTCTGAAGAAAAGCTTTCACTAGCTCTTTACTGAAGAATAGCTACTTGGCATTATCCCAGATATAGATGTGGCCACAAAGAGCCCTTTGCTTTTTATGCCCTATGACAAGGGTATTAGCAGAATTCAGATTTCTTGGAATCTGATATGGCCACACTGTGAGTGCTTCTTCTGTGGCCTGCCACAAAGAGTGAAAGTTGTAAAACATTTGAAATCTTACAAAAAGGAAACTAGCTCTAGGGCACAGACAGAAGTGCCAAATTTCTCCCTGATCTGGCCACAGAAAGCAGTTTATAGCCATAACCAAACACAAGTGCACAGCTGCAGACAGCTTCAAAAATGGCCAATCAGGTGAAAATTTGACCCTACTGCACGAAGGGTCAGATGAAGACAGTTTCAAAACAAAGCATCTTTGCTGCCTACCAGCCTCAAGCTGTTTTCAGAATGGGAGGGAGGAAAGGGAGCAGAGGGTGCTCTTTCTGGGGGGCTTTCAGCCTCTGCTGGAGGGTGGGGAAGGTGTACTGGAGCACCCTTCCCCAAGGTGGGGGAGGCTCCAAGTCACCCACCCCACACTCCAGAGCCACTCTGTGCCACTGCTTCTTATCCCTGGGGAAAACCCATGCTACGAGCCCTCTCATGCATGGCAGGTTACCCCGAGTGGGGTAGGGGAGGCTGAGACCAGCAACTGTGCTGGCCCCGGCAGCCTTACTTGGGGTCCTGGGGGCCTTGGGGAGCTGCAGCTATGGTAGGAAGCCTGGCTGGCAGCCATAGTGTGGCTCTAGCTGGCCAGGCTCTGGATTTGGGTGATGTGCACTACTACCATGTATGCTGCCCTGTTTGTTTTTTTTAAGTGTGGGGTTTTTTTTTACCCTTGGATTTCCCAGAGTCAACCCCCGCCCCCCCTGCTACAAAGTAGCACCACTAGGAATGCTTGCATGTGCTGTTTGTGCTGTTGCAGACAGGTCTGCAGCTCCACATAACACATGTCTGCACTCATCTGGACACATCCCTAGTTACCAAATTGAACCTGATCGTTTGCTTAATGTCAAATTGATAAAATCACAGTTTTCAAACAATGATTCAAAGTTGATATGAGTAAAAAGTAAACAAACCTCTGCTGTTCATGGCCAGTATGGATATGAATGACTTTCATTGGTAACTTGGCATAACTCTACTAGAGTGCCTCTAAACTCCAGTTCAAGAAGGCTTTATACTCCTCAATACAATGCATAAAGAATATTATAATTTCTACCTAGTTTTTAACAGGAAGCTATATTCGGAAATGATCACATTTTTGCCAAGTGTAAAATACAAGGGGCAGAAAAACTACAATTCAGATAAGCATTTTCTCAGCTTGCAACAAGCAGATTGAGTATGGAATCTGTTTTTCCCAAACCCAGTTTCACTGCTATTGATTCCATTTCACACTGTGTACTTTGCATTATCTGAGTAATATAATAAAATGTGCTTGTGTTCTCTGTTTTGAAACCAGGCATCCATGGCTGACTTAATTGTGAAGCCTCATTGACTTTCTGTTAGGTTTCTCGGAATATTTACAGTCAGATGATCAGCTCAGGAATTTCCATATTGCATTTTATTATTGGTAACATATTGTTGGCTATAAATCAATGCAAAACACTACTTTCACACTAGGAAACAGGTAGCAATATTGGTCCTATTACTCAGTAGGTATGTGATATGTATAGTAATTTATATCTCGTGTTGGACCAAATAAATGTTTTCCCCTGTGCAGGATAATTTATTTTTATATAAATTCAGTCACACAAAGAATCATAAAATGTTTTAGAATGAGGAGTAGAAGAGAGAGTAAAGTGTGATGCAATAGCATACTCAGGGCCTATCTATATTATCCCAGAGTGCTGCAGTAAGGCACTCTAGGTCTGCTCCACAACAAACTACCTCCCCAGACTCACATAATGTAGCTAACTTAATGCAGCACTCTGCAGACTCTCACTGAATAAGTTGTTTCTTCAGAGCTTGCTGGCACACACCTGCCATTAAACCACCTATATTACTTCTATTTTAGGAGGTAACACAGAGAACAGGCATGGAAAGCCTCACCAAGTCAGCATAGGCATTCCCTTAAGAGGCAAAGACAGAAAACAATATGTAGAGGGAAGAATAAATGAGGATGGTCCATTTTAAAGGCACTAATAATGGAAGCAAGGATTCATGAAAACTAGTCACAAAAAAGAGAACAGAAATTTTCAACAAAAGATGGGGAGAAGGAAGAGGAATGTTCATTAATCAAAGCAAAAAGGAAGGATAGTAAAGGAAGTTTTGAAGAAAAGTGCCTCATAATGGCTCCAAAATGCAAGACAACAAAAGATGGAGATATAAATATTTATTTAATGTTAAGAGAGAACCCTTATCAGGAGTGAAGGGACTGTGACATGACAAGAAATGCAGAGAGTTAAGAGAAAGTCTGTGCATAATTTCAGGTTTAGGCTCCTACTGAAACCCAAGGAAGACAGGTTTAACACATTCCCTTGATGGATAGCAAACCTGAAAGGCAGCAAATTTCTGATAGAACAAAGTGTTGGAGTGAGGCCTAAACACTACTAAGGAGGTACAGCAGTTTTCTGATGGTAGTATTTCACACCCTTTACCAAACAATGAGAGTAAAACCTCAGGTCCTCTCCAGAGCAGCATTCTGAGGTTCCACATAGGGAGCAAACTGAAGCACATTTTATATATTGGCGTTTGTATTTTTACATAAGGGGACAGATCAGGAAAAAACCTGGGAAAAGACAAGACATGGTGAAGCACGTACATAGAGGGAGTAAGCTAATATTAGGTAGCAAAGCAAGAAAGGGAGAGATGTAGCAACTAATGAAGAGAAAAGTAAAGAAGCAAACAGGACAGATTCTAGATATATGGTATCATGTAGGGTTCTGCACAAGAACAGCTCATAAGGTTCTACATAAAAATATGCTCTCTTAAAAGACTTGAAAGAGAAACTTTCATGGAGGCAGAGGTTAAGGTGAAAGAAACCATTAGATTACCTTGCAGTGTACAGCTTGTCAAGGGTTTTTGAACAAAATTGATTTTAATCAGAAAATGTGATTTTCCTAAAACCAAAGGGTCCCTATACACATGCTCCAACGCATTCTGATTAATGATCCTTGATTGAGTCCATTAGAGCATTCTAATGAGAATGCTCCAGCATGCAGTGCAGCATGCAGTGTCTTGTGTACTCAGCATCCCACATTTCAAAGTGGCAGGGGGGCATTTTAACTAAATCTCATCAAACACACTTGAGTTAAAGTGCCCCTCACCATCATTTTGGAACATGAAACACTGAATACATGAGATGCTGCAGCATTTTAATGAGAGCCACTCTAATTAAAATATCCACCCCCCACCCTTGATGTGTATAGACACCCAAAATGCTTTACAAAGTTGGTGGTTTTGACAAAGTTGATGGTTTTGACCCAAACCCTCTCAGATGTGTATAGGCATGCAAAATGCAGATAGGGTCCTGATGAAATCTGTTCATTTTCCTACCAGCTGACCTAGTGGGCACCTCAGAACACTGGATTTTCAAGGGCTGAGGCAGTCCCAACATTTAAACTACTCCAGAGCCAGGAACATTTGGATTTCCACAGCCCATAAAATCATAGGAATGTAAGGCTGGAAAGGACACTATGAGATCATTTAATCTAGCCCTTTGCTCAAGGTAGGATCATCCCTGACTAAACCAAATTAGTCAGTTGTCTGTCTATCCTGCTCTTGAAAATGCCCCAGTTCTTTCAACTGTTGCTCATAAGTCACGTATCCCAAGACTCTAATCATTTTTGTTGCTTTTTGCTGGACTCTTTCCAATCTGTCCATGTATTTCGTGAAATGTAGGGCTCAAAAATGAACACAGCACTCCAGCTGAAGCCTCACCAGTTGCTAAATGGAGTAGAAAAGACACTTCTGCAAATATACCCCTCCTCTGAGATAGTATACAATGGCAAACAGTCCTGGGAGTGTGATCCCACTCACTTCTGGCATTTTGCTACAGAGCAAGCATAATCTTGAAAATTGCAACTCTAATGAAGTCTTCAGTCACATATAAAAAATAAAGACATTTTCTAGACATTTTCCCAGCAAAGTGAGATTTGAAAATAAGCCATTACTTAGAGTTAGAAAGAACAAGGAATTCTTCAAGAGAAGAATGGGGAAGACTTAAAAATAATCCTATATCAGAAGTCTTTGGAGTTGGCATATAATACTCAATTATTTAATTATAATGAGTCACTTCAGCTTTTGTGAAGCAGAACTGCTAAACAGATTTCAAAATGCTAAGCCCAGCCCTGGGGGTAGTTGTGCAGTCAAGATGGTGGAAAGAACAGTTACAACTGGGGAGGATGTTACCAGATTTGCCCATTGCTTTGGGGTGTGCTCATTTATTAGGGATAGTTTCTAGGGTCTTGGTGATTCTGTCAATGTGCTGCTTGTGTTTCTATACGGAGCTGTATCTCTCCCTTCTGCAAGCCCTCACCCCCAATGGAGCTATCTTGCAGGACTCAGTTTTAATGGGACTGGGTTCCTCCAGTCACCAAATCAGTCATACACACAAACACACACAAATTAACGTGACACACCTGACCTGGCCGGGCTGATCAGCATGGACAGGCTGACACCCTCATATGCCAAGAATCAGTTCATAAGAGCAACAATAAACTGCAGTCAGACACAAGCACACAGGTAAACAGAATCCCTCTGAATCTGGCTGGGTGTCCAGCTGACACCCTCATGGGCTAGCATTCAGTTCATAAGGGCACGTCTGAGTCAAACTGGGACAATCAGCCTGTACAAGCTGATCCCCTTATGTGTTTCGAACTCATCACGTCCCAATCTTTGGCCTCTGGATGAGCAGACCCCACAGTATTTTTGGGCTTCACAGGGATCTTTAGCTTAGGTAAAAAAAGCGTTGCTGCAGAGCACGGGAGGAAAGAGAAGCAGAGAAGGAAAAATATACCCAGTTACTATCAGTTTGACTATAAAAGTTATTTATTGCTAAATATTTGAAATATATAATGGTATTAATAGTAATAGACATGCAAAAGAAAAACAAACACAAACAATGACAATACTACCCTGGTTTCACTAAGTATGTGGGGAAACTT
>NW_005841960.1:577289-583224 GCF_000455745.1 Alligator sinensis | reverse complement strand
TGAAGCACACACACTTTTTACAGATTTTTATACCCTCAGTTCAGCTGCTCCGTAGCACCCTCAGTAGTGTAAATCATTGTCTTTTCTATTGACAAGGGGTTATCTGGTTTGGAACATCTCAAGAAACTGATTGATAATCAGGAAACACTTAAGATTAGGGAGTAACCCAAATACTTGGGAGCCAGCTTGAAATTCCTATGGATGGCAGATATACTGTTGGGATATCTCATGGTTTCTTCAGAAACAATAGATAGCTTACAGCATCAGGATTTTGGATTTTTACTTGCTGTGAACAAGCCTCTGCTTCGCATGACTTTTCCAGATCTTACTATAGTCTTTTAACAGACTTAAAGCAATTATTGGGGTGCTCATAACCTTTTGTGGAGAGGACTTCCACCAGTCATCTCGAGAAAAGTATGACAACACCTGTGATTAGGGTTCCAACGGGCTGGATGCTGTGATGAACCCTTAACCATTGTTCAAATGTTGCCCATACCCCCTCTGACTCGGTCTCTTGCCTCAGCATTCCCTAATCCAGCAACCGAGTTTTAGTCAATCAAGTTTAAATAGTGGGACCGGGGAATGTACGGAATTTACGGCCCAAGATGCCTATTAAACTTCGAGTTGTGTGTGTGTCTGGGGGGGGGGGGGAAGTCCTTTGTAAATCCAGATTAGAACTGGTCTGATAAATGCTGAGCTGGGTGTGTGTGAACATGGGTTGATTAGCATTTGGAGCACAGATTCCCCATCATGCAGTGCTCCCCTGCTTCTCTGATCCCAGAATTCACTGCAGTCTCTGCTTCAGGCTTTCTGTTCTCCATCTCTCATGTAAATGAATGGTCATCTGGTTCCATCTCGGATGCAAATGAGACCTAGGGCAGTTGGTTCACTCTTGTCACCCTTATCTGGAGGGTCTTAGGTGTGTCTCTCACTGCATCTTAATCAGTTTTGTTTATGTAGAGGAGGGGAGGGAGGGGGGTGAGTCAGACAGACTGCATCCTGTGCCAGGGTTGCCCGAGAACACAGAGCTGAGATGTAACAAGGATGAGGACACACACTTAAAAAATTGTAGAGGTTGATATGACAGGCTGACCACATAGGCCCAAATATAGAATAAATAGGGAAAAAGTGTGAGCATATCTTGAGGAAGGGATAAAGGAAGGTACTCTTTAAATTGAGATGGTGTGAGTGAAGCCTGGTTCACGTTTAGTCAACCTGTTTTCAGGCAATCACCATGGGCAACAAGACCCTGTATGTCAGAGAGGTGCAAGAAAAGAATGGAAAATTAGGAGATGTAGCAGAAGAACAATTCAGAGAGATGATAACCTGCTTGTGGAAAAGTGTTATGGATGTGCATTAATTCAGGTTCCTGCTCTGGGTAGGATCATCTCTGTCTAAAGCATGTCAGACTAATGTCTGTTTAACCCAGGGGTGTCAAACATATAGCCCGCAGGCCAGATACAGCCCATGGATCTCAAACTGGCCCTGTATGCTGCATATGTGAGGAACTGGTCTAATGAGCAGGCTGGAGGCAGCACCATAGGTTGGGGAAGGGCACATATGGCTAAAGGGGAGTGGCATGGGACATGTGCTGCATGCTGCACCAAGCTAGACCAGCCCTAGAGCACTAGCTGAGTTGTACAGAAGCCAGCATGCAGGGCCAGTCCAGTGGGGCTGTGAGTTGCATGTGCCCTGTGCTGTCTCCCTGTGCTACAGGCAGTGAATGCAGCTGGTTGAAATTT
Source organism: Alligator sinensis (assembly GCF_000455745.1). Taxonomy (NCBI): domain Eukaryota; kingdom Metazoa; phylum Chordata; order Crocodylia; family Alligatoridae; genus Alligator; species Alligator sinensis. The sequence goes on along the minus strand of NW_005841960.1, from coordinate 581,482 downwards.
GGACTCTGTTTGCAGCTAGGGTTGCCAACCCTTCCATATTTGCTGGGAGTCTACCAGAATTGGTATCGACCTCCCAGTGACTATTGAAAGCAATCCACGAGACTGATATTGTGAACAAGTTGAACAGTACAATTAATGACTAGTGGTGCACCAATATATCAGTTCCATATTGGATCAGCAATTTATAAGGAAAATTGACAGTATTGGCTTTTTTGGGCTGATGTGCCTGATAATGTCACTGATAAATGCACCGTGCATGTGTGCAGCTGCAGCACAGCATACAGGAGGCCAGAAGCACAGCCAAGCAGTGTGAAAAGCAACCATAGATTCATAGATTGTAGAGTCAGAAGGGACCACAAAGGATCATTGTGTCTGACCCCCTGCCCCTGGCAGGAAAGAGGACTGAGGTCAGATGACCCCAGGCAGGTGTCTATCAAGCCTCCTCTTGAAGACCTCCAAGTTAGGTGATAGTACCACCTCTCTTGGAAGCCCATTCCAGATTCTGGCCACCCTTACTGTAAAAAATGTCTTCCTAATGTCTAACCTGAATCTATTCTCCACTAATTTGCATCCATTATTCCTAGTTACTCCTAGGGGTGCTCTGGTAAATAGCTCATCTCCAATTCCCTGTTGTCCTCCCTTGATAAATTTATAGCGGCTACAAGTTTTCCCCTCAGCCATCTCTTGTGAAGGCTAAAGAGATCCAGATCTCTCAGCCTCCACTTGTAGGGTCTTTCATGGAGTCCACTAATCTTGTGAGTGGCCCTCCTCTGAACACTCTCCAGATTCTCCGTGTCCCTCTTGAAGTGCCGTGCCCAAAACTGGACACAGTATTCCAACTGTGGCCTGACCAATGCTGCATAGAGGGGGAGCATCACCTCCCTTGATCTGTTGGCCATGCATCTGCTAATGAACGACAAGGTGCGATTGGCTTTGTTAATGGCTTCGTTACACTGCCAGCTCATGTTCGTCATGGAGTCAACGATGACTCCAAGATCCCTCTCAGCCACTGAGCTGCTGAGGTCATTCCCCAACCTATAGGTGTGCTGGGAATTCCTCCTCCCTTGGTGGAGTACCTTGCATTTATTTTTGTTGAATTGCATCCTATTTCATTCTGCCCATTGGTCCAACCTGTCCAGGTTGGCCTGTATCTGCTCCCTGCTCTCTAGGTCAGGTCCAGCTGGTAAGTCTGTTGTGAGGGAAGGGTCATGGCAGTGCAGATTGAGGCCCCAGTGGTGAGGGAGGGAGTGAGGCTGGGGCAGGAGCAGGGGCAGGCACTGCACAGCTGGGATGGAGCATGGGATGGAGCCACAAGCGGCTCATCCACAGGGCATGGGGGGTGTCTGTCACCACTGCATGCATCCTGGGAGGGCATGGGAGGCATGTGTCCCCAGATCTGCATGTTGAGCAAGGGCAAGCTGGGGCTGAGGATGGTGCCAGGCTCTTCCCAGTGGGGGGCTGGGCCAGGCAGCAGCGGTGCTGGGAGTGGTGCTATGGGGGGGGCTGCAGCCACCCCAAAAGTCACCATAACTCCCCTCCTAGCACCACTGCTGCCCTCCCCTAGGTCAGCCTGGCTCAGCCCTCCACCAGGAAAAGCTTGGCACCACCCCTTGTCCCAGCCCTCAGTGGGAGCCCACCCTTGCCCCATGCACAGATTTCCCCATGCCCTCCCAGGGTGCACATAGCAACGGAAACCCCGCCTCTCCCCCACACCCCCAGATGAGTTCCTCATGGCTCCAGCCCATGCCCCACCATGACTGTGCAGCACTTGCCCCTGCGCCAGCCCCACTCTCTCCCTCACCATGGGGGCCTCAATCTGCCCTGCCACACCCCTTCCCCTACAACAGACGTAGCAGCCGGATGCTGCTCTCCAAGCTGCCCAGCTGTATATCAGCATTTGGATCAGTATCAGCCAATATGACTCATTTAAAATTGGCCATCAGTATAGGCCCAAAAAATCTCTATTGGTGCACCCTTATTAATGAGATTACATCATGTTGGGTGGGAAAAAATCTCCTGAAATAGCTTCAGACAGAGTTGGCAACCCTACCTGCAGCATGTGCCAGTCCTGCTCTGGGGCTTGCACTGCAGATAGTGCACAGGGCTGGCACTGGGAACACACTATATGCTGCACTTAACCAGACCAGCCCTGAACACTGGTTCTGGCATGATCCAATCCAGTCCAGCTCCGGAGTCAGTGCTCTGGGGCTGGTCTGGAAGATGGCAGCATGTATCCCCAAGCCAAATGTCCTTCCCTGTGTACAGTGCCCAGGGTGCTGGTTCCAGCACCTGCAACACAAGTCCCAGAATGGGCTGGCACATGCTGCACATGACACAGGGACAGCATGGGGAGCATGCTGCCCACTATGCTCCACCAGATGGTATTGTTCACTGGCTCTGGCAAAGCCAGTCTGGCCCACAGACCAGACCAGCAATACTTATGACCCAGCATGCCAAGTAAGTTTGATAGCCTTTGTCTAAACTGTACTTAAAAACTTCCAGATATCAGAGATTCCACAGCCTCTGTGGATAAATTTTAACCACACTCATAGCTAGAAAGTTCTTCCTAATAGCCAACTGAATTTTTCAATGCTGCAACATGTATCTAAACTTCTTTTCCTGTCCACTTACAGAGAATAATCAATCACAATCCTCCATATAACCACCATTCAGCTATTTGAAAACTGTTATCAAAATTGCCACTCAGTCCTCACTTATCCAAACTAAATAATTCCAGTTCTTCCAAACTTTCCTTGACCTCTAATCAATTTTGTCTCTGGATTATTTCAAATTTTGCCATGTCTTCTTTGAAGTGCAGAGTCCACAGTACTAAACACAGTACACCAGGTGAAACCTCTTTAAAAAGTAGAAAAATAATTTCCCATAAGTTGCATACAACACTCCTGTTAATACATTCCAGGATGCCATTAGCTTTTTTCCCCCCCATCAAGAGTATAATATGATTGACACATATTCGGCTTATGGTCCACTAGAAACCTCATTATCCTTTTCTGAAGTACTGAGGCCTAGCCATGACTTCTCCAATTTTTATTTGTGCAGTTGATTTTTCCATCCTAAACAATGTACTTTGCACTTGTCCTTGAATTTCATAAAATGTATTTCAGACCATTTTTCCAATTTATTAAGGTCATTTTGAATCCTATTCCTATTTTCCAAAGTGTCACCAATAGACTTGGTGTCACCTACAAACTCAAGTGTGAATTCAATTGCACCCTCCAAGTGATTAATGAAAATATTGAACAATGCGAGATTCAGGACAGACTCCTGTGGAACCCCTTTGACACCTTCTCCCAGCCACCAATGACTATTCTTTGATCATGATTATCTAACCAATTATACATCCACTTTTCAGTAGTCTCTTCTAGAGTCTAAACCATATTTTCTTATCTTAATTATGAAAATGTAATGGGAGACCAGTCAAAACCCTTGTTAAAATTGAAATATATCACATCCATTGCTCTATCCTACCCACAAGGACCCCTTTATTTCTTGTATAAGGAAATCAGTTGTTTAACAATCAGGTTAGTCCCTCACAAATCTATGCTGGCATTCCTTATCACCCAGTTATTCTCTGGTGATGCACTGGATGTTAAAGAAAACTTGTTTAGAAATAGACTTGTTGATTCATGAACATTTTCATGAAAAAAATCCTATTTTATAATCAATTTCAATTATTATATTTCTCAAATTAAAAGAGTTGATAAAGTGCTATGCAAATTAAGAAGTCCTCTTGAATATGAGTCACCTCATGCTCGAATGTACACTGTGACCAGTGAAGTGTGGAATCTCTTTTTCTTTTTATCTTATATTGTGTTAGAGCAGAGGTCAATGAACTGGAGTCTGCTTTGACTTCAGCTGGATCATAATGGGTCCTTAATTTGTAAGACTTCTTATAAATATGGGGGCTATACAAAGTTTTGGTCCCCAATTTGATTCAGCAGAGATTCAGCCCAATTCAGTGGCTGAATCTCTGAATCTGAATCAAATCAGAGGACCCTTTAATATCTCCAAATAGAATCAGAACCCTCTGAATCACGACGAGGGACATGCTCAGTTGGGATGGGCTTCACCTGTCCCCCAAAGATAAGCATGTGTTCTCTTCTAGGTTGGCGGATCTCCTCCGGCGGGCTTTAAACTAGGCTCGTTGGGGGGGGGGGGGAACTGGGGGGGGG
>NW_005841960.1:569341-574499 GCF_000455745.1 Alligator sinensis | reverse complement strand
TGCAGGGGGGCGGACTCAATGATCTACTGAGGTCCCTTCCGACCCTAGCATCTATGAATCTATGAATCATTTCAGAGAGATTCAAAAAGATGCGATGATTTGGCCATAGACACAGCTTTAAAGTTTTTTCCACATACCTCTAGGTAGCAGGGGCTCATGAATGCTGTGATGCTGGGGTTTATGGAGTGTCCCACAGAAGCATGGAGGGCTCCCCAGTGTGCTCAACAGCAGACCCAGAAGTGGACCAGAAGCACTTCCAGTCCACTTCTGGGTCCTCTAGGGAGTGCAGTGGGGGTCCCCTTGTGCCCCCCTAACTTGGTGACTGGTGCCTTCTGGGACTGGGGGTGGGGGGGCATGCGCCCCCCCACCAGCAGATCAATTACGCTCCCTGGCAAACCCAGAAGTGGACCAGAAGTACTTCCAGTCCACTTCCGAGTCTGATGCTGAGCACATGGAGCCTCCCCCCCCCACCCCCCCGCTCCTGAGGGTGCTCCATCCACCCCAGCATCACAGCAATCACAAGCTGTGCTGGTACCTCGAGGTATGTAGAAAAAGCATTTAAAGCTATGTCTATGTCTGAATTGCTGATTCTCCGAATCAGCATTGAATCTTCAGATTTGGATTCAGCTGAATTGAATCAGAGACAGTGATCCAAATCAATTAATCAAATCACTGTCCCTGATTCAGGCCAAATTCAAATCTAAATCCAAATCCAAATTGAATAGGACCCACTTTGCACACCCCTAATAAATATCTCATACATTTAGATTTCTTAAAGAGAACCTGCAGTTTGTTTGAAGATTTTTTTTAAGGTGAGATGTTTTGAATAGAATTTGAGACAGTTTTGAGTGTATTAAAGTTGGATTGAATAAATTTATCCTGTATACTTAAGAGGATTTCCATTAAAAATATCTTAGTCCCAAAAAACAGTTCACATTCAGTGAGATTGTTGTTATTGTTTCTTCAACTGAATTGTTCAGCCTATTTTTTAATGCTTTACTATGAGATAGCAGCAGTGCTTGATCCTATTATATTACATCCATCGTAATGTAATTTACTAGAATTACACAACTCATTGTAGGACATGCCAGGTGTAAAATTTGATTTTCTTCAGTAATAAAAGGCTTTTCTTAACATGCTTAAAAATTAGTTTGGGCATTTGAATCTTCAGACGTAACTGAGTAACAAAAATAGGTGATTATAACGGTAAAATAGCAGAATAAAACCTAGTTTGGATCGCTCTACAATATACAGTAAAAAACTCAAGTATGTTGCAAATGGTGATGAATTCATATCCATTCAAATTGGTTAAAAATCCAAAAAATAGAAAATCTTACCCATTTACCCAAACCTCTGGGGTGTGAAAAAAAAAATGACTACAAATCTTTCAAGCAGACTAATTTTAAGGATTTTTGGTGGTAAAGAGCGTGTCCACAATATTTAAAAGCCTTCCTGCTGCATCCCTTGTCATAGATACACACATGCATGCACTCATCTGTGTCAAGAGATTATAAAAAAGAGGATTTCTGTCCTGGAGGAAATGTTCATGCTTCCTTAGAAAAAAGGTAAACTTGTTAAATGAAATCACAGGAATCATATGAAAAAGTAAGGCTAAAAGGGCCTTCACAAGGTCATTTGGTCCAGCCCTCTGCTCAAGGCAGGATCATCCCTAACTAAACCATCCCAGTCAAGTATCTATCTATCCTGCTTTAGAAAACTTCCAAAGATGTCTTCCACATCTTAGTTTCTCTGGTTTTCCTCTTACTTTTCAAATACTGGCAAAATCCCTTTTTATTTATTTTTATATCTATATTACTAAGGATGATGACTAGGTCGAACGGTCATAAACTACTACAAGACCGTTTCAGGCTGGACATAAGGAAGAATTTCTTTACTGTCCGAGCCCCCAAGGTCTGGAACAGCCTGCCACCGGAGGTGGTTCAAGCGCCTACATTGAACACCTTCAAGAGCAAACTGGATGCTTATCTTGCTGGGATCCTATGACCCCAGCTGACTTCCTGCCCTTTGGGCAGGGGGCTGGACTCGCTGATCTTCCAAGGTCCCTTCCAGCCCTAATGTCTATGAAATCTATGAAATCTATGAAATGTCCCTTGACAGCTGCATCTCAAACTGTGCCTTATCCTTCCTAATTTTCTCCCTGCATGCCCTTGCAATACTCTTATACTCTTCCATACTACTATGACCAGATTTCCATTTTTGATAGGATTCCTTTTTGATTTCAACTCATTGAAGAAATTGCTGTCAAGACAGGCTTTTTTTCCTGTGGCACTTTCCATTCTTCTGCATCATGGGGATAGCTTGCTCCTGTGCCATTAAGAGAACCTTCTTAAAGTACAGCCAGCTCTCCTGGATTCCTTTTCCTCTCAGGCTTACCTCCCAAGGGATCTTGCCCAGCAAGTCCCTGAGTTTGTTAAAGTCTATTTTTCATGAAATCCAGTGTCCTTATTCTACTGGTCTCCTTTTTTCATCCCTTTAGGATCTTGAACTCTATGATGTCTTGGTCACTGTCACTCAAGTTACCTTCTACTTTCACTCAATTCCCAACCAACTCTGTTTGTGCACTTCTGTGGGTTTTTTCCAACACATGTCCCAATCATATGTCCCTTGATAAATTAAAACTTCTAATATTTTGTTTTAAAAATTTGAAACAAACTTACTGATAAATTTCAGTTTTATAATTTTGAAACGTTACATTTCTAGATAATATTTAAAATATTATCAGTGAATATAACACTACCATTAATTTTAGGTTCCTGACAACTGCCATTTTAAGTGTAAAAAAAAGAAATTAAATAATCAGAACAAGTGGCAGAATAAAAACTAACTCTTCATTTTGATTAGAATTAGAATGTTTAATTAGAATTCCATTTTCCCATACAAAAACATTCAGCCAGATTGATATATTCAAATAGACATTCAGTTTTGACAAAAGAGCACTATATGATGGGAAACTGTTGTGCCAAATAACTTTCAATCAATTATGTGTCTGTTTTATATAAAGTTACTGAACTATTGAATTTTCTTAAATCTTCAGATAATGTCCTATTTCCAAAAAATGTTTGCCCAACTCAAGTTGAAAATTCTTAAACTAGCCTGTTTTAGAAAAGTCCCTGGTTCAAACCAGTTCAATGAGAAAAATCATGTGCATAAAACTAAACATGTTCTTCAATGTTATGCTGGCTGGACCAGACTTTAGGTATGTATGTGTTTCAAAGGATTTGAATGCTTACATATTAGATGCTATTGAAAGTCTTTGTTTGTACACAGTGCTAGGAGCTACCCTATACATTCCATTCTATTCCCACCCATATCTCTTCAGTGCATCCTTATGATCAAAATTCTATCATGAAACTCTCAAACTCTAGCAGCTGCTTTTTTGAATGACACACAAGAATGTATCTTACACATTACAAGGTGTCTAAGAGGTTGTAGGCAGGACTGAAGCCATTTGTATTGTGAGCAACAGAGTTAGGGAGCAGGAAAAGGACAGATTTGTTCAAAGAACAGACAGAAGTGCTTCGTTTGTCTCAGAAAGTAGATAAACTTTCAAGTTACTTTTTCCCTTGTTGTTCATTTTTTAAGCCTGTTCCTGTGAAGCAAAAGACTCTACAAGGTAGCAAATCCAATAAAGTAACTTTAATCTCTAATTACAAACACTTCTACTTTGCCTAAGTAAACTTCCCTCTAGATGTTACATTTTTTGCAGGTTAAAGATACATTTTGTATGACTTTTTGTAATACGACAGACATTTAGGCAGTTTGTGCCATGGTCGAAACAGCAAACCTGCAACACAACTTTTAAATCTACCTCAGAGAAGTTTCTAGTTAAACTGGCAACTTCATTCTCATGAGGAAGCATTCTGCAACAATTTTCATGTTCAGCTTGCCATTATCATAAAGGGTGTGCAAGGAATCCATATTTGGAAGCTGTTCCCTGGTGTTGGAATGCCACCCTGTCCTTTAAGCTTGCTGGCATGCGAGTGATGGCTAGAAAATTATAATTAGAGGTTTGCTTTTGGGAATTGGTTTGTAGGTAAAGTAGATATGCATTAGAACAATGGCTCAGGGCAATGACAAGGGTCAATTGGTTTCTAAAAGCCTGGTTGTGACAAAGTTTCCTTCAAGGCCCACTGTGTCTGAAACCATCAAAACTGAATATATGTACCACATTATTCCATAACAGGAACAGTATACCAGACAGAGATAAGGGACTCTGCAGCATTGGCACCAGGTCACAGTGCCCAACTGCAGAGCACTTGGGACTTTTGGTTTTGGTGGGTAGGCCAAATTAAGATGTGTGCATGTGATGGGTTTGTGAAATAAAGGAATATGCTGACAGAACAGAACATGGACAGTGTGATGACCACAGGGAAACCAATCAACAATGCCTGGGAATGAAAAGTCATCAGAGGGGAGGAAGAATGCAAAAGGAGGGATGTCAAAGCAGCAAAGGGTCCCTGAGAGGGAAACCCAAGGCCACCATGGACAGAGGGCATACTACCAGCTCCTCTCTCCCACCCCACTAGGCCCCCAACCTCCAGGTTGCTGACATCTGACATTCAAGAGAGAGCCTCAGGGTGAAGCTTGTGTACTGGCCAGATGTACTTTCCCTCTGTGACAGCCCTAGGCCTGGTAGATATAGAAATGTTTGCCTTGCCTGCATTATTTTTATCTGCTATCACTGTGTCTCAATAACATTTGCCTATTATAAAATGGAGAAGTTGTGGTTGGTCTGAAGGTTTGTATCTCCCCAGAACAAAGTATCTGAGTCATAAATCCAGTGCCAACAATTGGCAGCTCCACTGGGATGGTGAATCTGGGACTCTGGGACTGGGACCAGGTCAAGTGACAACAATTGGCTTGTTAAGGTAAGAACATGTTTACAAAAAATCCAAGTACAGCAGTGTAAACAAAGGGTTTTCTTTTTTCTAAAAAGTTATTTTGAGCAGGAGATTTCCTGAGCCACAGAGGGAAAAATGGGTCTTTTTGGAGATGCCTGCTTTTTTTTGCAGACATGTGGTTTTGTAGTTCCTTTTATGACTGAAAGATTTCCTGAAAGATTGTGTGTGGTTTGTTGACAAATTGCATAGACCATAGCTTTGCTGTCAGAGTTATAAAAGGGTGTGTCAAGGGAAAG
>NW_005841960.1:567646-569329 GCF_000455745.1 Alligator sinensis | reverse complement strand
AAGATGCAAAAATTCAATGTTAAGGCCAAGAAGAGAGTGTGGGGACTTCAGAGAACTGAGAGAGAGAGAAAGAGAGACAGAGTGAGAGATCTACAGAAGGGCTCAAGAGAATAGACCCACAGGGTGCGTATGTAAGCACGTACACTTGCAGCAGCTCAAATAGACGCAGTGCAAATTTGAGCCAGGGATTCTTGCCTCAGTGTATGTGCTCAGACATACACTTTGTTGTGGAGCAAAATGTGCCAGTTGGGGCAAAATAACTCTGCCTGGCTCTTGCCAAATCTGTAGCCAGGGGGAGCTAGAGCCCGAGGCCAGCACCTCTGCTGTCCCTAGCAGTATAAAAAGCTGCCCTGTAAAGTAGCTCAGGACTACTCACCCTCAGGAGCTTCTGAGGACCAGCCAATTGGTACTTGGGGACACTACCCCTTGTGCCAGATGGATTGCTGAAGCAGCCCTGAGAGTTCCCGGCACCCTCTACCCACTGCAGCAGTCTGGCAGTGGGGGATGCTGCCTAGCTGTGATCTGCTGTGCACCTGGCAGACCTGGATAAGTCATCTACCTCTCTGGGCCAGCTGCCAGTGGGTTGTGGCTGAAGAGTTGGCCTTTGTACGGCACTACTGCCATGTGTGCCCCTTGCCCAGCCATCTGGGCAGCTATTGCCCGAAAGATGTTCCGGGTGTGGTGGCCTGCTTTGAACTGTCAAAGCATGTCTTCCTGGCCCCAGTTGGCCAAGAGGTCAGCCACAGCCAGCTGGGTCCAAGGTGATAGCTCTGAGCAGGCAGGGTCCTGCCACTGGTCCTCCTAGCAGGAATTCTGGTGTTCCCTATTGGAAAACTGAAAAATCCCTGATAAAAAAATTCCAGTCACTCTGTAAAATACCCCAAAATCCATGTTCCTCCACAATTAAAACAAAAGACCACCATAAAGAGAGAGAAAGAGTGAGACAAGGAGACAGCAATCAGTTGGGCAATGTTTTATTGCTATATCTACAGTGTTAAAGCAATTTGGAAGACTACCAGTGTCTCTATCATAATAATAAAATGAATTCTAAATACATGTTTCATGAATTTGTGAATACATGAATATATATTTTGCTGCCCCCCAAAGGGGCTACAGCACCCCAACAGGAGCTATGTCCACCCCCTCAGGGGCCACGGTCCCCTCACAGGGGCTATGGCCCCAGATCAGGGCTATGACTCCCACACAGGGGTTACAGCCCCCTGCAGGGCCCACATGCCCCACCCCACTCCACCCCCGCTTGCTCCCCCAGCCCCTTGGATTGCTGCCCTGGCTGGCCTCAAACCCCGCTGGCTCCTACAGCCCCACCAATGGCTGCCCATCCCAACCCTTACATTCCCCAAGACTCCCCAATGGATGCCCTGCTCAGCCCCATCCCACACTTCCACCCCCAGCCTCCCATGCCTGCCTCCCACAACCCCAGCCTCCGGCACTTAAAAAAAAAGCCTCTACTTACCAAGCAGGGTCTCTGGGGCTGTGGGGCCTCCTGTCAGAGCTCCCCCAGGCAGCACAGGGCAGTGGGGGACAGTAGGGCCTGGACTGCGGCCGCTGGGGCTGTCAACTTGCCCTGCACTGTGTGGGCTGGGCCCCAGTTACCTTAATGGCAGTTCAAACTGCCAGTAAGTGCTGGGGGGTGCTGTTTTTTTTTTTCCTGATGCTTGTAAG
>NW_005841960.1:513668-567594 GCF_000455745.1 Alligator sinensis | reverse complement strand
GATAGGGGGGATGGGGCCTGGTGGGGAAGGGATTAGAGGGGCTCAAAGAGCAGGCTGGGGGTGGGGCCAGGCAGGGAAGGGATTGGGGGGGCTCAGGGGGCAGGTGCTGGATGGGGCCACGTGGGGAAGGGATTGGAGGGGCTCAGGGGAGTGGGGGAGGATGGGTTCAGGCAGGGAAGAGAGTGGTGGGGGAAGTGGGCAGGGTCAAAAGGGGTCATCCCCATGGTCCCCTCTCCCCTCCTTCAGCCCCCTTTGACCCCTTACTTACTGGCAGTGGAGCTTGGGTCCAGGCTCCCTGCTGCTGGCACACTGGTGCTTCAGCACCAGGGCAAAGGCTAACCGTAGAGATGCTCTGGCAGCCACTGCATCTCTATGAAAGACCCAGCCTCCGGTTGCCTCAGGGCATGGTCCTTGCCCTGCTTTTTTTCTGTTTGGGTTTTTTTGACCCCTGGATATCCAGGGGTCTAATTTTGCCCCCGGGCTGCAAATTTGCAGCATGGGGAACATTTTATCATTCCTGCATGTGCCTCTTACAGTGTCTGAAAGGGGTTTGAGATGCTGCAAGAAGCACATATGAGCACATCTGGACGTGCCCACAGAGTCCGGGGAGGGACTGAGAGTGGGGGCCAAAGAGCAGAGCCCAGCCAAAGGTTGTGAGAGCATGGAAGACCAGGGACTCACAGTCTGAAAGGTGTTTGAGGCAGAGTCAGTGACTTGTAGCCCAGGAGGGGCCAAGAGAGTGTGGTAAGAGATGGGTCCAGAAGCTCAGAAAAGAGCTGAGAGAGAGAGAGAGAGAGAGAGAAAAAGAGAGAGAGAGAGACCTGATGAGAGATCTGACAGTCCAAGAGGCGCCGAATATCAGTAAGGCTAGACAGCCAGAGGTCTGCAGCCCAGGACAGGTGAGTGTTAGTAGAGTCAGGTGCCACAGTCTCATTGGTACAGGAGTGAGGCCAGGACACAGAGATGAGTCAAAGTCTGGGGCACACAGCTGGGGACCAGAGGTTCTGTATGTGCTGGCAAGTTTAAATGGCACATGTGTTGCTTCTTGACAATTGGCAGAAGCACAATGAGCCCAAGAAATTTTAGGGTTATCATATTTCCAGGATCAAAAAAGAAGACACCTGTGGGGGGGAAGGATGGGGCGGGGAAAGGAGGGGGGAAGAGAGGGGGAGGGGTATATGACTGTGGGAGGGGGCAGTAATATGCCTGTGCCCTGCCTCTGCCCCTCATGCCTAAGCGCCTGCCCCCGCTCCCCCCCGCCCTGCTGGTGCCCCTGACTCCCAAGCCACAGCTCTGCTCCACCCCACCCTGCCAGTGCCCCTCATTCCTGACCCACAATCCCCTGCTCACCACCAGCCCTGCTGCCCACACAGCTCCCTCACGTACCCAGAAGAAGCTTGCTGGGGCCCAGGCACAGAGCACATAACCCCCGACAGCCAATCACCTTGCCCACTGCTGCCTACCCTAAGCCTTAAAGGTGCTTGTGCCCAGGAAAAACAGAGGCAGAGCCAAAGCCCGGACATCTGCTCACATTTTAAAAACCTACCCGGACACAAGGGCAGGAGCCAAAAAAGGATATGTCCGGGAAAACCCATATATATATTAACCCTAAATTTTATCCCAGTTCCCAAAAATTGTGTGTCCTGCCATGCCAGACCTTGAACATATGGCACAGCAGGATGAACAGTTTGGGGGATTCAAGATAATATTCCTTAGATTCCCACAACTTGATTAAATTGACATCTGACAGGGTCTGAAATTGCATCAATTCACTTGCAATAGTCTTGAAACCAAACTAAGGAACAACCAGAACTATTTTCACTAGAGCACATGACTGATGTATAAAATTTAAAACAAGTTATAACATCATAAGCTACTTTTAACTCCTCACTAAGCTACTTCAGAGTCATCTCATGGAAAGTAGAGTCAGATTTTGTGAGGTGCTAAGCATATCCAGCCAGTCCTCATGACCTTAAGGATGCAATGACCACCACTCAGGATTTGACCAACAATAATTTTTTGGAAAAATTGATTTCTTAATATTATTCTTTGTTATTGTTTTGAGAGGCTTCTCAGTCGCAAGAAATAAAGCAAGCACTATTTGCTGAAAAAGTGATGCTAATGATTTGAATATATAGCATTGGTAGTGAAGTCTATTACCTTACTGTAAAAACTGTTATCATAAGTCTCTTTTCTTGGACAATAGTCAGGCTCAAGGAGTAACTATTGTGCTAATCAATTGTTTTAATAGAACATTTTTGCTATTTTAAAGGATTTTAAAGGTTAAAGCATAATTATTCAGTGGTCATCCAAGAGAGTGTAAAAGAAAGGTGCGTTGAAGGTAATAAGAGATAATAGCAACCTTTTGTACATTTCTAAAACATTGACCTAAAATATGATTAAATGCATTAAAATCGGAATATATTTCATAGAACCATAAAAAATTCAGGTTAGAAGGAACCTCAGAGATCAACTAGGCCAATCCCTTAGTCAAAGCAGGATCCCTCCACCCCAACTATATGATCCCAGGTAAATATCATCCCAGCCAAAGTCATTTAAGTCACTGAAAAACAAAGGAGGAAACAGAAATGTAATAATTTATTCTATAATTCACAAGCTAGCTCCATGAACAATTTATTTACATGTTAAGAACCCTGGAATCACTGACAACATGTATCACTCTTTCTTAGTGCAGGGAACTTCAAACACTTGAAATCTTTTTTAAGTCCAACTGAGAAGTAAGTTGGGGAAAACACAGTTACTTGCCACTCCGTATTTTTAAGGTAAAGACCACGTAGCTACAGTGCAAGTAAATGAAATATGTTTTTGCTGAATGTATGTGCCTCTAAGAAAGCATAATTTGAAAACATTTGTTTTTGTTTGCTTCTTTTTTTTCCTGACAAAATGCAAACATTCCTTTGCATGTCAGAAATAGTTGTTCAGTCTTGCTGTTATTATGAGCCTTGCATTTGATGGCAGTAAGCACAAGTATGTTTTGTCAATCTTTCTTGTTTCCCAGGGGTTTGTGGTATAGAAGAAAAAAAACCACGAGCACTTACTGGATGTAGCTTCAAAAAAAGGCTTTACTGAAATAGCAAAGAAACACAGAACAAGTGAAAATATCTGTCTCTTTTCAAGTGCAGGAATATAGGCCTCCAAGCAAGAAACCAGATAAGAAGTGCAGACCTTTAAAAACGCTGTAATGCACTTGTCTGGATAGATGCAAGTGCTGAATAGAAGAAGTGTTTAATAGCTAAAGAAATGGTGTAAATATTTTCCCATTCTTAATGTTTTGCACTTCAGATTCTGCTGGGTCTTAAAATTAATGGGACAAAAATATTTGAAGGCTCAGTGCTGCTAGAAGGAGCAATAATAGCTTTCTACACAACAGCCAAAAATATCAAGAATAGAAACCATGTGGTTAGAAATAAATAAAGCAGTAATTAAAATTACTGTTTTCCCACAGAGTGTACTTTTAGAGGTTACAGCTTGAAAAAATAAATATGTTATAGGATGAATATAAATAAAGTTACATAACTTAGTTGGGGGTTGTTGGTTTTTTTGCATACAGTCAGAAACCAGTGTGAGTCAGTGCACTTAGAAGTAAAAGGCAGTTTGTGATTTGCAGTATACATTTAGAGCAGGATTCTGCTACTTTTACCTACTTTGAGTAGTGCCTTATTCCATGAACAGTCCATTTTATCACAAAGGGGCTACTCAAAGTGAGAACTGCAGGTTCTAGCCCCTTCTTTGGCGTATGTTTTTAAAACAGAGCATATTTAGGTAATAGCTCAGTTAATGGAGCACGATTTTTTTTTCAAAGAGACTCCTGTGAAGCATGCTGTTGTCCATTTTCCTGTCTGAACATTAGTCTGCCAGATGGGAAACAGTTAGACGTTGATGGACTTGAATAAATATAGCTGAACTTCAGGTCCCATTCATTAAAAGGAAGTAGTTATCTGTTATTATGCTTCTTTTTGTGCTATTGCTCATTTTAGATGAAGAGCCTTGCAATCTTTGCAGCCAGCTGTGCTATAACAACTTCAGTACTCCCATGTTTGCCTACTGAAGACTCATGGGACCATACTGTCCTCTCACTGACAACAGTTTTATACTGGAGATACCCTGGAGCAAATCAGGGATAAGCGAAGAATTTGTACCTTTGGACTGAAGGATGGCTTTGTCTAAAGAAAGTTCCCCTGTTTGGATCCAGGATCGTGAACACTTTCAAAACAAAAGCTTATTCTGGAAATTTACAATAATTAAGTGGCTGTTGCATATGCACAATAGCCTGTTAAAGACACAGGAATACTAGGTGACTGCAGGAGTTCTCTACTTGTAGAATCAGGGGCGGAATTTGTCATTTTCTTAAATCAGAAAAAGATTTAGAAGAAACATTTTTAAATAAACTTTTTATCATTAAAAAGAAATAAAATGCAATCACCATAACATTGTTCACAGATCTCTAACAGACAAACCGTCCACCCAGAATGCAGCAACCGATACTTTTATTGAGATCGCTGCTTTTATTCCAATGCCAGCAAGAGCCAAGGTTTTTAGAAGTGTCCACTAATTGTATGTGCCCAACATGAAACTCGCTGTGTCTGATTCTCAGAGCTATTGGGAACACAAAGCTCCCAGGAGTTGGCTGATTATGTTTTGTAATTATTTCCCCAGATAATTTTCTGAGCAGAGGGAATGAAAGTGATCTGCTGCATCTAATTTTTCTCTGGTTTTGGTTCCATTTTGTATCAAGTATATAACAACCCTTTTTATTCCACTTTTTATCCTGTTTTGTACCTGCTTTAACAGTTTTTAGTATACTATATATTAGGGGTCATTGTTCTTTTTTATTCCCTGCTATCCACTTTATGCTGAACTCAGGACTCAAAAGTGGCATAGTTCAACCATGTTTAAAGTGGATATCCTCTTGCTGAGATCACCCATATCTTTTTTTTAAGGTTACTTATTTTTTGGCTCCATGCTATTACTTAGTGTTCATCTTTCAACCATGTACACATTCTTCTTTTTCTTTGCTTTATAGTGCATACCCAGTACTCTTAGGATAGACAGGAACTACCATATTTACTCAAATCTAAGATGGCCCTGAATTTAAGATGACCCCCCATAACTAGATTCCATACAAGGAAAAAGTTTGATATTATATTTATAAACAGGCCTACTGACAAAAACTATGGAAATACCAGTAAGTCATAAATTAAACATTAGCTTCAATTCAATTCAAACATTAACTGAACTTAATCTATATTAGCTTCTGTCCAGAATCTGGTGAGTGCTACTCCTTTCTTAAATCCTACCACTTAAGGACTTTCACATCCATCCTCACTCTCACACTCTTCACTGTGCTCATCCTCTCTACCATCTTCCCACAAAACATCATCTTCAGTTCCATCCACGTCATTGAATATATAGCACTGCTTGAAGCTCATTAACAATATGGAAGATGAGTTGGATTGCACCCTAAGCAAGTTCACAGATGATAAAGCTGAGAGGTGTAGTAGATATGCTGGAGGATAGAATTCACAGCAACCTAGACAAATTGGAGGATTGGGCTAAAATAAATCTCATGAGGTTCAATAAGGATAAGTGCAAAGTCTTGCACTTAGGATAGAAAAATCCCATGCACTGCTACAGGCTTGGGACCAACTAGCTAAGCAGCAGCTCTGCAGAAAAGGACCTGGGGGTTACAATGGACAATAAGATAGATGAGAGTCAATATTGTGCCCTTGTTGCCAAGAAGCCTAACAGCATAATGCACTGCATTAGTAGGAGTATTGCCAGCAGATTGAGGGAAGTAATTATACACCTCTATTTGGCACTGGCGAGGCCACATCTGGAATACTGTGTCCAGTTTTGGGCCGCCACTACAGAAAGGATGTGGACAAGTTGGAGAGAGTCCAGTGGAGGGCAACAAAAATGGTTTGGGGGCTGGGGCATATGACTTCTGAGGAAAGGCTGAGGGAACTGGGCTTATTTAGTCTACAGATGAGAATACTGAGGGGGGATTTGATAGTATCCCTTAACTACCTGAAGGGTGGTTCCAGAGAGGATGGAGCTACACTGCTGTCAGTGGTGGCAGATTACAGAACAAGGAGCAGCAGCCTCGAGTTGCAGCAAGGGAAGTTTAGATTGGATATTAGGAAAAACTTCCTCTCTAGGAGGGTGGTGAAGCACTGGAAGGGGTTACCTAGAGAGGTTGTGGAATCTCCATCCGTGTTTTTAAGGCCTGGCTTGACAAAGCCCTGGCTGGAATAATATGGCTGAGGATGGTTCTGCTTTGAGCAGGGGGTTGTATTAAATGACCTCCTGAGGTCCCTTCCAAATCTAATTTTCTAAGATTCTAAGCTTTTAATAATGTATTCTGAAGATATCCATCCCTAACAAGTCAGAATCCATTGGCAAAACCATGCACTGGGTCCCTCACTGCATGCTGGATACCTTGCTGAGCACTGGGTCCCTTGTCATTGCAGTCAGGTCCCTCCTTGCAGTATGCAGGATACCTGACTGGCCCCTGAGAGCTCCCTGCTCCCTGAGTCCTGGCCAACCCTTGCAGGGTCCTCTCTGCTACGTGTTGGCCAGGGTCCCTCCACCCTGTGTGCTAGCTGGCCCCTATGGGGTCCCTCCCTGCTGTGTGCCTGGCCAGCCTATCCCCACAGCATGCTGGATGACTGGCAGGCAGATGATCAGGTCACTCCCAGGTGCTGTCTGACTGGCAGGTGTTGAAGGCGGTCACTCCCAGGTGCTGTCTGACTGGCAGGGGTTGAAGGCAATCCTGCATGTGCTGGCCAGGCTCCTTGCATAAAGCTTGAAATAAGCTAGCAGATGTCAGCCAGACACTGGTTTAGTAGAGCGCAGGGTTTCTAGCCAGCACATGCTGAGTTGATCCGAGCAGCTGCTCAAGCAGCAGGTACTGAAGCAACTCGGCACACAGAAAGGGACCCACCTAGGCTGCCAGCATGTAATGAGTTGCTCCAGCACCTGCCGCTGGGCAGCAGCTCAGAGAGACTCAGCACATGATGGCTAGAAACCCCAATATGCTGGCACCTGCCAGGTCATTTTGTGCTGCATGTGGGGTTTCCAACCAGAGGGTGCTGAAGCAACTCAGCACAAGCTGCCAGGGAGCACCTTGGAGTACACCAGCCGGCCAGGAACCCTGCAAGCTGAGGAGAGCTTAGGCACCCTCTGCTGGCTGGCCATGTGCATTTTCTGGCTTCATTTAAGACATGCAATCATGTTGAATGGGGAAAAAACATGATCTTATAATTTAATAAATACAGTAATGGATGCAGACATTTTTCAGGCCGCTATTCTTCTTGTAGTATAACCATCATATTACCCTCCACAACTTGAGTTGTTATTTTTGTTATTTTTTAAAGTTAAACCGTATCTTCACATATGACTTGGTTCTCACTATAAATATCATACTGAAGTCTGGAGAACTGATGAATGGCCATGAATGGTTTGAAGTGGAAAAGCTTGCAAGCAAATTCATCTAATCTGAGAACAGGTTTGTATTGCAGAGTTGTATTCTTGTCTTTTGGCTCACATATCTGTGATCTGTCCTGTATGTGGAATGAGTAGAGTATCAGTTGGATAAATCTGTATCCAATGCTACATCAGAACTCTTCATGGCATGTCTTGATGCCTAAGTCCATTGCCATGAAAGTAGACTTTTGAAAGAAAAGAAATGCAAGAACAAGATAAAAACTGAAGATTGTCTTTTACTTCCTCTGCTCACAGGGATAAGGTTAAACAAATAATAACCTTATCACTTTTGGTTATATTAGTGGATAATGATATGGAGCTGAAACTAAATACTTGATACAGATACATGAGATTCAATTCTATAAGATATCAATTTCTTTTTAAAAATGGAAGATATAGATATGAAATATTGCTATTATTATATAAGGATGCAGAAGACAAGAAAAACAAGAATTTTGCTGAGAAAAAGCTCTTATTACCTCTTAAAGATTATGAAGAGCGACCAAAAAGGAGTTCTATTCCCCCAGACTACCTGTCTGGCATCTAGCTTCTCCAATAAAGATTTGAGATGCTGACACAGAGTTCCTTCTGAGGCTTTTGTTTCAAATGACAAAGACTACTACTGGCAGAATTTTAGAGAGAGAGGTTAAAAGGCTAGAATATTTTTTAGAACCAAAGAGTAGACCTTGTCTCATAGGTAAGAGTGCTTGTTCTTTCCCTCCTGCCTATGAGAAGTACCAATCAATGAAGAGGAAGACATTTATTTTTAAAACCGTTTATCTAGCCTCTTTGAAAAAGTCCTATAGACCTTAGGAAGGATGAGAACAATAGGGTCCTACAAAAATTGCTCTAAAAGCTTACAGTAGATGCTATTATTCTCTATAGTTGTGAACCTAGAAGGTACAAAGAAAATAAAATTCTATCAATTTTAAAACAACCTATAGATTTCTAAAACAGGGATTTAAAACTCTATTAAGTTCTATGTTATAGAGTGTGGGGGAAACCAAAAAAACACCTGCAGAAAGCATATTGCTGTTAGTTAAATTTGACAGAATTTCCCATTAAGGATCAATTGAGAAAACAAAAAACAAAAATATCTGCTTTCTAAATCTGAATGTAACGACCAGATTCCAATACTTTTATTTGAGTGGCTGTCAGCTATGTTAGTGGTTACAATTTTTTCAGAGGGAGCATTCATATGAAGAAGTGCTCACTGGGGGTGCATACAAGCATTCAGATGAACCAGTCAAAGTTGTGCAGCTTAGTTTGAGCAGCCCAAACCCCTGTCAATAGAGTACCATGTAAGCTTTCAGGGAAGGAGGAATGGAGGCAGCTGGAGCTGGCAATCTGCAGACAGGGAATACCTGTGCACAAATCCCAGTATACCTTGTAGCTACCCTGAGCTGCCAGAAATTACTAAGAACAGCCAAGCACACAGGACAGCCCTGATTGGGCAGATGGTGCTAATTATGCCAGACTCTCCTACACACTTGCCTACACAGTGGAGCATGGATGATACACCCCTGGGGCCCCAGCATCAAGTCTGGCAGAGCTGTCTTCCCACCTCTCATCATCATGAACCCAGCCTACCATCTCCTCCCTTCGCTTATGAAGCTCTACACAGAGTACCTGGGCTGCAGGAAAGAACAGTCTAAATGCTGCCCCAGAAGCTGCTGCATGACCATCAAGTGTGCCTTTGGGGTACAGTGGGAGATGTGGTGTCCGGTGGTTGTCTGCCTGTTACAAGAGTCCCTTTGGTTAAGGTGTAGCCAGGAAACAACTAGCAACAGACTGCACAGGAGGTCTGGGGAGATTAGAGGCAAGGGTTGTTTTTGACCCTTGATGGGATTTGGGGAGGGAAGGAGGGACAGCAATACCCATTGCAGAGAACAATGAGGTGGGGTAGAGGGTATGTTGATCCAATGTTTGGGAGAGGGATTGGTTAGCTCTCCTCAGCAACAGAGGATGCTCTTGAGGGATAATCAGTGCGCTGTGAGTAAAGAAGAGTGACTTTCAAACCAATTAACTGATGAAATAAGAAACACTAAAGGAAGTGGGCTGGGTGCCTCAAGTCTGTGTTGGAGAAAATGTGGAGAATGGTGGTGACCAGTTTTGAGTGAATGGCTGTGGCCTCTCTGCCCAGCTTTGCAGGGCCTCTTGGTTGCAGGTTCCTCAGGATAAGACAGGCCAGCCCTGGGTTTCAGCCATTTTCAAACTGGTTGATGTGCACTGAACATCTGCTCTGTTACAGGTTTAAACCAGTTTTTGATCACTTAAACTGGTTTACGTGTAATGTCTGTCCCTAGCCCTAGCATTTCTACCACACTAAGCACAATTCTATGGATACAAATGTAACACTTATACACACCCCTGGTTAAGTGACCAGAACATGGACTTTATTTAGGAAAAACCATCCCAACATTGAGACTTCATCACAACCTGTAGATTTACAGCTCAAAAAAAAAAATCCTCAGCTAAAACCACTGTATTTTGTCTACCAAATGACATGAAACAAACACACATGCTGTGGAATATCCTTATACTCAAAAGAGTTAGCGCCTCAAATTCTTAACTAATATTTATATTAGATCTAAAATACAGAATAGGTTTCACATTAAATGGGAAAGCAGTGGTTTTTATCAGTTTTCTAAAAATAATAAAAGAAATCTGATGTGTAGTTCACAAGGGTTCTTCTGTAAAAGAGAACATGCATGTGTGACACAAAAGTGGAATATATTTATAATTCAAGATAAGCAAATGGCTCCTTTTAGTCAATGGGTGGGGTTTGAGAAATGAAAAGTGAAGAGCTGAACAGAAAAAACAGACAGTTTGAACCATGGGCAGCAGAGCTGTAAAGATTCTGACGTTTATATAATTCCCAGATTTTGAGAAACAAGTTAAATTTTGTAAATATTTTATCTTTTTTCTTAAAGCTGTTATTTTAATTAATTTATAAGAAAAAAAGCTTTTCATGATCTTCTTTTATCAAATGGGTGAAAGAAAAATATCTACTCCTGAAAAAATAACTTAGCTGCTTATGCCATATTATTTCCTGCACCATTATATTTGCTTTGAAATATATTACAGGATACAAAATTGATTACATCATGCTATACCCGTATGAAATCTCCTGACTCCAGTACAGACTCTGGAATAAGCAAGGAAAATATTGTAAGTACACGTCATTCTACATCTGCATAACGTCTTCTAACTTCAGTAGAAATTGTACATCAAGGAATGAAAGCTGTGTAAGCATTCATTTCTAGGGACTTAAGCATTTAGAGTCAAGTCAAGGGAATTTTTCTGTAGTAATAGAAAAGTCAGTTACCTTAACATAATGTCCATTTCTGTGGCTTTCGGGATATCTTTTCTAGTCATGTATTATGAAAAATTGGTGTTTAATATGATCTATGTGGAATGAAGATAACGTTTGTAATTAGAATTGAATGTCTTCCTCCACAGCAAGCTGTTCTATACAGTTGGACTCTTCCTTAATTTATGTAATGTTTCTGTGCAACACAGAGATTAAAAAAAAATAATATTCCAGTGCAATTAAAATATTGTTCCAGCTGTGATGATCCAGCAAATGTATGAGAACTTAAGGGTTGGGACTGATATTCTTTTACTGTATAGTTGGGAGAGATGTTAGACAAATTTATGTATACGCATTGCCCTTCTTCAGGTCTCAGCAGAATCAGACATTTACCTGAGGTAAGTAGCAGCCACGCCCTTGCCTTTTAAATCATTTTGTGTTTTCATACTATAGAAATAAAGTTTTTTTCAAATAATAGATATAGAGTGTCCTGCATCTTTTTAAGAATCATTAAACATCATTAAGAAACATTAAACCTCTTTACACAAATCTCGTAGGAAGTGTATTGCTTCCTGAAACACAAATGGCTGCTGTGAAAATAACTAGACTGAAAAATGTATGTTACATAGAAAAAGGGACTTTAAATTACATGTATATTACAGTTATTGTCTTTAGGTTCTAAGGGGACTTTTACATGTGGTCCAACGCATTCTGACTAGATTAATCAAGTCTGCTGGAAAGCTCTAATCAAATGTTCTAGCATGCTGCAGCATCTTGTGTATTTAGTGTCCCCATATTTCAAAATGGCAGTAGGCATGCTTTAACTAAAGTTCATCAAATGAGCTTTAAAGCACTCCCTGTCACCATTTTGAAATGCGGGATACTGAATACATGAGAGGCTGCAGGCATTTTAATTAGATTGGCTACCGAGAGCTGCTCTAACTAAAACACTTCCCTCCCACCCTGAGGCACATGTATAGGTATCCTAAGAGTGGTTAAGGGGTCTTCACCTATGAAAATTAAGTTCGCAGACTGTCATAAAAAATTAAAAGAAAAATAATACAGGTGTTAGAAACAGAGAAAGAAACTATTTGGCATAGACTATTTGCCTGGTAATGCAGGATTGTTCTCTGCAGTGCAAGATTTAAGGTCTGGTCCAAATGGCAAGGTCAATGGCAGTCTTTCCAGTGATTTCAAACAGCTTTGGCTGGTCCACCTAATATACTGAGAGTGGTAGCTAGCCATGTTAGTCTGAAGCAAGGCAGAAGGCAGGGGAGAGACTAGGGGTGTGCGAAGCGGGCCCTATTCAATTGGGATTCAGATTTAGCCTGAATCAGGGACAGTGATTCAGTTCATTGATTTGGATCACTGTCCCCAATTCAATTCGGTCGAATCCAAATGTGAAGATTCAATGCTGATTTGGAGAATCAATGTGGACATAGACACAGCTTTCAAAGTTTTTTCTACACACTTTGAGGTACCAGCGCAGCTTGTGATCGCTGTGATGCTGGGGTGCATGGAGAATCCCACAGGAGTGCGGGGGGCCCTCCACATGCTCAGCGGCAAACTCAGAAGTGGACTGGACGTACCTCTGGTCCACTTCCAGATCCACCGGGAAGCACATGGGGGGGTCCCCCTGGGTCAATGATCGGCCATGGGGGGGTCCCAGATACCCCCCTCCCGACCCAGGAGGCACCAGTTGCCAAGCTAAGAGGGAATGGGGGGCCCCCAGAGTGCTCCCCTGCAGACCTGGAAGTGGACCAGAAGTGCTTCTGGTCCACTTCCAGGTCTGCTGCTGAGCATGCTGGGGAGCTCCTAATGCTTCTGTGATACACTCCATGTGCCCCAGCATGAAAGCATTCATGACCCGCCTGCTACCTAGAGGTATGTAGAAAAAAACATTTAAAGCTGTGTCTATGTCTGAATCACCAAATCTCTCCAAATAGATTCAGAGGGTTCTGATTCAATTTGGAGAGATTAAAGGGTCCTCTGATTCAATTCGGATTCAGAAATTCAGCCACTGAATCGGGTTGAATCTCTGCCAAATCAAATCAGGGACCAAAGCTTTGCATAGCCCTAGCAGAGACACATCTCAGAGTACATGCAGAAGTTACCCTTCGATCAAACAAACTAGGGTTAGGTCAAGTTAAGTGGTGGCCACAACAGATGTTCAAGGAGGTTAGACTGGGCAAAAAAAGACCAGCCCAATCCAACTTAGGTGACCTGAAGAGGGACCTGAGTTAGATTGGGAACAGGTTAGGGCAATCTAATGAATATATGTATACATTTGGGGCACAACCCCAGGACTGGGACAGCCAAGCTACTCACTACAGCCCCAGGGCTGCCTCTTTTTCCTCCCTGCCACCATGACCAAGCTATTTTTACTCCCAACCCTATACAGACAACCCCCTATGGACCCAATAACCCCCTGATCCCAGGAGCCAATCCCTCCCCCCTGAACCCACCCTCCTCTCCCCCTGCCTCAACTTTCTTAGATCAGGTTCCTGGTATGCCTTCCTATACCAAACATCTGCACAAACCAGACATGCTCTATGATGCCACAGCTTAAAGTAAGTCATATGATTGTAGACTGGGTACCACAAACAAGTTCATGTACCCTTATAGACTAACTAAATAAGTTATATATATAGAAAGCGAGTACCAGGTTTCATGAATTCAAGGGAACTCAAATGCATAAAAATTCATACTCTCTCTATATGTTATTTAGTTAGTCTATGAGATGCATATCTACGCTGTCTTCTACATAAATGTTTTACCACTCTAATGTTAGTGAGGAATTACTATTCTATGAGTTAATTTTATGCCTGGAAAATTTCCTGTTATTCAGTACAAACAGATTTCATGCACCTATGATTGATCTATGATTTTTCAGATTTCATGCATCTATGATTGCTATGTACCCCCTTTCCTCTTCTATAGCTTACCATTCTAAATCGTTCTTACTAACTAAATATTGGTAGGCCTAAACAATGCCCTTTGAGCATTTGTACATAGATCTGTATAACAGGATGCCCCAATACTTACCTGTTCCATCTGCAGAGAGTTCACCTGTGTAGCTTAATTATCAGGCTGGATCCTGGAACTCAGCAGGTTCAGGCTGTACAGGGAGGCTGAGCTGGGATCATTGAGGAGAAACACCTGGTGGAAAACCATGATGCAGAGTCCCTGGAGTCATATGTTCCCATGACAGGACTTTATTGGGCCACAGAGCTTTCAGAAAAAAGAAAACATGGGGCTGGGCTCTTGGGCTTCAGAGAGGGGAACACACAACTCCAAGTAGGAGAGGGCTGCAAAGATTCATGTGGAGATGTGAAGCAGAGCATTAGGGAAGCATGGAGCTAAGGCGCACTGCAAATGGCATAGACAGAGACAAACATGGAGCAGCCGGGCAACACTGACAGGACAGGAGGTGGAGGCCACATGGAGCAGTGTGTCAATATGCATGGTGAGCCACAGTATTTTTTCTTACTTTGTTTATTATTAAGTATTAGGGCTGTGTGAAATTTTGACGGACATTTCATTTCGGATTCAGACATTTCAGCGGCCGAAACATTGAATCCAAAACAAAACACAAGGCTCCAAAACAGCTCCAAAACTAAACAAGCCATCCAAAACATTTCAGAAATGTTTTGAAACCATTTGGATGTTTCCTAAATGTTTCAGATGTTTTGAACTGTTTTGAGTTGTTTTGGAGCTATTTCATAGGCAGGCTTGCAAGGAAAGAGAAACTAAGACGGGGAAAGGAGGTGGGGGGAGGACTACTCCTATCTCCTTGAAACTTGGCAGGCTTCGTGGCTTCATAAAGAGCTACCATCCCTGCAGTTTTCATCCCACTCTGCCTTCACACTCACACATGTCATGAGTTTTTCTTGTCAGCACCTTGAGGTGCAGTTTCCCAGAAACCCCTGCACCAATCTCCTTGAAACATGGCAGGCTTCATGGCCTCATAGAGAGATAGAATCCCTGCAAGTTTCATCCAAATCAGGTAAGAAAGTTATATGCAGTTTTGTGATTCCCTATTATAGTCTATGGCTGAAACACCATTGAAATTCCAAAACAGTTTTGGCCAAAATGAAATGTGACAGTGATTTGAAACACAGAAATGAATCACTGTCCCTCCAAAACTCTGAATCCAAATCCAAAACCAAAATGAAACAAAGACGTTTCACACAACCCTATTATCTTAACTAAAGAGTGGCCAGGACTGGCTACTTCCAAGCGCAGAGCAGGGGGATGGACTTCCACATCTGAGTGGTTACCTCTCTGTCAACATTCAGTCAAGTTCATGAATCAAGTTCATGAAGCCCAAGGGAATGACAGATAGAAAATACCTGTGAAGACCGGATGGACTACAGCTGCAGATACCAGCAGGGGGCATCCACGGCACCAAAACTGATGGTTGATGACAAGTTGGAAACCCTAATCATACTCAACATCATAGATACAGGGTGTGACCAAATGGTACTAAAGGCAGAACTGGTGACCTCTCAGCTGGCTAAAGAAGATACCCCAGTTAGTATGATGTGCATGCACAGGGAAACTTTTACCTATCAGAAAAGAAAACTCATGTTAACATTTATGGGATGAACAGAGGAGATACCAGTAGGGCTGGCCAAGAAGTTGCCATGCCCAGTGCTGCTGAGATGGGACTGGCCTCATTTCCATGAGGTAGTAAAACAAGTTCTGGAACAGAAAAGCCCCAGTGGAGGATAGTTAGGGATAGAGGCATCTGGGAGCAAAGGATGACATGTCTGATTCAGTGGCTGAGGAAGAACAGCAGGAAGTGATCAGCTTAGAAGAAATCATCAGAGATGCACAGTTCCAGGAAGAGCAGGTCCAAGAAGATATGTTCCAGAACATGTACAAGAGTGGCCTAGCCAAAAGTAAGGAAAACATCCTATGCCAAGAGCTGATGAACACCTATCCTCATTTTGAGGTAAGAAAAGGTTTATTAGATTGAATTGAATGTAGACAGATGGAAGGAGA
Source organism: Alligator sinensis (assembly GCF_000455745.1). Taxonomy (NCBI): domain Eukaryota; kingdom Metazoa; phylum Chordata; order Crocodylia; family Alligatoridae; genus Alligator; species Alligator sinensis. The sequence goes on along the minus strand of NW_005841960.1, from coordinate 551,768 downwards.
AGAGTTAGCATGAGTCTTGGTGCCTCAAAGGTACAGACTTATGCTGCTGTGAATGGCACATACCCTCCTGATGGGTAGACACCTTGGACAGGATAAAACTGAGGCTTAGTTTGTACATAGGGTTTATTGGCCAGAGTTATATTAACAAACTGAGAAATTTTGGCAAGCATGCTTCAAGTGCCAACAGGTATCTGATATCTTACCTCAGCAAGTCCCATTACTCCCGATGCCGATTGTACTTTGAGAGGGTAGCACTGGACATCAAGAGGCTCTTCCCTAAGAACACAAAGGGGCATCATTTTGTTTTAGTTTTCACCGTCTATGCCACATAATTTCCAGAGAAAGTCCCAATGAAATCACTTACAGCTCCTAAAATTGCACAAGAACTGATTAAGTGGATCTCCAGGGTGGAAATACCCCAGGAAATTCTAACAGATCAGAGGACCAATTTTATGTCAGGCACATTAAAGGCCATGTGTAATACCCTCAAGCCAAGGCATCTCCTAACATTTCTGTGTCACTCACAGGCAGATGTTGAGCAATTCAACAGGACTTTGAAAGAAATGCTGAGAGCCTGTATACAGGGAGATCCTAGGAAATGGGACTTGTTGACACCCCTTTTGTTATTCACTATCTGGGAGGTCCCTCAAATATCAATGAACTGTTTCCCCTTTGAGCTAGTTTATGGACATAAACTGCAGGGCATCATACATGTAGTATGTGAAGAGCAGGTGATTCAGGAGCAATCCAGGGACAGGACTCCAAAGCATGTACTAGAGTTCAGGGGACATGTCTACATATTCATTAGGTCGCCAAAGTTACTTCACATTAAGTTTAGTACTTGGATAACTGCTACTGCCCAGTAGCTCCAGCACACAGGGTTTTAGTGACAACAACTGCACAATGGCCTAAAACTACTGTGCAGTAGCATATTAGCATGTTTTTTGTCCAGCATGGTAGTGCATTGTGTTATTAGGCTACTGCACACTTAGCATTAGGCCTGTGCAAATAGGTAAGTATTCAATTCAGATTTGGATTTGGCCAATTCAGATTCAGCTGATTCAATATGGAGATCCAAACTGCTTTTATGATTCAATTCGGCTGAATCGATTCGGAAATGTTTCAGAAAATAATTGGCGATTTGGAGATTCGGCCATAGGGTATAATGGGGAATCAATGGAATATCTATAACTTTGTTATTTTTTGGCTGATTCAGATAAAACTTTTAGGTATGGTAGCCACTGCTGAGGGCATGAAGCCTGCCAAGTTTCAAGGTGATATGTGCAGGGGTTTCTGGGAAACTGCACCTCAAATCCTGAAAGCAAAACTCATGTCACGTGTGTGCGTTAAGCCACAGCAGGGTGAAAATTGCAGGGAAGGTAGCACTTGCTAAGGCCACAAAGCTTGTCATGTTTCAAGGAGATATGTGCAGGGGTTTCTGGGAAGCTGGGAATCTTTTCTGAATCTTTTCTGAATTGATTCAGAAGCTCCGAATCGATTCAGAAAGCCTAAAGCTTCTAGTGATTTGATTTGGATTTGTAGATTTGGCCTCTGAATCATCCAGATCATCTCTGAATCTGTATCATGATCCAAAGCTTTGCACAGCCCTACTTAGCATCTCATGTAGACGGGTCCAGAGACCCATTGGATAAGGTAGGTCATGTAGCCCGAGAAAATTTGGAAAAGAGTAGAGATCAGCAGAACTCTCAGTACTTGTAAACCTGGCTTCTAATAGAAATTATATTAAAGAATCAACTGGGCTATCTGGGAAGGAGGCACATTCAGAACTGCCCAAAACGGTTATGCTAACTGAGTCATGTTCGTAATTTATTTGACTCTCTTCATTGAGATCCAGCCCATTGCCTATTAGCCTCTATATATCATACACCTGAATTTTTCAATTCTTCCTGCTAACATCTATACAGTTCAAAGGCTGTCAGAAAGAATTATGCATTCATAGCTACATGGAGATTAGGATAATGTCATACTTCTCTGTGTGCTGTCTATTCATTCTCTCTTCTAAAACTAATAATGCATTTCACAAGTCTGTGTCTGCTTCCACCCAGAAACATGACAGCATTAATATTTAGATATTCATATAGAACTATCATTATACCCATATTCACATAGTCACTGCTTAGGAGATTTGCAAATAATAGGCTGTTTGACCTGCCTTACACCAATTTTGTTTTTGTTCAAAGAGGAGGGTTAGAGCTTCAAAAGCATTTACAGTAAACACCCTGCCTTTTAAAGACTTGACTCAACAGACAGATATTGTCCATTCTGATACTTACCACCATTTTTACTAAATCCACAAAATTGGACTAATCCACTAAATCCACCATATCTTCAACTGGTGGAATCCATTCTAGGAGAGCTAAACCAGTTTACATGAGCTGGGAATCTGGCACAGCAATTTTGAAAACTATCTTGTATATTTTTTAACATAAACTGCAATGTTATGCTTAGAAAATAGTTTTGCCAAGCAATATTTAAAAATTTAAATTCAGCATGCTGTACCTCTTCCATAGCTGTGTAGGAAGGAAGAATTTATAGGAGACACCAGGTCTTTACTCTGTTTGCACAAGGCTAGAATGATAGCTGCAGTTGGAACATCATTGTAAATGGTTCACTAAAAAAAACAGCCTACTTAGCATGGACTATTTCTGATGCATGGAGCATGAAACATGGCATCACAGTCTAAGTTTACTGAAACCTGCAGCAAAGAGGAGAGTGTGATAAACAAAAAAATCATCACCTGAAAAGAAGCAAAATGAAGTACTAAGATTATCAGAAAAGCTTGATTGCCAGGAAAAATACAAAACAAAATTAGCACAAGCATAAAAGTAGTACAAGTAAGAGTTGAGACCAAATATGAACTAGATCAGGAAAAATAAAAATAAGAAAATAAAGGTGTATGGGAGGGGGAAGGCTTGGGCGGGGATTGCTATCTCCTTGGAATAAAAAGGAGAAGAGGTGACTAAAACATTGCTGCTACCTCAAAAATAAAAATAATAACCAGAACACGAAACAGCTGATAATGGTTCTTGAGGAGTGTTCCAACCCCTGACAGAATGAAACTGTAAGAGAGGGATATTTTGTTCCCCCAAAACCAAGACACAGAAGAAATAAAATGTTGTGCTACTTTCTGCTTACAAAAAACACTATATTAAAAGAAAAAAGATTTGTTCTTAGAGAAATGCCTCCAAAGAGGAAGGATAGGGAAAGTTCACCACAGAAAGTACCAAAACAGTAGTAACCACTAGCTCTGAACAAATACAAAGGTTCAAGCTCAAAGGATCCCAGGAAGCAGGGTGAAGACCAACTGAAGATACAGACATCAGGGCCCAGTGTGTATGTAAAGCAGTCTATGTGCATTTTGCCTAAGGGTAACAGGGAAAGGGAAATGGAAAACGGTACCACTTTATATCCAAATGCTGTAGCTACCCCATCCCCATGAAAAAAAATCTGCAGTCCAGACAGTAACAGAGGATATAGGGAAGAGGCAGAGACTTTCAGTGACTTTTTCTGTGTGACTTTAGTCAATCTAAAGACTGAGAATGCACACACAGCAGAAGGCAACTACTAGCCACACAAATACCATATTTGCAACTAAGCTATTAGATCAATGGCCAATTCTATTCCAGATGGATTATAGTGCCAGCTGCTATGTAATCCCAGCAATACTGATAAACAGCAATATTAGACTGGAGAAATGTGATAAAGTGCTGATGATGTACTATAAAACTATTCTGTGCCACCTGGGCAAATGCAGGTTGTTGATAAGAAACCCACAAAACAAAGGGATGTCATTGCCCCAAGGTGTCTAATAGTTACCATGCAGGGAAGGGTCATAGATTTGACTGCAGTACTTCACTAAACTATCTTTAATATGATAGGGAAAAGAGACCAGTCACCATGGGCCCTGTCTACCATTCTAATACAACATAAGGAAATGTTTTGTAGAGATGGGCACCTAAAGAGCAAGACAAAGTTAAGAAACAAGCCCCATGTCACCTATGAGAATACCAAAATATAGAGTTTCATTTCCACTGGTGGGGCCACCAAAGGAGGAATGGATGACCTTCACATAAGTACAGCTGTTGAAACTAGCAATAAGTGAATCAACAGAGCAGTAGTAGGGAAAAAACCATCAGGTAAACCGCACATATGTATTGAGACAAAATGATTTTGAACAAAGCATTGAGAAGAAATCACTGCCAGCTGCTACTGATTAGGGACATGCTAGGTGCACCTACTTGTTTCATAGATTTCATAGACATTGGGGCTGGAAGGGACCTTGTAAGATCATTAGGTCCAACCCCCTTGCCTAAGGGACAGGAAGTCAGCTAGGATCAAAGGATCCCAGCAAGATAAACATCCAAATGTTTCTTGAAAGTGTCCAGAGTAGGTGCTTGCACCACTTCTGGGGGGAGTCTATTCCAGACCTTGGGGGCTCAGACAGTAAAGAAGTTTTTCCTTATGTCCAGCTTAAAATGGTCTTGCAGGAGTTTGTGATCCTTGGATCTTGTCATCCCCGGGGGTGCTCTGGTGAACAGGCCTTCCCCCAGAGCCTCATGCACACCCCTGATGTACTTATACGCTGCCACCATGTCACCCCTGAGCCTGCGCTTCTCCAGGCTGAAGAGTCCCATAGCTTGCAGCCTCTCTTCATAAGGCCTGTTCTCTTGACCTCTGATCATGCATGTGGCTCTCCTCTGGACTCTTTCAAGCTTCTCCACATGCTTCCTAAATTGTGGAGCCCAGAATTGGATTCAGTACTCCAGCTATGGCCTCACCAAGGCCAAGTACAGCAGGAGGATGACATCCTGGATGTTGCTTGAGATGCATTGATAGATGCAAGCCAGAATTTTGTTTGCTTTGCCAGCTGTGGTATCGCATTGGTGGCTCATGTTCATCTTGTGGCCAATCATGACCCCCAAGTCTCTTTTGGTCATGATGCTAGCAAGTGTAGTACTGCCAAGCCTATAAGTGTGATGCGGGTTTTTATTTCCGAGGTGGAGCATTTCTCCATATTGAATGCTAACAGGTTTTCATCTGCCCACCTTGCTAGCCTATCGAGGTTGGCCTGGATCACCAGCCTATCCTCAAGTGTGGACACTCTTCCCCAAAGTTTGGTATCATCGGTGAAATTAGCCAGTCCACTTTTGACATCAGTGTCCAGATCATTTATAAAGACATTAAAGAATCCAGGTCCAAGAACAGAGCCTTGCGGGATGCCACTAGTCACCAAGTGCCATGTTGATTCCGTTCCACCAACTACCACTTTCTGGGTCTGATCTCGGAGCCAGTTCCCCAGCCATCGGACTGTGGAGTACTCGAGGCCACAGTTGCTCAATTTTTCTGTGAGGACATCGTGGGACACCATGTCAAAGGATTTTTTTAAAGTCCAACTATATGACATCAACCTCTTTCATTTTGTCCAGGTGATATGTCACCTGGTCATAGAAGGAAATGAGATGGGTCAAGCAAGACCTACCCACAACAAACCCATGCTGGCTGTCCCTCAGAATGTTGCCTTCTGTTAGCCTGTCAAGATAGGGTTTCTTTGATATTTTTTTCCAAAAACTTCCCAGGGATTGAGGTCAAACTGATTGGCCTGTAGTTTCCTGGGTCTTCTTTCCTCCCTTTCTTGAAGACAGGCACCACATTGGCCCTCTTCCAATTTTCAGGTACTTCACCTGAGCGCTACAAGTTGTCAAATATCCTCACCAGTGGCTGCACTATGATGTCTTCCAGTTCCTTTAGCACTCTTTGGTGCAACCTATCCAGACCAGCTGATTTATGGGGGTCCAGCCTCTCAAGATGCTCCCTCACAAGATCCACACCAATGGTGGGCATACATTCATCTTCACCCTGGTCATCCTTCACCATCATGTTAGGCAGGGTGGTCCCTTTAGGCTGGTGAAAAACCAACGCAAAGTAATCATTGAGCAGATTGGCTTTTTCCTGGGTGCCATTAGTCAGCTGTCCCAGATGGTTTAGCAGGGATCCAAAGTTGCCCTTGTTTTTCTTTTGACTCCCCACATATCTGAAGAAGGACTTTTTATTGTCCTTGATTCGTATACCCAGATGGAGTTCAGATGCAGCCTTGGCTTTCCTAGTTCACTCCCTACAGGTGCAGACTAATGCAGTATACTCCTCCTTAGTGGTGTTTCCTGTCTTCCATTCTTTATATGCCTCTCTTTTTAGACATAGGACGTCCATGAGTTCTCTGCTGAGCCAAGGGGTTTGTTGAGCCCTTTTACCACTTTTCCTATGGATTGGGATGGACTCCCCTTATGCTTCTATGATCACTTCCTTAAGGAGCAACCACTCAACATGAACTCCCCTCCTTGTGAAATCATGGCCCCTCGGCCTCAAGAACAAGCCTCCTAAGCTTATGTAAATCAGCTTTCCTAAAGTTGAGGACTACTGCATTGCTGGCTGACTTGCCAGCTTTGCAATGGATAGTGAAAGTGATCAACTCATGGCCACTGTCATCCAGCTTTCCTTCAATTCTTAGTTTGCTGATTAGATTATCCCCTTTGGCCAGTACCAGCTCCAGCAGCACCTTGCCTCTTGTTGGCCCATAAACTTCTTGGGAGAGGTAGAGCTCGTCCATGCATATGAAGAAGATTTGTGACTGATCAGATTTGGTCAAGTGCTCATCCCATGAGATGTCCAGGTAGTTGAAGTCTTCCATGATGACCATGCACCAAGAGCATGCAGCCTTGGCCAGTTCCCTGGTGAATTCTTGGTCAAGCACTTGTTCCTGGTTTGGAGGTCTGTAGTAGACTCTTACCACAGTATCCCCTTCACTATGTTCCCCTCGTATTCTAACCCAAAGTGTCTCCAGTCATCCTCCTTGGGTACCAATCTCAGCTTGTAGGGATGTGTAGCTCTCCTTCACATAGAGAGCTACACTCCTGGCCCCTTTTTCAGCACAATCTTTCCTGTACAGGATATAACCATTTATACTGGTAGTCCAGTCATAGGAGTCCCACCAGGTCTCCATGGTCCCTATAAGATCATAGTAATTTTTGTTTAGCAGAAGGACCAGTTCCTCCTGTTTATTCCCCAAACTCCTAGCATTAGTGTACAGGCAAGTAAGTGTGCTGTTGGAGGCCCTAGGCTTCCTTGTACTCATGGAGAAGCTCTGTTCCTGGGCTAGGGTAGGAGTGGGTTCCCTTGAACATCCTAACCTGATGGTTTTGCAGTTGATGCTTCGTGAACTTTCTCTGGTGCTTGTCCACCAATCCCCCCCAGCATGCTTAGTTTAAAGCCCGGTCAAGCAAGTCAGCCATTCTGGCTGAGAAGAGCTTCTTCCCCAATGGAGTGGCATGGAGGCTGTCTCGTCCCAACAGACCACTGCCTCTCTCTCTGAAAAGTGGACTGTAGTCATAGAAGCCAAAGCCTTCAAGGTGGCACCAGCACCACAGTCTTCTGTTTACTGCCTCAATTCATCTCTCTCTCCTTTGCCCATGACCTGTAACCAAAAGAATCAAGGAAAAAAAACACCTGCACCCCCAACCCCCTGAACCCTGCTTCCAGAGCCCTATAGCCACTCATGACCCAGCTGGGATTACTCCGAGCTGTGTCATTTGTGCCCACATGGATGTTCATTAATGCACTTTTGCTACTGTGCATTAAATGTAGTACCTCTAATGTGAGGGCACGTTTACACATTCCAGGATTGGGGAGTATCACTTTAAGTAAAAGTGGCTCTGAGAGGTGCTCTAATTAAAGTACTGCACCGTCTCATGTATCAGTGTCCCTGCGCTTAAAAATGGCAGTGGGGGTACTTGAACTAAAGCTCATGGAGTGAGCTTTAGTTCAAGTGCCCCCACCACCACTTTTTAGTATAGGGATGCTGATGCATGAGATATGGGAGGCTGCTGGAACGTGGAATTACCACACTCCAGCAGACTCAATTAATCAAGTCTGCTCTGATGCACTGTAATTACAGTGTATCAGAGTAGCTTCTGCACTCATGTACACCTGAGGTACTAAATAAATGCACATTAGGCTGCCCTAATGCACAGTAATGAAAACACATGCTTTTTTTAGTGAGGTTTAATGAGCAGTAGCCTATTTTTTACTGGGCACATGTGTAGATACACCCACAATCAAACAACTTATCCATAGCTAAAGTATTCACTGTGATATTGCAAATGACTCCTAAACTGATCCATGAGCCACCTGACAACATTTGACTGAACTTTAGACTCATATTTTTGCCTAAGGGTATCAGACTAGTCCTCAAAGTTTTCCAGTATAAACTTAACTAAGTATTAGAGGGACTCACTGACCTCAAAACTGCACCTGATGACATTGTTATTGTAGAAGACTGAGATGGCAAAAAAGGGTGCTTATACACATGACGGGGGTTTAGTCCCTGGGGTGTTATTCTGTGCCCCCTAAATTGAAACAGAGAGGCATAGAATAAAACCCTGACAGCTAACTCATTTCAATTTTTCCATCATGTCACAGTGAGGGTCCTGATAATTTTTTGTTGTTGTTGGAGCCAGAGCCTGCCTGTAGTCAGGGATTGAGCTGCCAGTGGGCTGAGTGGCTCCTGAGCTGTAAGGGGCCCCAGTCCTTCCCTCCACAGAAGCAGCACCCCCCAGGGCCACCCAGGTGGCCTGCTAGCAGGCTGGGTGCTGTTCCAGCCTGATCCAACTTTTCCCCAACCCCACACTGGGGATGCACCCGGCCTGCTAACAGCCTGCCCAGGCAGACCCAGGGCGTGTCACCACCACAGAGGGAAGAACAAGGGCCCCACATCTCAGGGGCCACTTGGCCCACTGGCAGTTCACCCCTCAACCATGGGAGAGGTAGACAGGCTCCACACAACAACAAAAAAAAAGATTGGTCGCCTCACCGCTTCTGCCTTCAGCAGGCTCCTGCAGCTGGCAGAATGCTTGGGGCTGCCCAGGAATGAGCTGGTTTGCCCCTGGGGCAGTGCAGGAAGGTGGCAGGAGGTCATCAGGTGTGCCGGTGGCCAGATAAGGCAGCAGGGATGGTGCACAGGGCATGGGGCCTCCCAGGCAGGCTGCTAGCTGGCCAGGTGCTGACCCAGCTCAGAGGTGCCCAATCCAATGCTTCTATGAGCACCTGGGCTCCCAGCACCGTATGCACCATCCCTGCTGCCTTCTCTGGCTGCTAGCATACCCAACTTACACCTGGGACAGTGCATGGAGGTGGCAGAGGGCAGCTAGGTGGGTTGGCAGCCAGAGAAGGCAGCAGGGATGGTGCATGGGGTGCATGGGAAGCATTGGATGAGGTACCTCTGAGCTGAGGCAGCACTCTGCCAGCTAGCAGCCTGTTCAGGCTTCCAGCACCCTGTGAACTGCCCCCGCTGTGTTTTCTGGCTGCCAGCAAACACAGTTGCCCTCTTGCTGCCTTTCTGAACCACCACACGGGCAAGCCAGCCCATTCTTGGGTGGCCCCAGGTGTCCTGCCAGCCACAGGAGCCTGCTGAAGGCAGAAGCAGTGGGGGTCCAGTACTTTTTTCTGCAGAGCTTGCCCACCTCTCCTGTGGCTATGGGGTGACCTGATAGCTGCATCATTGGAATTTGCAATGTTTTGCAAATCCTACAGTAGGATGTAGTTTAGTTTGAAACAATGCAAACTCATTTAGCCCCCCACCCCGCAAACTCTTGCACGTGTACAGTGTGACTCCATTAAGCCACACAAAGTGACATTTTCATTACGTGTACATGGTAATGGCATCACATGTACAAGTGCCCCAAGGGTCCAGGACATAGATGCAATAGCAAAATAAGTGCTGGGCATGTAATACACTAAGAACATATGCTAAAGCCAAGGAAAACTGAGACCTCCATAATTGGACAACTATGAAACTGAGAGACTACACTCAGAAAAAAAACCTCACAGACATTAATAAAATGCCCATAGCTTGGGATAAGACAAGAAATATACCTACACAGTCAAACTGATGAAGGTAATTTAATATTAGTGGTTAATGAAGATATTTGGAAATCACAAATTCTGATACCATACATCTCAAACAATGTGCTTGTGATGACAAAATGATGGTGTTGGGCAGAGATTAAAAATGCCACTTTAGCTGATTAACTCAGAACTAGATAAGGTTGCTAGTGTTAGGAAGATATACTGTCATTACTCAAATCCAAGACAAGGGTTTTTTTTTCCCCCATTCAATATCGGGGGGCCCTCACCTTGGATTAGAGTGCAAGGTAGAGGTGGGCAGGCAGCTGTTGAAGCTCCAGCCCCAAGACTGGGTTGGGGGCAGAATCAGAGGCTCAGCAACCACCTGCTCTACCTGCAAAGTATTCACCCATCCTGATCCTCAAAGCCTTTTCCCCCTCCACCTCAGCCTGCCCTGCCATTTACTGTCAGGTGTGGCTCTGGTGCTATACCCTTATAGTTTCGTAGGAACTCAGTGAGTGGAAGCTCTGGTCCCTACTCAGCCATGAAGCATCAGCAGTAGCAGCTCCAGCTCCAAGACACTGATGAGTGCCCAGGAGGGAATGGAGCCAAAGCCACACATTAAAGTAAATGGCTGAAGGTGGTGCAGAGGCTGCAAGAAGGAGCAGAGACTGTGGTGAGTGGGTGGGGGTGGAAGCTGAAAGAATAAGCAGAGGCTGCAGAGGGCAGGCAGGGAAACACATGCTGCAGAGGCCACAGTGGAGGAGGTGGTGGGGAAGATTACAAGTGACAGAGGTGCAGGTCCCCTGGATGGGGAAGGTAGGGGCAAGGACGCTGCCTGACCTCACCACCACATGTTCTCCTGCTGCTGATTTCTCTGCTGTAGCAGGGGAGAGAGGGAGACAAATTTAAGATGATCCCCTGATGATTACATTTTATACTAATATGATAAATTCTCTATCACAACAAATTCATAAATAGGCCATACATAGAATATAATTTTTAGGGTGTCATATTCAATTTGAGGTCATCTGGGATTCAGGTCAATGTGGTAATGCCATATTTTTATATTGATGACCTTGTGGCAGGCCTAGCCCTGCAAGGAGGGTCATGTGCCCCCAGAGGCTAGCCTGCACCCTCCCTCTATCTAGCTCCTCCAATCCTCTGCCCTCTATCTCACCAGCCACACCTTGATAGAATCAGTTAAACAGAAAGCATCCAGAGCCTTGGGGGTGGTATCTTTGATCCCCTTGGCTTTCCCCTTTCACACTTGTCCAGGCCCTGACCTTCTTGGCCAGAGCCTGATTTGCTCTAACTGCTCCCTTCAGGCCTGGGCCCACTCAGTCCAGCTTTGACTCTCTGGTAGCAGCACCACAGCTAGGAAACAGGCTCCACAATAGGGATCTGGCCCTCTGGGTTCCCCAGCCTCAAAGGGGTTAAAGTCAATCTCCACTCTCTATTTCAGTGTATGTCCCCTTCCATTCAGGGGGTGAAAACATGAAGGGCACTTTAAGACACCTTCAAAGCAACCTCCACTTCCCCTTGCAGGTGCTCTCAGTCCTCCAGGTGTCCATTACAAAAGCAAAAGGGAAAAAAAATATCAACCAAACTTCTTCCCCTGCTTCAGGGTACCAGACATAGTCTTTACTGTGGGCTTCACCCCATGGACCCGCTGTCTAAACCACCTGGAAACAAAAAGGGAAAATAGCAAATACACTCACTCCCCCTTCCAGGGCTACTGTGGCAGGGCACTTGATGTGCTTGCCACTTAAGAGGGCAGGCAGCCTGCTGAGCCACTGGCAGGTGGGGTCAGTGCTAATTGCACAGTCAGCTGACCCGGGGGCTGGTATGTGAGGCTAGGCCTGAACAAGGGAGTGATCTGATTGTAATGAATCCTTGTTTGCATAAGCATTTTCCTGCCTCATTCATTCACACTGTCTCTCACCCCATTCTCATTAAAAAACTAGGGGACTGTAGCTGCGACACCTACACAGTCAAATGGGTTACTAACTGGCTGGAGGGCCGCATCCAGAGAGTGGTGGTGGTTGGGTCATTTTTGACCTGGAGGGATGTGGGCAGTGGGATTCCCCAGGGCTCGGTCCTCGAACCTGTGCTGTTCAACATCTTTATCAGCGACTTGGACGAGGGGGGTAAAAAGCACCCTGTTCAAATTTGCTGATGACACTAAGATGTGGGGAGAAGTGGGCACACTAGAAGGGAGGAATAAGATGCAATCAGACCTAGACAGGTTACAGGGGTGGGCGGATGAGAACAGGATGGGTTTCAACACTGACAAGTGCAAGGTGCTGCACCTGGGGAGGAAGAACCAGCAGCATAACTACAGGCTGGGGAACTCCCTTCTTGTCAGTGCAGAGGCAGAAAAAGATCTTGGAGTCATTATTGATGCCAAAACGAACATGGGCTGACAGTGTGGGGATGCGGTCAGGAAGGCCAACCACACCTTGCCATGCATCCACAGATGCATCTCGGGCAGGTCCAAGGAGGTGATCCTCCCCATCTATGCAGCACTCGTCAGGCCACAGTTGGAGTACTGTGTCCAGTTCTGGATGCCACACTTCAGGAGGGATGTGGTCAAGTTGGAGAGGGTCCAGAGGAGAGCCACTCGCATGATCAGGGGGCAGCAGGGCAGGCCCTATGAGGAGAGGCTACACGACCTGAACCTGTTCAGCCTCCACAACAGAAGGCTGAGGAGGGATCTAGAAGCCATTTACAAACTAGTCAGAGGGGACCAGCAGGCATTCGGGGAGTCCCTGTTCCCCCAAGCACTACCAGGAGTGACAAGAAATAACGGTCACAAGCTGGCAGAGGGTAGATTTAGACTAGACATCAGGAGGCACTACTTTACTGTCAGGGCGGCTAGGATCTGGAGCCAACTTCCAAGAGAAGTGGTGCTGGCTCCTACCCTGGGGGTCTTTAAGATGACGCTAGATGAACACCTTGCTGGGGTCTTTCCTGCCATGGCAGGGGGTCGGACTTGATGATCTGCTCAGATCCCTTCCAACCCTACCAACTATGAAACTATTACCTTGCTATGTGACCTTGGGCAAATCTCTTCATGCCTCAGTTTCCCTTTTATAAAAAGCTTTGCTCAACTTACTTCAGTGAACAACAAAATTAAGATAAAGTTGTATATTATGTAAATTAATCACTTGCAGAAGCTTTGAGACTTAAAGATTACTAGCTACCTAATAGCTAGTATCCTACACCCATGAATCATCTGAACAAATATTTGCACAAGGGCAGAAAATTAATATTTTAAAAAATGGTATCAGACAGTTCAGAAACTATAAATACATACACTTTCAGTGTTTAAGGCATTATCTAGACTAGATCAGAAACTGGTTTTGAACTAAAATGATAACTTAATTAAGAAGCAAAAGGAAGGCAAGTTTCTAGTAGCTAGTAATGATAATTGGAGCACAGATGTCATACAAATATATGATTGTAGAGTAATAAAACCATAATGAAATTTATTTTAATAAAATGTTGCTGAAGTTGAATATGAAAATTCTTTAGAGTAGCTTGGATTCTATGCAGATATAATTCTAGTTCTCTTTCTCTTAATGAGCCATCATTTTTGTTGCTCTACTATAAAATTCATCCTTGCTTGACCTTGACATTTCCTGTAACTACTACTTCATATTTTACCTTCCTTTATTCAACACTGTGCTTAAATTGTTCCATCTCTGTTCATACAATAACCTTGACCAATTTCAATCAGGTTTTTTTTCCCCTCATCATAGCAAGAACATTATTCTCATGTTTGTGGGTTTTATTTTATTATATTTTATTAAATTCATTTCAGGCCATTTTGATATCCTATGATTCATTGAAAAGAAGCTGAAACAGTTTACAAAGCCACTCACAGATAGATAGATAGATAGATAGATAGATAGATAGATAGATAGATAGATAGATCACTTTTAACTCTCTCCTATAAAGGAAGGATTTATAAGTGTGGCTAACCATATCTGACTTAAATAGGTTAGTGAGAGAGCAGAGCTCACACCTGAGATGTAACTGCACACAAGTGCAAATCAGCATAGCTTTGCTGGTTTTAGCCAAAGTGCTTTACATACCACAGGATCAGGTCCTGAATGAGTTTAAGTATGCACAGTCATTTAATTCACCTTATCAAAAAAGTCAAAAGCATTGTCTTTTCCAATCATTTCAGAAAACATGTTCAGTTTCGTTTTGGGTGTGGCTAAGAAAGAGAATCTATCATTGATTGACAAAACTCAGTGGGCTTTTTTTTTTTTTTTTTTTTTTGGAGGTGGGGTTGTTGCTGTTTTTAATTTTGTACACATGACCCAAAATTTTCTATAAAAGCATTTTACACATTTTTCCCACCTTACAAAGCCTCAATAAACTTCAAGAAAGAAAACCTTTTTATTGTTGATAAGTGGATGAACAATAAATTTAGATCAGACATACATTGATAAGCTACATTCATCTGGTCAAAGACTATGAGGGCTCAGAAAAGCTGCCAGAAAAGCTTTTCTTCTTAGGTCACCATGAACAGCTTTTCATCTGCTGTTCCCTGAACAGAACAGGATTTCAGTGTTTCAATATCAGTTGTTCATTTAGTAATGCTGATTTAGTCTAAGATTGAACTGTGTTTAGCAGTGACATAGCAGGCAGCTCTGTGCCTTGGGCAGTAGCTCCACACAAGGCCATACTGGCTGCTATGCCGCTGGCAGCTTGCTGCAGGGGTGACTATTTTTGCACCCTCTCAAATATGTCCCAATCACCCCTGCACGCCACCCAGTTGCAGTACTGGTGCTTGCGCTACTTGGCTTATTATATAACTAGTACTGAAGATAAAGTAAATATTCACTATTTCCTTATACAGTGATTTTGTATTCTTAGCAAGCCTGTATATATAATTAAATACATAAATTTGCCTTAATTTATTCTGTGAAAAAATAAGATTGGTTCAGAATCAACCTGTATGTTATTACTGTGGTCAGTGGTAGGACTATTTAATACTACCTAAGGGTTTTTCTTAAGCTCCAAAAGTTCTATTTCTAATCAGCCATAATACTGAAACATTAGGCATCTAACCCAGTACAGAGTAATCTTTGCAGGCCTCCTAGGCTACGCAGCCACAGAAATTTGTTGCTATTCTGAACCTGACAGAGAGAGCGAGATCTGGGTATGTTCATGAAAAAGAAATGGATATGCATGGGGCAAAAAAAAAGTCTCTCTTCTTCCAACTGCCTCTACTTTCCACCTTCAAATGTGGCCCTCTCATGGAAAAATCATAGAAGCATCCTCTGCTCAAAGAAGTTTGCCAGAAAATCATCCAGGAAAGGGGTAGTTTTGCCCCTGAAGAGCTGAGCCAGTGGACTGGATGGAGCAGTCTGCATTTATTTCATGGTGCACGTACAGAGCACACTGAGAAGATTATGCCTTCTCTATGATCACTCAAAGATGGTCTGGCTCCACACCATTCTTTTTCCATATTCCATGGTTTAGCTGCCTGCGGGGGGTAGTAGTCATAGTGCACCTTCAGAGTGTCTAACTTTGTATTATACCAGGTCTTACATTGGGAAGCTAGGTTTTTTTCTTTCCTTTTTGCTGCAGGTATCAAGTGGTGTAAGCACTGCAATTTGATTTGATGCATTTGTCAAACTCATCTGCCAAATCATTATTCTGAAAAAACATATGTTTTGTTACCTTTCCCTTCTAAAACTGCCTTTTTGAAAGTTCTAATGTGTACAGTTATTATGGTTCTTGAATTGTCCAAATCATTCAAACTCAAGGCTTTTCTTTTCCTTACTGAAGAATGATTTCCTAAGAAGGCCCTTTTAAGACAAATTTGCCAATTTTCAAAATTTACAAAAGTAGAGATTAATTACTAAATGTTCCTGAAAGCTCATCACCACAGTGAAACTGTCCCCACCTTTCACAACAGTGACACACTTGGAAGATTTCTACAGATTGCATAAGACAGCCACACTTAAGAGTTCCCCTTTAAACACTGATTTTACTATTTTAACAGTCAATGGGTGCATCTACATGTGAAATTAAAGTGAAGCAACAAACTTTGGAGCAGTTCAAGCTGGAGTAAACTGTTCATGAGCACAGAGTTTACACCCAGGACAGCAGCAATTTGAACTAGGATAGAACAGGCCCTGGCTAGCAAGAGGCACTAGGAGTCAGCCCCAGGCTCCGGCTGGTGGCATTGGGTGGCAAAGAGGCTGGCTGAGGCATGAGGGTGCTGATCTGTGGAGCTGTGTGGCTAGGCAGCAGGCAGAAGTCTGTTCCCACCCAGTTACCATCTATTACATCCCAGGGAATTATGCAATAATGCACCTGCACAATTTTCCACATAAAACATATGACCATGCCTAATCTCATAATTTTGCATAATTTAACCTAGGCTGGCTCTATGCCCTTACCTCTGCGGACCACCGGGCACTCTAACTGGGAGCCCCATGTGGAGTCACTGAGCATGGTGGCACGCAACTAAACAGCTTGTGAGTGGGGAGGGGAGCTCCTGCGTGCAGGAGGAGAGATGGGCATGGGATTTGTGAGTGGGCATGAGGGTGTGTGTGTGTGAATGAGTGTGGAGCCTCCCCTACTACATGCCACCCCCTGCCATGGTATGCAGCCCTAGCCACCAGCAGCAGGCCCTCGAGGCACTTGTGGCCATGGTAAGCAGAGTCCCCTGGTGGTGCGTGGCTCTAGCTGAGTCCCAGGGGCAGCTCATGGTGGCATGGAGCCATCCCGGCTGTCCTGCATGTCTTTGACCTGGACCAGACTCGCTCCATGCCAACATGTGGGGCTCATGGCATTGTAGGCAGAAAACATGTACCATCAGGCCAGGCTGCTTGGCTCTGTGCCTCCATATGGGGCTTCCAGCACTCCAGTGGGAACAAAACATGGAGGCACAAAACCCGCCCAGCCCAATGGCAAGTGACTGCAGCCTGCAGTGCTACAAGCCCCACATGCTGACAGAGCCAGCCTGATCTGGTCCAAAAGGTATGTGCCAGTGGGCCAGGCCAGACTAGCTTCATGTTGCCATGTGCAGCCCCCAGTACTCAGTGCATAATTTAGAATTTCTCTGTACATAATTCCCTGAGGTGTAAACTATGCATGTGTTTCAGTGCAGTTAATGACTCCATTGTAAGATAGTACTGTCCCCAACAGTTCTATCTTACGACAGAGTTAATTAGTTTACTGCCCTAATACTGCCCAAATAACGAGACATGACTAGACAGTGATGTTTTACTATGGAACTAATTAGTCTGCTTCACAGTAAAGCGCATGTGTAGATGCACCCCTTATTCCTTATTGAGATACTCTCAGCTATTTATAAACTTGTTTTTCTATCCTAAGGATATGGGGCGGGGGGGGTTCTGTTCTTTATTAAAGCAAAAACTGACTTATCTATCTTACATTGCTGTAAATCAACAGCAAATCAACCCCCAGAAAACCTTCCCCTCCATTTATGCTATTATAACATCCATGGAGTTACAACAGCACAAAAATAAAATCAGACACAATTACACAGTAATTGTAATGGCCTTGATGTATTTGTGGATACAGATTGGTCATAGAGGCATATAATACAATGATGAGCAAGCACAAGTAGGACTGGGTTTGATTCAATTAAGCACACATCATCACATTAGAATGCATCTAAAACTAACTGTATCTGCAATTTTTGGCTTGCTTGAAGACGTTATATCATGACATTTCTGGTATTTTCTGGTTCCAAATATTTCAAGCTTTACACTAATATTGCAATGTTTTAACATACCTTGATCTGATCTAGACCTGGATCTAGACCTGGATATAACAATTCAGAAACCTGTAGAAATTAAAAAGAAGTAATTAGTTGCATTGTGGTAGAGCTTAGATACCCTGATGACAGATTAGGGTGCCACTGTGCTAGGCATGGCATAAAAAGACAAATAATGGCTCAAAGAATCTGTAGTCTATATCTCTGATCCTGGAAATGTCTAAGAGATTGCCTCATTGTTTAGCCTAGGATTGCCACTAAAAGACATGTCCTACCCACTCATTCTTGCTCCATGTGCACCTAAGCAGAGCTCTAACTAACAGGGTTTGTGCGTGGGAAAAATTGTGTTGGAAGGGGGGATAAGGGGACTAGGCGATCACTGACTGCCAAAGTGAAGGGGGTGTTAAGAGTCTAACCTGCCTCAGGGACTCAAAAAAAACTCATGGCTGCAGCAGCCACAGCATGGTCTACCCATTCTGGCTTTTGCTGGTATGGCAGCAGTGTACTGTCTTTCCCCAAATTGCTGTTGTTGACTTAGCACAGACTCCCTAGGGGGCCACCATTCTGATACCCCCACTAAGTTGGCACCCAGGACTGGCCCTGCTTACCCATGTAAAGTTACTGCATCAACACCTGGCAATTAGAGACAGAGGGAGTTTCTACATGTGGTCTAAGGGGTGGGGGCGTTAATTAAAGCAGCTCTAAAAGCTGCTCTAAGTAAGGCACCTGGAGCATCTCATATATCAGTGTAGCAGGGGTGGGCAAGATGCGGCCCACCAGACCATTTTATCCAGCCTGCAAGGCCCCTAAAAATTTAGAAAATTAATATTTATCTGCCCTGAGCTGCCTGTCATGAAGCCCTCGATGGCTTGTTAGTAAGCGGCCCCCTGCCCAAAATAATGGCCTGCCCATCATGTAGCTGCACCAGAAAATGGGGGTGAGGGTGCTTTAACTAAAGCTTGTTGAATGAGCTTTACTAAAAGTGCCCCTGCCACCATTTTTCAGTGCAGAAATGCTGATACACAAGATGCTGGAGTCTGTTGGAGCATGGTAATTACCACACTCCAGCAAACTGGATTAATTAAAGTTCATCAGAGCAGCCCCGCTGCTCATATATAGGCACTCAGGGAGCTTGAGAGCAGTGCTGGGGTGCACACTCAGGACTCTTGTAAGCCATATCCTCCTCATTGCTAGGCTTGGGTAGGCACAGAGGCATATCAATTGGAGCTTGTTTCCTGGTGATGGTCCCAGGCCTGGAAGGGATTCATTACAGACATGTTTACTTTATACATCACAAGCAGTTCAATGCATAGTGCACAATGCCCAAGAACAATACAGCAATTATGATTAGAATACTAAACAGCCACCACAGTGCATTGTTCCTGTATGTCATCAACAGAGATCCTGGTTTTCACTGATAAAAAAAAATCCCCAATTTTGGAATTTAAAGTAGTAACCCATAATCCACATTTTTTCCATGATTAACCTGAAACACCACTATATAGAGATATACATATAGCTATATCTGTATTTATAATTAGTGGCATTTCAGTTTAATCATGGAAAAATGTGGATTTGGGGTTCCTTCTTGTAATCTGAAAATTGGGGATTTTTTTATTTTTTAATCAGAGAAAACTAGGATCCTTGGTCCTCATTGTCCAAGTGTTTTACAGAATCATAGAAAATTAGAGCTGGAAGGCACCCAGGAAGTCATCTAGTCCAACCCCCTGTTCAAAACAGGACCATCCCCAACTAGATCATCCCAGCCAGAGCTTTATTGAGCTGGGCCTTAAAAAGATCCCAGGATGGAGATTCCACAGCCTCTCTATGAAACCTATTTTGAAGGCACTATGACTAGTAAGTTTTAAAAAGCACAAAGTAGTGGCTTTGCAGTGGGAGGAGGTTGTTTTGTTTCATTTTTTGCTGAGGTCTCTTCCTATATAAGCAGTCAGGATGCAAGAAGGTGTAAAAAAAAGTCTTAGAAAGCAATAAGCATCTATTACGGAACATTGTTTGGTTTAGGTTCACAAATTAAAAAATAAGAGACTTTGGATTCACATAAAGTAAGCTGGTCATGGTGACCTTGCCACATAGCAACTGGCAGAATGTAACAAGACAGAACATAAAACAAGTCCTTTGTTGCTACTACTTTTACACTGTGCATTTCCCGCTAGGAGAAAATTTCTTGAGTGAAATATGTCGTTTAAGAAGCTGTGAAAAAGACAGGGTATATCCTTTGAACAATTACCTAGCAAAAGACAAAGATTTGACATTAGCTGAGGATTAAGGTCACTAATGGAGTGCGTGTTTTTTTTTTTTAGGATGATTATGAACACAGTTTGCACAGAAATGAGAGCCAAAAAGTGGTTGTACAATTAAAGTGTAGACTCTGGGAGTAGTTGTGCTATTGTATCAATACAAAAATAAATTAAAGTGCAGAAGACATCAAAAGATTCCTTTAGTCTTTATATTTGCGGGCATTGGGACAGATTTTTTAAAACAATAAAAACCTTTCTGCGAAAGCCTCTTCCTTTATGAACTGTAGAAGGGAGGACAAATTTATTTGTGGAAGGTCAGGTGGTTTTGCTGCTGATATTGCCTTTGCCTGAGGGCCTCACTAATGGGACAGACGACGGAAGGTAGCTGTATTTTATACCTGTTACTCCAATAAACCTGCTTCTCAACCAGTACTGTAAAAAGAGCAGGTTAAGAAGGGCACTAGCCTCAGGTGCCATCATTTAGAGGGCCCCAAGTATGGCAACTCCCAGGGAGCCTATGCCTCAGCAGACACAGCCAGACAGGGTGCTCAGAGCTGGCCACAGCCCCAGCTGCAACCCGGTCAGGCACACAGTGCTGGCCCCAGACTTAGTCACAGTCAGGTAGGATGCATAGAGTTAGCCCTAGACTAAGCTGCATGTAAGGAACCAGCCACCGCAGTAGCTACTATCAAAGTATTGTAACATAGTACAATTCACATGTGTTACCTGTAAAGGAATGTTAGACAGTATTAAACTTAGCACATGCTGTAAGCAGTCATTAAGGGTTTCCATCCTCTCTATTGTGCACAACTTTTACTTGCTGCTAGAAGGCTAGCGAGCAGGGGTATGGCTAGAAACTCCCCATTTTGCCCCATGGATACCCAAGCCCTCTGGCTGTCCAGTGGCTCCCCACTCACCTACCCCCCACCTCCCCCACCACCACCTTTACTCCAGCTCCCTGGCACTTACCCATTCACCCACAGCTATCTGGCTCTTCCATATCTCTGCCAGTCTGGGGCATTAGAGTTTAGATCACGCGCATGTGGGGACAGGAGTAGGAACAGTGTATCCTGGGATACTGAAGGATGATAAATTGCTAGTATCAGGCTGTGGAGCAAACTGATGTTACTGTAACAAGAACTGCTAAACATCATCTCAAAATAATACTGGCCCAGACTCTGAGATGCTCAGAGAGCAACTAGCTGTTTTGTTTTCTTCCTGCCTTAATGTGGAGACACTTCCATCTTAAGAGCATTCAGCATGTGGGAAAGGTAACACCCTCAGATAAAATCCTTCAGCTTTTCCCCCCATTCCTCTGGCTTTTCCTTCCTCTTTGGTGCTTGGTACAATACCCTCACCTCTCTGTTCCCCTGTTCCATCAGTTTTGCCCAAGATGCATAAAGGGCAAGTTACACCCACGTTCTCAACAGACATAATAAGCCCATGCACAGCACCGCACTAAATTAGTTTTAAGCACTGACTATTCTCAAGCAGGAATAGGTCAGAACCAGTTCAGGTATCTCTGCATTGTACTTTGTTGACATATTCATAAGCTCCCAACAGGAGAGTTTTAGCTGCCTTCTGTTGCAAAAGCTTCCTCCCTAAGCAGATTCTGTACCTTATGGACCTCATAGGAGCTTACACATACAAAAGCAGATACAAACTTGAGATGAGACTGACTCTGATGTTTGTATTTTGCAGCAGGAAACATTTGCTTTTCTTCTAGGAAGTATTCCTATGTATTATGACTTTCCCCTACCACATCTGTCTTCTCTATTTAGATTATTAACTGCTCAGAGTAGGAACTATTTATTGTTCCATGTTTATTCAGTGCCTAGCACAATGGGCCTCTGTTCTTGGATATATTCCCTATGCAGGACCACCAATAATTACTCACAATAATTTTAAGTCTGCACAGCCATGAAAGCAAGCCTTATTTTTGATTTTGGGCTAAATTTTTCAAGCCTCTTCTTCTCAGTAAGAGATATACATGTGTAAAATATGAAGGATTGACTCTATCAATAATTTATTTTCAGGTATCAAGATAGTTTCTGACTATAATTAACAAATTAGCTACCTGCATTTGTGACGATAACGTGTTTCTTTGTGTATTTCATTTGTTATTTATGACACAGCATGATCTTTTTTACTTCATTTACTTTTCAATTTGTTAACTCAGAACCCATGCCCATAAGAATAGTTATTAAAACCTGCATACGTGAAAAGCCAATTCAAACACAACTCTCATATTACACAATAGCAGATCCAACCTTCTTCATTCACTCCCAGTAGGCAAGAGCCTGAGGAATAAAATGTGTTTCTAAAGGAACGAATAAATTACAGAGTCTTGGACGACATAGTGAAAATTCTTTGAGTAAAAGTCTGGAAAATGGATTCCCAGCTGAATCAGTAAGAAACATTCTTCTAGTATTCCATATAGACAAGTGAATAAAATAGATATAGATATATTATCCACTTAGAACAAGTAACTGAGAGTGATAAATGTCCATTCCAAACAGCAGATCCAAGCTGGCTTCAACAGAACAGCTAACTAAGCTGAGAGGATGAGAAGTAACAGTAGTCATGAAGTGTTCACACAATGTTAAACGTTCAACCCTCAGTGTTGTTCTTTTTTCTTGTTGGCAGTAAAATTTTATGATGAATTTTGGCAAACTTAAAAAAAACATCTCCACAAGAACATTTTCTACTTTTCCAGAAGTACAGGAAAAACAAATGGAAAAGGAACAGCCATGCTAACATTGTTTTCTCCCATTTCATCATTTTTTTTTTATAGTTATTGCACAAAATCCTAAGCATAAAAGTTATGTTCACTTATGAGCTAGTGAAATTCCTGAAGTCAGTGGAAGTCCTAGGCACTCAGTACTTTCAACAGTCAAAACATTTAAGTTCCTGTTTATGAAGCTAGGCCCTTAAGTTTAGGAACTCATGTCTGAGAGTTTTGGAATAAGCTTTGCATAACATCATTAAAAAGAACACAATTCAGTTCCAGTTTGGGAGGACAACAAAAAAAAACCTACCTGATTTTATTTCCTTGAGGCTAATAAATGCTTAAGGCTTGTTGATAAAAGATATGGGAGCAGGAATTCCAGTTTACTTGGGTGCATTCAATGAATGCTTTGATCTGAAGGACTAACAAATCTCTCCTTCAAATTAGCCTGGAAATTAGCAGAATATTTCTATCAGAGGAACGAGGTTCTGGAACCACAAATAATATAAATAGTTTCATGATGGTGTTTGCTAAATTTATGAATGGGGTTATATGAATTCAGTATAAATTTTTTCTTTTGGTTCTATCCTACTTTTCCCTCCGTATCTCAGTCCCATGAACTGATTTATTACCACCAGTACCCTGATTCTTCAAGAAGCTTTGAAGAGAAAGTATCAAGCTAATGTTTACTTCTCCTTGAGACCGTCTGTGATCTCTTCAGATTTTGGCAAATCCCTATCCTTAGGAAAAAAGATCTTTATGACAGCTCACCCAAAAGTAGCCTGTGCAGCCCAGTGCAGCACCTAACAGTCTTAATTATTTTTATTTGCATGAAATAATATGTCAAAATCATCAAACATTAATGGAGAGAGTAAGTAAAACATGCAACGCCCAATGGGTTTAATAACAAAGAAAAGATCAGCTTCAAAACAATATTAGTTTCACAGCAAGACCAATCCGAGTGAGTAATATTTCTATACTTCGCTTCCTTCTGGGCTGGCTAATGAAAAAATAGCTTCTGTCTCAGTCCAATCAATACACTGTGCAATATCTAGAAAATAAACTTTTATTAGTGCAGTAGAAACATGACCCTTTAATAGCCTGGCTGACAAAGGTTGGAAATTAATATCCTGTAAATACTACAGAAATGTGCAAGTGGAGCATGGTCTTAGTAGTGTGCAGTAGTGGCAGATCATTTGAAATCACTTTTCTATTAGAACCAGGGGGCCAAACTTATCGTATTGTTTCCACCTTCAGTTCCACACTTATGGCACGGTTATTCCTCCTTCCGTTTCTGCTGCACTGAGCAACCTCTTTATAATATTATTCTAATTGGTTACAATTGAACTCTATGAAGACACTTAATGCATGATACATTTAATAAGTTGAGGCCTGGTTAATCATCTAAACTTGTGCTTAACTTTATTTTGAAGTAAATCTGGCCATTCAGCTACTTAAAGCTAAACATGCACTTTACTTGACTGTCATTTCTTGGCAACCGTCAATCCTCTGGATCAGAGGTTCCCTACCACTGGGCCATGACCCGGTACCAGGCCATGAAGGATTGGCTGCCAGGTTGTGGCATAAGCCCCCCCCAGTCAGACCCTCATCTGTCTGCCCAGGCGAGAGGCTTCCACTGCCGGCAGTCACATGCAGACCCAGGAGGGATGCAATCAGGTCCATGTGCCCTGTCCTGCTCCCTTGCGCAGTCCATGGTATAAAAGAGGTTGGGAACCACCGCTCTGGATCATGGTGTATGTGCAAGTGGTCTATGCAACCATTGCACCAAGGCCTTCAGCACATACACCTAGGCAAGAGTATGGAGAATTGGAGGCTGCCCTAGACCTACCATTCCCCCTCCTTGAAATCATTGAGATGGCCTGGCCTTTGGATTATGAGTCTAGACATTCAATGTCTTCATGGTTGTAGCTTCTGCCAGAAAACAACAGATTAGAGCTGCTACTGACTACTTACTGCTTCAGCAAGAGCACATGACAGGGTGATGTCCCTTAGCCTTTTTTTAACCAAGAAGTATACACAAGGCAGTGGGGGCTAGGGTTTTGAGGTGCCCTATCCCCACTTCACTCTGGAAGTTGCAAAATTTTGGTATTTTATAGGAGCTACCCTGCCACAAGTAGCCCCACCATATTGCCACCAAGCCCTCCAGTCAGATGCAGTTTACAGTCATACCCAGGACTGACATTTACATAGGCAATGACTGATATTTATATAGGCAATTACGTGGTTAAGATAGGGGAAGACAGAGATTAGTACAAAACTTGTAAAGTGGGGAAGAAATTAAGGGGCAGGGAGTTGACAACACATAAATGCTAAAAAATTAACACTTCAACTGGGAGGAATTTTGTGGAATTCCTTCTTATTTAATTAGATCAGTACAACAAATAGGAGCATGCTTATGAAATCTGCTGACTCCACAGAGTTAGGATGTACCATCAATACAGAGAAAAATCAAAATATCTTGTAGTAGTATTATAGTAACACAGTACAAAGTGCAAGATAATGCATTTAACTACTGACAACAAAATAGTCTGCTACAAGCCAAGAGCTCCTTAGTTAGAAATAAGGAGATGTGGATATATTATTCAATCATGAGAGGACTTTGAGCCACTAATGTGATGCAGCCCTGAAAAAACAAGTTTCTTGGTCACAAATTCCTGTTTTACTCATTTTGAATTTGCTTTCCGCAAAGTTTCTCTACTATTTGCTTAAAATACAGTGTTTCCTGCCAAAGAACTCATTTACTAAAATGTTTACAGAAAAAGGCACAAAAAGGGGCACAAACACTGATGATCCACATTTGCTTAAAATCACAAACAAATATCTACTCAGGAAAGAAGTCTATATTATTTCCCCCTATCTAATAATAATAGTAATCTGTGTTACCTCGCCTGGTCATATCTCATCAAGAAATTATTGGGAATCTCAGTTCTGATTGGACAGTCACAGAGTAAGACATATGGTAGACATAAAACAGCTCAAGTTGAAACAGATGTATTCATAGAAGAATGACAATATTTAGCGGAAATGCAGATATGGAAACTCCATCCAGAATCTGATTAATAAAAAGCAAAAGACATTATTTTGTGGAATCTTTGCTGGTCATGTTCCATGAAGTAATTTATCATCATTTTCATTTTACTCCTTTTTCCCACTGGAAGAATCTGACCCTTCATCTTCAGCATATGGCATTCATGAGGACATATAAAAAAGAATTTGGGCTCAGTGTACTGGACTCTCTCATAAAGTGTGATAAAATAACTTGATTTTTACTTCATTAAGAGAAGATGGAAAACTTCATAATTTACCTCTAATTCATGATATAATGCTTCATTTTGCACCAGTGATAAATCCCTCTGAAACTGTCTCTGATTGCTCATACTCCATGCATACAAGGAGTTAGATTTTCATCAGTATGAATGATATTACATTATTTAATATTCAGAGTTCCATTGCATCAATTATTGATCATTCATGACCTAGAATTATGCCAAACTAATTATTCAGAGGACAGTTTTTAGAATTATGAGTACTTTCACAAACAAAATGTACTTCTATGTTACATTATGAATATATATCACTGTATGAATATAGTATATTTTTATTTTAAAGAAGGGGTTATGTTCAGCTTAAACTTAATACAAGCAAGTAAAGGAGTGTGGAACTTCTTCACTTTCTTTTACATCTGAATTAGAGGTCTCTACATTACAGTTTGGGCAGGGAGGGGGGGAATCCACAGAAGTCAAGTGGGTAGCAGAAAGAGATTAATTAACTGATGTACTATTGGCTCCAAATTAAGCTGCATCCTACTAAGGCTGCAGTAGGGTACTCCAAGCCAGAAGCTAGGGAAGATTTTCCCTGATTATTCTTGTCACCCGTCTCTGAAACATTCTAATTATGCAATATCATTTTTGAGACTTAATGACCAATATTGCACACTGAATTTCAGCTGAGGGTGAACCATTGATTTACATAGTGGTATCATAATACACCCAGCCTCTCTCACTCTGCATCCCATTCCTTGTGGTGTCAAAAAATGTTATTGTTTCTTTCTGCTTCTGGGTAACATTGAGCCAACAGCTCAATGTTACACTCAGAATCATTCCTGAAGTCATTTAATGACTTGATACAACTCATTTAGACTCCAGTGCTCCTTTGCATTAATCAACACTGAATTTTATCTGTTGTTGCTCTGCTCATTTTGATGTTCTTCAGCTGTCTTTAGACTTGACTAATCTCAGTTTTGTGACATATTCAAATTTTACCAGATCAAAACTAATCCCTTTTCTCCAGCCATTAATAAATATATATATCGGTCAGGTGACCAGACCAGGTCTCCTAGCATTATGACAGTAGACAATACTACCTGCAGCTGTCAACACTGAGAGCTGGGTAGATGAAAACAACCTAGCAACCTCTATGGTGCAAATGGCTTTGAGCAGAGGAACAACCTAGACAGCGGTACTAATTCTTACCCCAATGGAAGAAATGCCACCAAAAGGTGGATGCCATGGCAGGGTGGACTGAGCTCTCTAGCCTTGGTTGGCAACCAGTCTAGAAGTGGAGCTCTGAAAGGAAGATGGATTGAAGATCTTCATACCAGCAGCTCCTGCAACCAAGCTGGTTCAAAATGTACTGGCTTCAGCCTTTCCTTTGGGATTAACTGGCTAGGCTGAGGGGGACATTGATATATGGGCAACTCAAGTATCTTCATACCAACTGCCCAGGCCATTGCAGCCAAAACTGAATAGAGATGACACTCCATCTTTGCTATTTGCATGGGCACAACATGGAATGGAGCAGTCACAGATTAGAAGATCGAATCAATTGGCATAGAGTGGAGTGCCACAGGTCACCTTCAGCAGTGGGAGGAACCAGTTGTGTTCCACTGGTCAGCTACCACCTGCCTTAAGCTTCCATGAAGACATGCAGGCCACAATTCAGTTTTATGGATCAACCTCTGACAGGCTTGAGATGAAGAGAGGAGTGAAATAGGGTTGTGTTCTAATGCCCACACTCTTTGGGATCTTTTCTATGCTGCTGCACTATGTTTTGATGGCTTGGAGGAAGGCATACACTTTCACACAAGATCCAGTGAAAAACTCTACAATCTATCATGTCTAAAGGTGAAGACAAATGTGAAGCACATACTTATTAGGGAGCTCCTTTTTGCTGATGCTGCTGCACTCACCACCCATTGAGAAGACCAACTACACATACTCAAAAATCACCTTTCCCATGCTTGCAGGATGTTTGCCCTGACCATCAACATCAAAAGAACTGTTGTCCTAGGACAGGGTGTTCTCCAGTCATCAGCTATCAGCCTTGACAACACACCTCTTGAGGCAATGAACAAGTTCTGCTACCTTGGATCCATAGTGAGCGACAACCTATCACTAGATGAGGAACTAAATGTGCACATTGTTAAGGCAGTTTCTACAGCTTGTTCAAACAAGTCTGAAACAATACAAAACTCACAATCAAAACTAAGCTACTTATGTGCAAAGCCTATGCTGTCAGTGTCCTTATGTAGAGCAGTAAGACATAGTCAACATATGCATATCAAGAAAAGAAGCTGAACAGCTTCCACATATGCTGTTTACAGCACATCCTTGACATCAAGTGGCAACACAGAGGTCATTACCAAAGCCAACCTGCCAACTATCACTGCACTACTCAAGTAGTGGTGCCTGTGCTGGCTTGGTCATCTTCACAGGATGGAAGATGGGCACATCCTGAAGGACATCCTGTATGAACAAATTTCTGGTGGGGAGGTGAGAGTAGGGTGCCCAAAATTGTACTTCAAAGATGTGTGCAAGCAGGATATGAAGGCTTTTGGAATTGACCCAAACCTTTAGGAGGTATTAGCAGGAGACAAGCCAAAGTGGCATTCCCTTCTCAATCATGGAGTCCAACATCATGACGAGAAATGGTTACTCAAGTTACAACAGAAACAGGACTGAAGGAAACAGCCTGTCAGTAGTAGTCCCTAACACCACATACACCTGTAACCACTGTGGCAGGACCTGCAAGACTAACATCAGTCTTTACAATCACAAGAGAAAATGCATCAGGAGAATAGCTGCAATATCCAGCTATTGCAATTGCTGATACAGATCAAGGCCTCTGGGTCCTAAGTCCATTGCCAACAATATCCAACTATTGCTGATGAACGGATACCATATATCAATAAAGATATTAAACAATACTGGTCCAAACTACTGATACTACAAAGACTCATGTCTTTGTAGGATCAAGCTCTCAGCTTTTGTCCCTGATGAAAGATAGCCTTTATTCCTATTTAATATTTGTGTTGCCTGTTGGCTAGAAAATGGTATTTAGAGGTTTGCTTTTGGGAATTGGCTTATAGGTAAAGTAGATATGCATTAGAATAACAGTCCAGGGCAACAGCAAGAATTAATTGATTTCTAAAAAGTCTGTCTGTGACAAAGTTTTTTCAAGGTCTGCTGTGTCTGACAGGCAAGCAGCAAATAAACCCACAGGCTTGTTGGCTTACAAGGGGTATTTAAAGGTTTGCATTTGATGAATTGGCTTATAGGTATAGATGTATGTATTTAGAATGATGGGCAGAAGGAGTTAATTGATTTCTAAATAGTTTGGGTCTCACACACAAAGTGTCTCACTGCTCTGGAAGCAGACAGGCTGTCTAACACAACAAGGACACAGTCTGGGAACAGAGAAAGTATGTACCATACTGCCCATAACACGAGATAAAGTAACACCAGCTAACAAGGGCTCAGAGCAGGGGGGCCTGAGTCCCAGTTTGGGGAGAACAGACCAAATTAGGAGAAGGCCCAGAAGTCTACATGGACAGTGTGTCCACAGAGAGATAACCAACCAGAGATAGCCATGGATGATGAGTCATCAGGAGGGGAAGAGAATACAAAAGCAGAGACTTGAGAGTAACAAAGGGTCCCTCTCCTTTGTCCCATCCCTCCTTCTCCTCCCTGAGATGGGTCCCCATTCCCATCCCCATCCCCCAGAAAGGAACCCCAACATCACCGTGGTCGGCACATGACTAGCCCATCTCTTATACCCCACTGGATGTGGGGAGTGGGCCTTGGCATCCTACTTCTAGACTGCTGATATCTGACATCTGATACCTAAGAAAGAGTGCCTTAGAGTGAAGATTATGTCCTGGCCAGATGTATTTTGACTCTGATTATAGCCCTAGGATTTGGTAGATATAGAACTGTTTGATTGTTTGTATTGTTTCTTTTCTGTTATCACTGTGTATCAAATTTGCCTATTATTGAATGGAAAGGTCGTGGTTGGTGTGAGGGTGGGTCCCCTCAAAACAAGGCCTCTGAGTCCTAAGTCCATAGCCAAACAAGGCTCAGAAATTAAAGGCATGTACCACACTGGTCCAACACATGACATAAGGTGGCACCAGGTCACAGTGCCCAGCTGCAGAGCCTTTAGGATTTCCAATTTTGGGGAATAGACCAAATTAGGAGAAGTCCTGGAAAGCTCAAATTAAAATGTGAGCATGTGATAGGTTTGCAAAACAAAGAAATATGCTGACAGGACAGAACGTGAACAGTTCTACAACAACAGAGAGATTAATCAGTGATGGCCAGAGATGAAGAGTTATCACAGAGGGGAAAAAAAAGCAAAAGGAGGAATTTCAGAGCAGCAGCGGATCCCAAAGAAGGAAGCCCAAGGCCACAATGGACAGAGGGCATACTACCAGCCCATCTCACACACCCCAGTTTGGGTGGGGCAGGGGACAGTGTGGGCCTCAGCTTCCAACCTCCACGCTGCTGAAATCTGACATTCAAGAGAGAGTCTCAAAGTGAAGCTTGTGTACTGGCCAGATGTACCTTAACTCTGTGAACCCTGGGACTGGTAGATTATATAGAATTGTTTGCATTATTCTTATCTGCTATCACTGTTTATCAATAAAATTAGCCTATTATCAAATGGAAAGGTCATGGTTGGTCTAAGGGTTTGGGTATGCCCAGACCAAGGTATCTGGGTCATAGATACAGTGCCAACAGTGCCCAAGATACTCTACATAGATAATATTTAGGAAACATTTAAAAATATTTCTTAAACTTTAGTAAAAGTCAGTCACTCTTTTCTGACTTCTGACTAAAAATCACACCAATGTCAAGGCATCACACAAAACTATACCATCATAACTCACTTCTTCCCTGTTTTAAGGTGAGACTGTGCATATAAATCAATTTCACCCAACTTTTTTAGAAGCAAAGCCTAATAGTTATGTTATACATAGAAGAACCCTAATTCTGGTCACATTCAAAATAATAAAATTTTTCTGTTCCTCTTTTCAGTAATGGAGTGTCAGGGAAACAATTCAAATGCATCCAGTGCCTCCAGGAATTGGGCAGATCTAGTATCCTTTATGAATATGCTAGATTAAAATGATATCAAATTAATCCCAATTGTATGTTCTCATGTAATACATAACAGTTGCTGGAGGATTCTCTCCCTTTATTTGTTCCTCACTACTGGAAAATGAGAATATGGACAATTACTAAAAAGAGAACAAAAAATTTATAGAAGCATTTTTCTGAATTACTTTGGTTCTATTAATTGTCTTCATTCATCTTTTTGACATTTTCCTCCTAATAATTGGACTGAGACACAACAGAATTCAGAATATATGGGAGTATAGGACTTTATTTTAGTATATGGCATATTTTTGCTATTATTATTATTATTACTACACACTTCTAAACTACAGTAATGCTCACCATCAAAAAATGAGGGAACTATGTTGATTTTTTCCCCCATTATAAGCTAATACTGCTAAACTCTCAATTAAGGTCTTAATCAGGCATCTTTATGAACTAGAATCTTCAGGAATTAAAAGCAGGCCTTTGGTTCATAAGACAATTATGCTGAGCTTATTTTTACCACAGCCTACAAAGAAGGTAATCCCTTTTATTAACGGTTCAAATATCAAATGCAGTAGACAGGTTTAATGGAATTATTTTTTTAATCTTTTCACTGTCACCACAAGTGCCACCTGACATTAATCCCCTCGCACCAGTAATAAGATTAAATGAGAAATTTTACCTTTGGCATTGTATGATAGACTAAAGTGTAGGTTTAAAAAAGATTTAGTGTCACTTGCAAGGCAATATAACAGAAACCCTCTATAGGAAAGTACCTAGCAATAGAAAGACACAAGCTTTTCTATCTGGTGATACATCATATTAAAGCAACCCTCCCACCCCACACAAGTGCAATGGCGTGCACACACACACACACACACACTTTGTCATCTGAGATGTATTTTTTAATAGCTGGAAATCCCAAGCAAAGAGGGGAAAAGCTACCAGGTAAAGGCTCCTGTCTTAAGTGGACGGATAACCATCTCAAAGACAATATTAGGAGTAAGCAGTGAGCCCACAAGACAAAAGACCTGATTGTCTAAGAACTTTCTGTATTAGAAGCCAGAAATTATAGGGCTAAAGTTAAAATTGCAAGAAGACAAGCTGAATTAAACCTCACAAAACAAATGTTAACAGAAACAGTAACAGGTTCTTCAAAAAATAAAATAAAATAAAATAAAATAAATAACAAGGGCAGATAAAGCAGGGCCAATATGCAGTGATCATAGATAATAAATGCATGGCCCCAAATTAAATTATGACATTGCCTCATTTTTCAATAAATAGAAAAATCAGGGATAATGGAGATGAGGGTTTAAAAAAGGGAATTTTTTACAAGGGAAAGCTAAATTCAGTGGGCATGTCCAGATGAGCGTAGTCATGTGGTATGTGGCTCTGCAAACATCTGCAGTGCCACATACCGCAGTCTGGAGTTCTTCATGCTGCAAGGACACGGTGCCTAAATATGTGCTGCTCTGTTTTCTTTTTCCACATTTTTGACCCCTGGCCAGGGGTCAAAAAAAAAACACACCATGGAAAAAAACCCAAAGCAGTGCACGCTCAGACACCATGCACTGCTAAAAAATGGAGTTGTGCTGCAGCTGCTGGCCAGGCTGCACCCAGCAGGATTGCCATGGCTGCAGCTCTGGGAGGCCCCTAGGACTCCAGGTAAGGCTGCTGGGGCCAGCACATTGCTGGCCCCAGCCTCCCCTATGCCACCCAGGGTGACTTGTTGCGCACCAAACACATGTGGCACAGGCATTCCCCAGGGACAAGAAGTGGTGGTGTAAAGTGCACTGCTGCTACTTGTCCCTGGGGAACCAAATATCCATGCACATCTGGATGTGCCCTGTGAGCTTAATAAACTCAGGGTGTGAAAGCTGAATTAGCTCTATCCCATAACCCTGAAAGAAACAGTCACAGCTTGAGTTGCCAGCATCTTTAACAAACCTATCAAGACTGCTGTAATACTGTATGATTTGGAGAATAGCAAATATAATAGCTATACTGAAGAAGGGAAAATAGTGATTCAAATATCTATGTCATATATTAATATGACCTCAGTACCCTTCAAGAATTTTGAACACATTTTGAAGGAAAGGATTATAAAAGATATGAAGGTAAATGGAAAATGAAATATAATACAACTGACTTTCTAAACAAAAATGTTATAAAACTAATATCTGGATTTTGGTAAGTCATTTGATACAGTACTCAATGGGGAATTATTACTTAAGGTGGAGCAGAAGGACATTTTGAAAAAAGAAATGGTAAAGTAAGATATTATCTTGGGGTGGAGTGATAATTCCTTGTGTTAAAAAGATAACTTAGGGTGGAGGGAGAGTTCCTCAGGACTTATATTTAGGGTCAATTTTAATAAATAATTCCATTAATGAAGTTGGCATAAAAATAGGAGTGTGTTAATGACATTTACTGATGTTGCAAAGTTGAGACACAATATCACTACAAAGAAATATCTTAATAACATTCAGGAAGATCTGAATGAACCTGAGGAAGAGAATAATAGAAATAGGATGAATATCAATACTACAAAGATCTATGTTATCCAGTTAGATGCAATAACAAGAATCTCAACTTAAGCTGGTGACACACTTGACAAAAATAGAGGAGGAGAAAGACCTAGGTGAATTAATGTCTAATGGCATTGATATGATGCAACCATAAAAAGATAATGTAATTGAGTGTATCAGTCTTTTAGAAGATGTATATTTCAAGGACAGATGGGTGTTATTAATGTCTTTGCACAAGACATTGGCAAGATCTCATTTGTAATACTATGTAAAATTTTAAAATTTGTGTTCAAGAAAATGATTTCAAGCCAGAACACGTGCAAAGAAGGCTACTAATGTGATCAGGGAAAAGGGCGCTTATATGAAAAGAAGAGACAGTTTGGCTTATTTAGACTAGCACAATGGAAACTGATAGGGATATGACTGGATTCTCTAAATAAATTTAGTGCATAAACCCTGGAGAGAAACTAAAGGGCAATGTTAGTCAAGCTGAAGGATATGCTTCACTTACAAATACGACCCTAAAATGGAAGGAAGTGTGCTCTGTGATACCAATGGCTGGATTTTCCAAGGCATCTACAATCAGTAAAAGAGCTCCCAGTTGGATGTCAAATTGGTGGCCAAATTGTCAAATGGGACTTACAAGTTTTTGAAAACCTGCTCTTATGTGTGTGTGCTGAGCTCTTGAGAAATCTTGTTCTGAGAGAATCTCCTGAGAATCTGACCTCTCAGTAGTTGCCAAGATCCACCAATATATATTTTGGTGGAGAGTACCTAGGGAAAAAATAATTCTCACTTTTTTACATTAGGCATTTACCTTTGCCAAGTTACTTGGAGCCAGCTGAATCAGCAGACTCTTTCTGGACCAGAGTTTGCTCCGATTCTGAAATTGAAGGTGATGCTTCAGGCAATGGCACTTCTGTGAAGCAGTCAGCAGACAGCCCAGGAACTATCTGAAGCTCATTTTAATTATTTGGCACCTGTATCCAATTAAAATGCATCATAAAGGTTAGTTGTCAGAGTGAAAATACAGTGTAGCCCACTTTAAACCAATACCTATATTGTACAAACACCACAAAAACTTTCCAAATACACACACAATTTTATTCATAATTTTAAGATTATGAGTATTTTATATGATTATTATAATTTAAGAGTATTCTGCTAATAATTTAAATAAATGTTTGCTTTACAATTGAGAAAATTAAGTTAATCTTTCAATACTCAGGTATTTTAAAGTAACCTATGAAATTATCATATTTTCTGCATAATGTACCTTTATATTTGTAACAACTCTCACTATGAGCAGAGCTTCAGCATTATTTCTAGCCTGTGAAAAGCAGATGCTCAATGCATGTGTCTACACAAGATGCTTTACTGTGCAATAGCGTATTTTACTGAACAGTGAGCCTGCACATCTACACGTGCACAAACTTATGCTGCAATAGAACCCACTACATAAATTTGCTGCCTGAAAATGTAAGTAGCAAATTTACTCATAAGTAGTTACTGCACTGTAATGCACATGTAGACATCAACTGGGAGAAAATTTGCTCCCAGTCAGCCCTGCCACTAGGGGGCCAGCCTGAAGATAGCCCCAGGGCTCTGGGCCTGGGAGCCTCTCCTGCCCCAGGGCTGGACCAGTTCTATGGCACTCAGAGCCCTGGGGTACATGCAGGGAGCCTGAGGCCACACCAGGCTATTGTGTCTCCCTGAGGAGGCCACAGACCAACTGTGTAAGACTACCTGCACCCTGGTAGCCTCCTGTCCCCAGGCTTTGCCTCCTAGATGCCCCCACCCCACCACAGTGACATGCAGCTGCTAAGCCTGTGCTCTCCAGGCCTGCAGGGTGTTGCAGGCTCCTGCCAGGCCTGCCAGCACCTGGGCTCAGCTGCAGACAGCTCCTGGCCAACAGGGCCAGCTCCAGCTGCCTACAACCCACCCCCAGCAGCCTGCCTGGAGCCTGCAGGTTCTGTGGAGTATTACCTTATTGTGCAACTGCCAGTCCCACACTGAACCCCTGCACTGAGCACTACAGACAACTGCCCAGCAGCTGTGCACAGGCCCAGAGAGCCGGCACGGGAGTACCAATGGCCTCACCGATGATGCCACACCCCACCTTCTGGGTCCACAACTGGTTGCAGGAAGAGACTGTGACCTTGTGGCACTGTGGGGCAAGGTAGAGGTGCTGTCTGCAACTGAGTGAGGATGGGGGACTTAGCCGGTGGCTTCCTGGACCTGGCCCTTGGCCTACCCGGCCAACTTACCATGGTCCCCGGGCATCCGTGTGCAGCCAACCCCTGATTTGAGTCCAGACAACACATGGGCCTCTAGTACAGAGCATCTTATCTCATAAATGTTTCAAACTCTCACAAACAGCTTCTTTCTCATGGCTCTGCAGGCCCTGCATCTGCACGCAGGGGAGAAGCCATCATTGGCAGATGGGCTACAGTGTCAAGGTTAGTACCACCCACAGCCAGGGCGTAATGGATGCACCAGCTCCATCAGAGGAGGACCCAGGACAGGACCCTCCTCCTGGACTGGCTGGTGATGGCTGCAGAGGATCCTCTCGCAGACATGCTGGGCCTAGAAGGCAAAGGACATCACCTTCAAGGACACATGGGACCAGGTGGACCAGGAGTTTCAGTGGAGCTCCTGGCCCTGGAGTATAAGAATGTGGAGGCCCAGAGCAAGCAGTCTGCACTCATGGCCAGGGCAATGGAAGACATGAATAATGATCACTGGGTGCTGGACACCATCCTGGCCCTGGCAGTTGCCTTCATGCTGCCTGCTGCCCAGCCCCTGACCATAGCCCTGCCTGGCCCTGGCAGCTGGCCACCACCCAGCAGCAGGCCCCCTCATGGGCCTGAGTGGAGGTCCAGCTTCAACTCCATGAGCCAGGAGGCCCTTCCCTGGCCCTTACTCTGGGTGCCCCACCACCCAGCTCCTCCCACCTGCCCCAGGCCCACTGCTAGCCCCAGCTTCATGAGGTCAGAGCCAGAGCTGCCTGCAGTGGGGCTAGGACTGTGCATCAGCCCTGCTGATCCTGGAAACCAGCTTCTGGAGGGGGAGCCATGCACACTGGGAGACCAGCAGCTGCTGTTACCCCTGGGTGAGTCCCCCACCTGTGGGGCTTACTGTGGCATACACATCCATGGGCAAATGGATAGAGGTTTGGATGCTAGCCTCCTGTCCCCAGGCTTTGCCTCCTAGGTGCCCCCACCCCACAACCACCTACCCCAGGAGGGTACACGCTGCATATGCATTGTTGGGTATATCTACACAAGATGCTGCTGCATACACAGTGGTGGTTACGTCTACATCAGATGCTTTACTGCACAGTAGCATAGTTTACTGTGCAGTAAGAATGTGCATCTACATGTGCACACACTTACTGCACAGAAAACCTCGCTAATCATGAGTACATTTGCGACCTGCAAGTGCAAGTAACAAATTTACTTGTAATTAGTTACTGTGCAGTAGCACATAACTAGATGCCTGACCAGAAGCAAATCTGCTCCCAGTCAGCTGGCCACCAGGGGGCAGAAGATTGCTCCCTGCCCCCTGAAGCTGCTTGCTGCCAGGGTGGGCTCTGCCACTGGAGCCCAGGCAGAGACCATGTCCCCCTGCCCCAGCGGCAGGATGCTCCAAGCTGTCACAACCCAAAGGATGTGATTTTTGTTTTTGTGTGCTTCTCTACCGACCACACCTTCCTGCCGATGAAAGGGAGAATCGTGTGGAGGAGTGCATCCGCCCCTCCGGCCTGAAACAGTAACAGCAGCAGTGACTCCCGCAGTAGTAGTCCAGCCTGTAACAACATTGATTCCTGAAAGAGCAGCTCATCCTGTAACAATGATCAACTCGGTGACTGATGCACGAGATGTCGCCATCAGTCGTATTCGTGCTTGGACGGAGTTACAGCAGCTATACAAAGAATCTAAAATGGAGTCTGACGAGGCTATAGTATCATGGCTGGGACTCATGTCCACAGAGTTTGAGCTTAACTAACCGTCTAGTTGAGCGTGTAAGAGAGGGTAGATTAGAGTAGCAAACACTTGTATTATATGTTTTAGAAATGATAGTATAGTACCATGTAAATTTTGTAAATATCTTTGAGATACATTAACTTATTTTTTGAGAGATTTGTTTACAGATCCGGAACTCAGAGTGCGTGGCGAAGAGAAGCCCTAAGAAGGATAATATCACCGAGAAGTGAAGGCCTGATACACGACTTCGCCATGACGCCCACTGAAGCCCTGATCGTGCAGTTCTTTGTTATGAATCTGATCATGTGTATATGTATTCGTGTTGGTTATTATTTGATTCGATCTCTAGAGAACGAACTTCTTATATTAGCAAATTTTGTGTTTACTCGTTTGGTTCAGCAACCTGTAGTAAGAGCTCTTAATAACTCGAGTGACGAGTGCGCGGTCTAATTTAACTATGCCTTCAGCAAGGGGGGATGTCACAACCCAAAGGGTGTGATTTTTGTTTT
>NW_005841960.1:507334-512881 GCF_000455745.1 Alligator sinensis | reverse complement strand
GGCCACAGCCCGCGCAGAGCACAAAAAAGGGCCCGGCTCGCGCCCGGCCCGCACACAAGCCCCTTGCTCCGAGATCATTGGGAGCAGAGGCTGGGAGATCCTTATCTTCCAGCCCCCACTTTGCCATTGCAATCTGGAAGCAGGGGGCTGGGAGATCTTTATCTCCCAGCACCAGTTCTGCAACAGCAGGGCCAGTGTTGGCAGATCCTTTACTCCCATCCTGAGCTCCTCTACCACAGGGCTCAGGCTCAGAGATAAAGATCTCCCAGTGTCGGCCTCATTATCATAGAACTGGCACTGGGAGCAACATGCTGGTGATCATGATCATGGAGCTGAACAAGGAACAGGCTCCCCAGCCCCCACCCTGTGATTGTGGAGTCGGGGCTGGGAACTGTCCCAGTCAGAGGCAGGTTCCAGCCCTGTGCCACAATCAGGTGATCAAGACATGGGGCTTGGAAAAAACTTCAGGGTTGGGGTAGGTCCCATCCCCCTGCCCTGATCCACCAGTGGGGATTCTAGCAGTGAGTCAGCAGTTCAGGGCAGGGGACTGGGACCTGCCCCACCACTGCAGCTCTATCCAAATCCCCTGCCCCTGACCTGGGAGCCAGGGCCAGGAGCTCTCTGCTGATTGGCAAGGAGACGTTGTCCCAGCCCCGGCACCAGGCAGCCCCCCAGAGGTAGAGTGCAATGTCCTAGCCCCAGCCAGGAGACAGCTGTCTCCAAGCTACCATCCAGAGAGAGCCTAGAGCTTAGCGGGGAGCCTAGAGCCATTGCAGGACCCTAGAGCCATTGCGGGGCCCCACAAAACAGGAGCACCATTAGCAGCAAATCTGCTCCCACTTCCCTGTACATGTGGACGCCTGCCCAGGACTGTATACTCACGAGTATTTTACACACAAGCAAACTTATCTTGGATCTAATGCACATGTATACACATCCAGCTTACAGGGTCCCTGCACTACAAGAACATGACTCATTATATCACAAGCCCCTTTCAATTTTTTGTAATAGTGAAGGTGATGTATTAAGTTAAATTCTAATCTATAAAAAGAAATATAGTGAAGGCTTTTTCCAAGAAAGATTTTATGAAAGGATAAACCTGTTCAAAAATATTTTCAAGCCCTATTTATTGCTACCATTAAAATAACCCATTAAAACATGGGAGAACCTAGTAAGAGAAAAGCTGACTCATCCGGAAAAAAAGAGCTATATAAGAATAATCTATGAATCTGTCATCACTTTACTGAATATCCATAGCTTAATTTTCCAGGATAACTGCTAACTTACTTGACTTCTTCTCAATGAATCAAAGGTCTTTTTTTTATATAATAAAGGACCTTTTCACTGAATTAAGGAGAATGTAACTTTTCAACCCCTTCTGCATTCTACAGAAAATGGGGCTTGATTTTTTTGAAATATTCATTACCTTACTATCAAACCAAACAGCTTTAAAAAGCAACACGTGGAACAGTGAAGAAAGCAGACTCTCCTGTAGTAACATGGTCATTATGACATTAACTGGAATACCCAAAGCACTATCTGATGAAGCCATGCTCCTCTCTTCCTTTATCTCATGCTTATTCAGTTGAAGTTTTTCCGTGCTTTCTAGGTACATCTACACATGCACCAGATAGACATTCATATAGACATTCCCAGTGAAGCAGTTAAAGTAGTAAATTTACAACAGAATTTTAGTTAAATTGTGTTAGTGGGTGCATCTACAGAAGATGCTACGGTGCCGTAGCACTTTGCTACAGTGCAGTAGCATTGCCAGGCACAAACCATGATGGCGAAGATACTTTTCAGTAATAATGAGCTACTGAGCAGTGTCTTGTTTCTACTGTGTAGTAGCATCTAAAAATAACCATGCAATTATGGGACTGCATAGTAGGACCTGGGAAAACAGTTATTCACCAGGGCCCCACAAACGATAACAAGGTCTAATGGCCACAAACTCCTGGAAGGCCAGTTTAGATTAGACATAAGGAAAAATGTCTTTAAAGTTCAAGTGACCAGGGTCTAGAACAGACTCCCCCCACCCCAGAGGTGGTGCAAGCACCTACTCTGGATTTGTTCAAGAGGCATTTGGATGTTTATCTTTCTGGGATCATTTGACCCCAGGAGTCTTCCTGCCTATGGCAGGGGGGCTATACTCAATGATCTCACAAGGTCCCTTCCAGCT
This sequence comes from Alligator sinensis, assembly GCF_000455745.1. Classification (NCBI taxonomy): domain Eukaryota; kingdom Metazoa; phylum Chordata; order Crocodylia; family Alligatoridae; genus Alligator; species Alligator sinensis. The sequence continues at coordinate 510,699 of NW_005841960.1, read as the reverse complement.
CTTAATGTCTATGAAGCCTATGAAGTCTATGAACTGCACAGTCCACCACACATGTAGATGTACCCACTGTGGATCTGAATGGGACTTTCTACAAAACTGGAACAAATATAAAACATACAAATGGCAATTTATTGGAAATTGATATATTAATGCAAGAAAATGAGGATCGGAACAGTACAGTGAAAGACCGGCCTTTAATTTTTGTATAGCAAATACACTTATAGATTATGACAAACAGCAATCAATTTTCCTCTGCGCTCAGTAAAATATGTTCCCTCTTCAGGAGAAATTTGTTATGACTTCAGAAACCCGGAGATAAAGTTTAGAACTGCAAAAGATCTTTGTGTAGAATTATGTACCAAAGCCAAACACTTTTTCAGTTTCAGAATATGATGAGAAAATGTGATGAGACTGTAGCTGCGTATGAAGCAGAACTACAAAGACTAGTTGCACATTTTCTTAAAGGATATTCTGTAGAACAGACCATTTGTGGCATCAATAATAATGGATGAATGCAAAAATTAATGTAATCTAATACAATGTTGTAGAACTAACAACAGCAGCACAAGCAGTAGTAAAGAATTTACAAGATTATCATTTACAAATTAAACCAACTGTAAAGAAAATATAAAATCAGTTGTAAGGAGTGTTTCACCTATGGAGGAGATTATTCTGTATCAGTTGGCAAATTTTAAAAAGTGTCCATGTCAAGAAAAGCCTCTAAATCAAATAGCTAGCTGCATACACAAGTCAAAGATATCTATCAAATTGCATCTCAAGCTTAGAAATCACAAAAAGATCAGAGGGGAAAGAAGCACGCAGAGGGATTTTAACCTTGTTGCGGAGTAAGTCACACAGGAGCAGATATACACTTTGAACTCTCTGAAACAGAGGGAAGTGAACGCAGGTGTGACCTGGCATAACTATACCAAATAACCTATCACAGCAATAGGTCCTGTGCATGTCCCTGTAAAATATAAAAGTTAACAGAAAAAAATGCACTAGTGATAGTGATCTAAAAACAAGGATAATCTCTCGGGCAGAAATTGGTTGCAAAAACTAAACTTCACAGGGAGTAAACTTCCAAACTAGACCTTAACACCACAGCTCCAGGAAGTATGGATGCACATCCAACCATTTTTTTAAAGTGTTAGGGACCTTGATGGTGTAACTGCAGGCCCCTCTACATGTGCAGGTACAGGTGTGATGGGATCTAATGTTTGAGCCACACAATTGTGCCTCCTGCCATGTCACACCTGCATGGCAGGAGATTTGACTGTGGGATCATGCATTAGATCTCATCACACCTTATTGCTGATGCAGGGGCAGCCCAATCCTGAGCTCCCTCTAGACTGGCATGAAGCAAGCTCCTGCAGCTGGGACCCTCCTCAGTTAAGGACCTCCCCGCCATGGGGGAGGCCTATGCAAACCTGGGCCTGGAGGATAACAGAAGCCATGATCCATCAGCCCTAGGGGTTTCATGCACCCCTGGGGCAGCTGCACCTTCAAGCTGCTGGGACCCAGCTGGGTCATCTGTAGCTCCAGGACTCTGGGTCTCCATGCTGCCAGGATCCAAATTTGGCAGCTGCTGGGGCTGAGAATCCCCTGTGTCTGGACTCCCAGGCATAGATGGGGAGGGTACCCCCCTACAGCTGGGAGTCCTGTCAGCTGACGGGGCTCTCAGCCACAGGGGAGACCTTGTTACACATGCAAATTAAAGCTCAATAGCTATAAAGTTGGTACACATTTTCAAGGTCTAACTTGAAGCTCATTGGAGCTTTTAATGGTATGAGAACTCCTTTGCACATGTCACTGGTCTCAAGGTAATTTTGCCATTAACTAGTTAATTGCTTGATACCTGTAATGTGTAGCAGGCCAGCCAGGATTATACCCAAGATGCAGTCGAACCAAGTAACAGAGAGCAAAACCAGTCCCAGAAAAAAATTAGACTGAGTTAGGCTGGGGAAAGAGAGCATCATTTTTTCTGTACAGTTTTCTCAATAATCCATACCTATGGTTCCAATGATTGAACTAGACAAGATCATCCTCATCCACAGGAATTACAAAACCATAAGGAATCAAGTTCCTTGATTAGACACTTACCTTATTCCATGAATAGAGGACTTGCTAGTATTGTTACATGTGTCATGACCCAATGATTGTGTGTGCACTTTGGCACTGCAGAATTATTTCCCGCCACATGGAACTTTCTTTGCACGGTGCAATTCTCAGCTGCAGAGAGAGAACCCCGGTGCAAAGGAGTTCCCGCCACCCATATGCAAATTCGTACCCTATTATTGGCTGATTCTAAATTATTCCTACGTGGCGGCTAGCAATTGGCTCGCTAGCCGTATAAAAGGTTAGAGCAGTTTCCGCCCAAGTTGTAGAGGACTCCACAACCATCTCGTGGGGACTCTGAGCACGCAGCAGAGTAATAGAAACTTTGTGTGTGTCTCAGAGGAGTTCGGCGGCCTGATCAACCACCAACCTCTTCCCATCTCGTTTGTTAAATTCTTAAGACGTATCTACGGTTTTGCGCGCTCGTCAAGGGTATCCAGAGCTCTGTCGTGTTTCTTTTTGCGGAGCCTAGCAAACTCCGTGCGTGTGTCTTTGGTGGAGCCTAGCAAACTCCACTTGTGTTTGTCTGTAACTGCAACTCAAGAAAGTTTTTCCTGCCTGCACCGCGACCACCTACGGTGCAAGTAAAACAATCTTTAATTAACCTCTATGAGTCTGTGCCTAATTGTAGTCCGTCATGCAAAAGTACCCGCCCTACCATTGCGGGCTCCCGGCCACAGCCCGCCACACGCCCCCAGAAGCCTCGGACCGCTCCCGGCCCGCACATGGCAACGAGGATGGGATCCGGGGAAGGCACGATGGAAGTAGAATTAGTTAAGAACTGCCCTTGGCGCAGTGGAAAACGCCAAGTAGAAAACATCATGGAACTGGAGGTGCACATCACTTACCACCAGGCGGGCAGAACGGCTGAAAGGTTTATCAGCGGACATCTTTCGCTGAAGGGAGAAGAGGGAGCTTCCGAAAACGGAGCCCCAGGAGAGAGGGAAGTGTATCTTCACCCCGCGGCATTCGGGTGTATAATGAATGATGAGCGGGTCCTGTTTAGGCCCCTTGAGACTGTGTCCCTCGCCAGAGTCAACCCGGCAGGCGCAGTAAACCAGACCCTCACCCAGGAGTGTGCCCGTTGCTCACGATGTGCTCAGGAGAGTGAAGAACCGGTGTCGATCGACCGGTTCACCCCCTTTATGGTGGTGTCTAAATTGAGGGGTTGCGAGCGTCTATCCGAGCTCCGCGAGGATCTGGAAACGGAGGAATGCGCCGCAGATGAGAGGGTAGCCCCGAGGTAC
>NW_005841960.1:503014-506174 GCF_000455745.1 Alligator sinensis | reverse complement strand
CCACATGGAGCTTTCTTTGCACGGTGCAATTCTCAGCTGCAGAGAGAAAACCCCAATGCAAAGGAGTTCCTGCCACCCGTATGTAAATTTGTTTCCCACTATTGGCTGTTTCTAAATTATTCCCACGTGGCAGCTAGCAATTGGCTTGCTAGTCATATAAGAGGTTTGAGCAGTTTCCGCCCAAGTTGTAGAGGACTCCACAACCATCTCGTGGGGACTCTGAGCACGCAGCAGAGTAATAGAAATTTTGTGCGTCTCAGAGGAGTTCGGCGGCCTGATCAACCACCAACCTCTTCCCGTCTCGTTCATTAAATTCTTAAGACATATCTACGGTTTTGCGCGCTCGTCAAGGGTATCCAGAGCTCTGTCGTGTTTCTTTTTGCGGAGCCTAGCAAACTCCGTGCGTGTGTCTTCAGTGAAGCCTAGCAAACTCCACTTGTGTTTGTCTGTAACTGCAACTCAAGAAAGTTTTTCCTGCCTGCACCGCGACCACCTACGGTGTAAGTAAAACAATCTTTAATTAACCTCTATGAGTCTGTGCCTAATTGTAGTCCGTCGTGCAAAAGTACCCGCCCTACCATTGCGGGCTCCTGGCCACAGCCCGCCACGCGCCCCCAAAAGCCTTGGACCGCTCCCGGCCCGCACAACATGGAGGTCCAAAAAAACCCCAAAACCATAGCTAGGCAAAATGCACACATAACATCACAGACAAAAGGAAGATACCAAGAAATTTACCTTTTCAAATACTCACAAAAGTTTATACAAGGACAAAAGATTTCTATAGAGAACATATAAGAGGTTCAAGACAGCATTGTACTGATAATAAACAACATGTCTCATCATGAGCAGAAGTGATGCTAAATATTTGTCAGTGTTAAAGAAGGTCCAAGACAGGAAGAAAAGAGATTTTACACAAAGCAAGGTAAATGCATTATATGAGGCTAGAAGTATTATGCTTTGGGTATAGGATAGACAAGGAGGAGTCATCCTATAGCAGACAAAATCCTGGCAACTGGACAGGTACCAGCTTATCCACTCAAGCTGAACACAGCCAAACTGTGAGTATATTTAAGTATGTTGTCATTAATAGAGCTTTCTAACACTTCAACAGCTCTTAGATATCTTTCTGAAGAAAGGGAAGGAGATAAGAAAAACTCTTCTAGGAATCTAAAAATCTCCTAAGAGATCTACTACAAAACTTGGAACAACTTGTTCATTTTGATCCAGGAAAATAATCCAAGTGATATTTAATCATAGGAGTGGTTTTATCACATAACATGAGAGATGTCAGAGAAGGACCAATGTCCCCAGGTCCCTGAGAATGACTCAGTCTAGCTATTCTCATTTGGAATTTAAAAAATCCATCTACAACTGTATAGAAAGTCATCTGCCATTCTGACAGATCACAAATCATTTATGTGACTGATGAAACAAGGGTATACAGGCCAAGGCATCCTCTGAGTACAACAATAGGCTTTGAACTTAGCTGGATAGGAATATAAAGTAGTCAATTAGGCAGAGTATTAGCATAGCAATACAGATTACTTCAGTTGTACCAGAACAATCTGGTTCTACTGGATTTCTAGAAAAAAATTGAATTACTTCTGGAATTCTGTAACCCATAAGCAGTAAAGTCTTCCTAAAATGGACCAGACAATATCCGATCTTGCCCCACGCACAGCTGCACATGCTGAAAGGCTGACCAAAGCAGTGTAAGGGAAAACATTTCCCAACCATTTAAGACTGTCAATACAAAAGTAAGTATGGAGGTAAGAAAACATATTTTTGGATGCAAGAATCATTTTTTCTGCACAAGAACATGATGAAATGCCGTTTCATGAAATGTTATATGAAATTACAGGATTTTTTCACACAAAATCATTGGCTTGACACAATGAAGACCCGAAAAAATTAATAAACGAACATCACCAATATGAAATGCACCAGCAGATGGTTCCACAGGTGCTGTTAACCTAAGAATGGCTAAGACACCAATGGTTTCTCTCTCACACACAGATTTTGTAGGCAGAAGTGTTTATATTCATACCAGATGTACATTCAAAATGATTAGAAGTGGGATGACCTCAGCAATCTCAAGTTCTGCCTACAAAAAGTTCACATGAACAATTGCTGCATATGAACTACTAGCCATACACCTCATAGACAATGGGCAAGTTATAATGTTTAAAGACTTCCTAAACAGGAGTTTAATTACACACTTTCAAGCTCTCCCTTATCATGCATCTTCAAAGGATCTAGCAGAGAGAGTTTTTATGTCTTTTTTATTATTAATTATTACAAGAGAATAAAGGTGATTGATCACAGCTTAGAAACAAAGCTAGTCCAATTTCTAATTAAATTAAAAAAAAATCTTCAAACTAGAGTGGGCATAAGCCCATGATTGATCTTCATGGGAAGGAAGCTGAGAACTCATTTAGATTTAATCCATCCCAGCATGAAGGGGGAAATGTTGAGGAAATAAGTTTGGCAGAAAGAAAATTATCTCAAAGAAGGGTCCAATGAAGACTGAATTGTCAATATCCACTGATTTTTGGTAGCATCCTAGAGAAAACTGGACTCCTTGCTTTAAAACTTCTTGAATGGCATTAAGGCCACTTGCATAATGATATGCAAGTTGCACACTCTTTGACTTCAAGTTATAACTATTTGGAGGAGCCAGGGCTGGGAAACAACAGTTATACTGGGAATGCTCAAGTTGTGGGTATCTACTGTGCTGCTGAAGAGTAGCTCCAGATGCCACAGAGAAACATTATCTCATGAAAGAGAGAAGAGCTCTAGCTTTGTTAAAATGAGAGGGGAAGGATGGAGTACAGGGGTCATCATGCAGATAACTGAATAACCAAGTGTATTAAGGGACATGTGCTTTAGCCACTCCTTCCTTCATATTTATATTAATTTGTGATGCAGTTCAAAAGCACCATTTTTTTAGTACTGTTTCTTCTCATTTGTTTTTTTTTTTTTAGTAATCTCTTAATGAAATGTGTTTTGGTTACCAATTCCATCTATTACTTGTTTCATCTAAATACCAAACCGATATTGATCTAAACCAACCACCAGTTCTAAAGGGAGGTGGTGCTCTCCCCTACCCTGGGGGTCTTCAAGAGGAGGTTAGATAGGCATCTAGCTGGGGTCATCTAAA
>NW_005841960.1:500772-502530 GCF_000455745.1 Alligator sinensis | reverse complement strand
TTCCTGCCATGCAGAGGGTCAGACTCGATCTATTGAGGTCCCTTCCGACCCTAACATCTATGAATCTATGAATCTATGAAATGTCCCATTTAGGCTCTTTAAAAAAAAATCCATCCAATTTCTCAATCCATAGGATGGAGTTTGAATCCATGTGATTTTGGATTAGCTTCTTATTATGATTCAATGTACGCTGTATCAAATGCTTGTCTTACATATACTGTGTTTCCACTAAGACCCTAGATCTTCAATGTGATGCCCACAGACACACGTGTCTTTGCAGACCCTGTGAACTATTGGGGATCCAGGCAGGTGCAGATATTCAGGTCTATATATCATTTGCTGGACTAATGAGTAACTTTTCATACCCACGTAAACATACTAGTACATTTTGCCATACTGTCTTTGCTCCCAACTGGGAGGATGTGGGATTTTTTTATAGTTGTTGTCTTACTAGGCTTGTAGTTAGGTTTACATCTTTTCAGGTCTGTATAAAAATTGGTAATTTTCCACAGGTCCCAAAATTTTGAAATAATTGCCAGTCTTCTAGTAAATTATTGGCCTATTCCCACTATTTTCTATTATGCACTTGATCTGCAGACTTGAATTTGGTCATATTCTTCAAGTTTTCCTTTTAAAATTGATGTGTTAAAATAAGTTTGAATTACTTCCTAATTAATAATTTTTTGTCAAATTAGTTATTTTGTGTATTAAAAAGAGATTAAAATATCAGAGGGACCCAAAAATCCATTTTGAAAGGATAACTTTTTATTTCTCACCTAATTTATTCAAAACTATTATTGCTTTAGCTGTATATGTGTATGAACAAACATGCAACTGGACTTCTTTCTTTGGCATCCATGGAGTGATCACGTATACTGAGTCTGCATCTCTGTTTATGATAATCATTTATATAGCCATATTTCTATTTCTTGAAAATAACTTTTAAAATCACTTTTTGAATAATTTATTCAACGGCTTACTCACGATTTCTAGCTTTTGATGTAAATCATAATGTGCAAATCAGTGTATGAAATCTGTGCTTATTTCCTGAATTTTTTTTTCTTCCCAAAGCACCTATACATATATTATGCTTTGTAAAATACCTGCTTTCAAGGGTCCCCCTACACATGCAAGTAAAGGGATGATGAGATCTAATGTGCATTCCACACAATCCCCCCCCCTGCCACTCCACACATGCATGGCAGGAGGTGCAATTGTGTGCATTGAACATTAATTCCCATCGCACATTATTACCAGTGTAGGCTAAGCCCTACCCCAGGCTCCCCCTGCACCAACAAGAAGCAAGCTTCCCTGACCAGACTCCCAGGCACAAGGGCACACTCCTCAGGGGCCCCCATGGCAGGGAGGCCACAGTTGCTGAGACCTTCCTGCCACAGGGGGGAGTCACACACACCCATGGCTGGAAGACTGAAGTTGCTGCAATCTCCCAGTTGCTGGGAGCCTTGTCAGTTAGGAGCTCCCACGCTTGAGGGTGCATATTGGCCCCCTAATCAGGTGATGGGGCTCCTACCCACAGTGGCCCTTGACCACACGTTCTATTAATGACATGATACGAAGCAGCTACAAAGTTATTGCACATATTTTGTGGAATAACTATAGCTTCTTCCTCGTTTTATCACTCTATTAAGTGATTAAATGTGTGGCCAGGTGACTACTTAAGGCATGATTAACACACAGATAGGACCTAAGTTTCCTGTATAAGCTTGAAATAATCCAAAGTCATTTTCTTACTATCTG
>NW_005841960.1:477083-500762 GCF_000455745.1 Alligator sinensis | reverse complement strand
GAAGGGGGGGGGGGGGGGGCGGGCAGACAATGACACATTTGGCAGTATACTTAGCTCTCCAGAGCACTAAGAAACCTTTGAGAAATCCTGTGCACTAATGCCAAACATCAGTATAGACAAAAATGAAAAGAAAACATAAATTAATTACCAACCATTCTAGATTATTTCAAACATAGCTTTGCTGCATTACAAAAAATAATACAAATTTAAAAATGTTGACTAAGAAACTATTTGCAACCATCTAAAGAGGCTTTTCCCAACTAAATAGGCTTAAGTGACAGGAAGCTTGGTTGTGTCAATACTATGATATTTTACAGAAATGGGGCCAAATCTTTGGCCTGCCCTCAATTATGTCTTAATATTGATACAGGCAAAGACGACAACATAGCCAGATGGAACATACAATCACAGGATTGGAATGGAACTGAGGAGGTCATTTAATCCCACCCCCAGCTCAAAGGAGGACAGCTCCAACTAAATCATCCCAGCCAAGGCTTTGCCTTGCCAAGTCTCAAAAACCTCCAAGGATGGAGACCCTACAACCTCTCAGGGTAACCTGTTCCAGTGTTTTACCACCCTCCTAGTGAGAATGTTTTTCCTAATATCCAACATAAACTTCCCTTGCTGCAACTTGAGACCACTTCTCCTTGTTCTGTCATCTGCCATCACTGGGAACAGTCTAGAGCTCCATTCTCTTTGGAACTACCCTTCAGTTAGTTAAAGGATGCTGTCAAATCTCTTCTTAGTCTTCTCTTTAGATTAAATAAGACCAGTTCCCTCAGTATTCCCTTCTCCACACTAAATAAGCCCAGTTCCCCGAGCCTCTCCTCAGATGGTATGTGCCCCAGCTCCCTAAACATTTGTGTTGCCCTCCACTGGATTCTGTCCAATTTGTCTGCATCCTTTCTGTAGTGGAGGGCCCAGAACTGGACACAATACTCAAGATGTGGCCTCACCGGTGCCAAATAGAGGGGAAGAATAACTTCCCTCAATCTGCTGATAATGTTACTACTAATGTTGCCCAGTATGCCATTAAACTTCTTCAAAAGGGCACACTACTGTCGCATATTCAGCTTACTGTCCACTGTAACCCCCAGGTCCTTTTCTGAAGAACTGGTGCTTAGCCAGACACATGGGATTATTCTGTCCTATGTACGGGAGATTTCTTTTCATCCATTCCTCCAATTTGTCTAGGTCTCTCTGAATCCTAATCCTACCCGCAGCATATCTACTGCTCCCCTCAGCTTGGTGTCATCTTCAGACTTGCTGAGGATGTACTCTATTCCATGTCCCAGATCGTTGATGAAGATTGTACAATACCAACCCCAGGACCAACCCCAGGGACACTTCACTTGATACCAGCTACCAACTAGACACTGAGCCATTGACTACTACCCTCTTTATGATTGAGCCAATTTTCTATCCACCATTGATCCAAACAATACTTGCTTAGCTTGTTTGTGAGAATTTTGTGGAAGACCATATTAAAAGCCTTGCTAAAGTCAATGTATATCACATCCACTGTTCCCCCCATATGCATACAGACAGTCATCTCATCATAGAAGGCAATCAGGCTTGCCAGGTTTGACTTGCCCTTGGTGAATCTATGCTGACTGTTCCTAATCACCTTCTTTTCCTCCAAGTGCTTAGAAGTAGATTGAGGACCTGCATCATGATTTTTCCAGGAATTGAGGTGAGGCTGACGAGTCTGTAGTTCCCTAGACCCACCAACTTCTCTTTCTTAAAGATGAGCACTATATTTGCCCTTTTCCAATCATCCAGGACCTCTCCTGATCACTATGAGTTTTCAAAGATGACAGCTACTGATTCTGCAATCACACAGACCAACTTCCTCAGCACCCTTGGGTGCATCCTGTCTGGACCCATGGACTTGTACACAACCAGCTTTTTTTGTGTGGCAAAGTCTGTGCTGCACACAATGGCTGCCCTAAACAGACTACACAACATGCAATACCCACTCTGGGAACTGTACTGAAGACACTTCCAGCTCCAATTGGTCTAGGACCTGTGCTTCCAGGCACCGCGTGCAACTTGAATCCCAGCCTGCCAGAAGCAGGCACTGCATGTTGTGCAGTCCCAGAGCTGTTGGGGAAGCCACCACATACAGTGCAGCTACCACTTCAGCTGGACTATGCTGCATGTAGCACCTGCTCCAGCTTCTCCGAGATTTGCACTGCATGCAACGCAGATCCCCAGGCCAATTGGAGCAGCCACCAGATCAGGTGTGTTGCCCTGTGGGGTCAGGCCAACTCTCAGGATCTCAATATTGCACTATTGGACAGGAGGGTGTAACACAATTGCACATATACAAACACACAGATCAACTGGGTGCATACACACGCACACTACAAGCTCAGGCACATAGACATTCAAACCAGCCTAGGCACATGCATACCTATTACCAATTCAAGCACATACACTATTCACCCTAAAAGTTAGACACAGATCACTAATTCGTATATCATGCACACAATGCCATTTATACACACACACACACACACCCTCCCAAAAGTAGCTCAGATACACACACGTTCCAAATAACTAGTTTAGGTTTATGCACACCTATCACCAGTTTAAGCCCATACACGCTACACACTCCAAATTTAGACAGAATCAGTTACCAGTTACCAACACCTGCACATTCAATACACATACGTGGATTACTAATTCATATACCACACACACACAATGATATCTATATATGTATATATGTGTGTGTATTCACTAATTTACACATATACAACCCACCTACACATACACACAGGTGAGTTCCTAAGTTGGGTGTTGTGATGTGTATGTATGTATGTATGTGCTTGGTATACTTGGGATACCTGGGGAAAGGTTAAGGTAAGAAAGTACAAGTGTAAGGAGCTAAAGTTACCAGGACCGGGATTAGAACCAGTAGACTACAGGGGCCTGGGCTGAAGAACTGAGGCTCGGGGGTAACTTTAGGTTAAATGATCTTAATTGATTAAAAGACAATGTCCAAAGCCTGTAGAAAAGGGAAGCATGCTGGTAAAGAGTCTGGGACTGAAGCCAGAGCTACAGGGGAGCTGAAAAGGTAGATGGGGACAGGGAAAATGGGCCTAAGGGAAAGTGTGGATGTCAAAGAGCGGCTCTGGGTGTAGGGAGCCAGAGGATGGCTCCGGGGCAGCTAGAGATGTTGCAGAGAGCAGCAGTAGGTGCTGGAAGCTGGAGAAAAGTGCAGGACAGCTAATAGGAGCTGGAAAGCTGCAGGTGGGGGGAGAATACAGAAGGTGCGGGGGAAGCCTAAAAACAGAGAGATGGACAGTAGAAAATCACAGGAAAAGCAGCAAGGACAGCAGGAAAGCAAGGGGAGGCTGAGAGGTGGCAGAAAAGGGGAGATGGAATTGGGAGGAGATCAGAAAACTAGCAGAGAGGATGGGGACTGGAGCTGAGAGAGAGAGAGAACGAGGCTGGAATTTAAGATAAGGAAGGGACTGGGATTCAGTAAAACATGACCCAATTCAGGGTTGCAAATGACAGTGGTTTTAGTGAACAGGGGAGATGGTGACACAATGCCAAATTGGTTCCTTTGCACCCATACACACACACGCACACACACACAATGGCAGCAGGGGTTAAAGAGGCTTGGTGCAGGGGCTGAAGTCCACTGAATTCCAAGAGGAGAGAGCGAGACAGAGAGAGAGAGTCCAAATTATAGGAGGAGGTGCGCAGGTAATATCTGCCTATCCAGGCTGGCAGGGGTCCTTGTCCAGTAGGTGTTGTCCAGAGGGGAGTCGCCGGCAGCGCCTCTGGGGTAGATAGGTGACGTGAAGCTAGTCTGATCCCCATGGAAATGGGATTCCCACTGGGTCTGTCTTCACTGCCCCTTTTTATAGGGGCAGACTTTGTGTGACCCTAGTGACAGGAGGCATGCCCAGGCAAGGGTCGGCCCCTGGTGTACTGAGCATGTGTGCTCCATGCAGGGATGTGCAGTTTCTGGTGTCTGTAATGGTGAGAGTTGCAGGTTTTTCAAGGTCCTTTGTCTTTCAAATGCTGGTCTTGTCTCTGTTCCTGGGTGAGGTCCGTAGTTCCTGGGTGAATCAATGCAAGGTGATGGCCCAGTCATTACAGGCCATTCAGTAGAGGCCTGCTACCATTGTATTTCAATCATTTCCAATCCCACTCATTCATCAGGGAACCAATTTACATGGGAGGGGTACGTGACTCATACAGTTGCAACATGGGATGCCCAGGCAGAGGACACAAGATGGAGGCTTGACATAAAAAAAGGAAACTTGACATGACTTTGGTTCACTTACAAACACAGGCCTAAACCATACAATATCCATATGAAACAATAAAAATCAATATGAAAATGATAATAATACAATTTACAACAGTAAAAATCAATACAAACCTAATAATAATACAATATAAAACAGTGGATATCCAAAACCAAAAACTTGCTACCAAAATAAAAATGTTTAAAGCTTATCCTAAGTCTGAGCTCACTTATACTTATCTATAGAGAATAGAGAGGGAGAGAAAAAGTCAGAAATGGTTGGGGAAGGGGAGGGAATGCATTTTAAAATAAATACAAAAAAAAAAAAGAAAAAACTGGGGGTTCTGCTACAGGTGTGCTGGGGGAAGGAGAAGGAGACCATGGTCCTGATCCAGCCCACAGACCAGCTTCACCCCATTCATCCAGCCTGTGATCTGATCTAGATCGTGAGCATAAAGCAATATTTTTGGTCTGACCAGCATCTTCAGATACACTATTTTTACATGCATCTTATTTGGTCTAGCAACAGGGAAATTAACATCACATAACAGAGAAGCTGACTCATTATTGTGTATCCATGCTGATTATTCCCTCTTTTTTGCTGTCCTTATTTATTACTGAAAGTAAGTCTAGACAGAGTGGACAAGCTGTTATGAGATAACATGACTGTGATATCACAGCTACCTATGGTCAATATTCAGTAAATAATTTAACCATATGTTAAAGTTCAACCTTGTATCAGGCTTCAGGGTCTGATCCCAGCATCTGACTCCTTTTGGTGGTAATTCAAACTCACCTGCTGCCCTCTCCTGCCTCTGTTACCTCCACGCTCTCATCTGCCATGCCTTGATGTAATAAGATTACCCTGAGAAGCTACCTATAGAGGCTGTAGCAGCTCCTTTGGTATGCTCCCTCTCAGCCTAGTTCTCAGGGCTTCTCTGCCCACAAGCTCAGTCTTCAGGGCTTCTCCCTAGCACTGTCACTCTATACTTCTCTAATGATGTCCCTCCTTTAACCCAGGGCTCAGGGCTTCTTTACCTTATCAATACCAATCGGAATCTTGGTCCTAATCTGCCTTGCAGGTTTTACTCAGTTCACTCACTGAACCCACTAGACCTGTGCAAAGCGGCTAGTACTCACTTCAAATTCATATTTGGTCAATTCGGAGGCCAGTGATTCAAATCACAGTCCCAAATTGATTCAACTGAATCTGATTCAGAGATTTGGCTTCTGCCAAATCAGCCCCATCCCCTTTTCGCTCTCTCAGCCCCGTCAATGGCTGTCCCACCCAGCCCCAGCTCCTGGCTCTTAAAAAAAAAAAAGCCCAGCACTCACCAACTGCTGTCAGGTGGGGAGGGGGAAGAATCCCTGCTCCTCCCCACTACCCCATGCTGCATGGCAGGTTCTGCCATGAACCTCCATCCCCTGCCAGCTCTCCCAGCCCCAGCTCCCAGCTCTTTAAAAAAAAAAAAAAAAAGCCCTCATACCAGCTGCTGCCAGGTGTGGGGGGCAATCCTCACTCCCCCTGCTGCATGAGGGGCTCTGCTGTGAGCCCCCTGACCACCACCCACTCTCTCAGCCCCACCTCCCATGGCTGTTCCACTCAGCCCCAGCTCCTGGCTCTTAAGAAAAAGCCCTGCACTCACCGGCTCCTGACAGGTGGGAGGGTGATCCCCAATGCTCTGTGTTGCATGGAAGGGCTCTGCCAGGAGCCCCCAGAAGCTCCAATAGATGCTACACAGCAACTGGTGAGTTCAGGGCTTTTTTCTTTTTTTTAAAAAAAAAAGCCGGAAGCTGGGTCTAGGTAGGCAGCCATGGGGAGGGGGAGGCTGGGAGAATGGGCAGGGGTCGGTGGATGCTCCGAGGGGCTGGGGGAGCAGGCAGGGGATGGGGCCTGGAAGGAGTCCCCCATGTTCCCCTCCCCACTTCTTTAGCCCCCTCTGCCCCACCTCCTACTTACCAGCATGGAGTCTGGGTCCAGCTTCCGGTGGCAGCAAGTGGGGACTGCCCAAATCTCTGAAGCTTTTCTGAATTGATTCAGAGAGCTTCGACTTGATTCAGACCTTTTAATTGGTCCCCTGATTCAATTCAGATTCAGAGATTCAGCTGCCAAATCGGGCCAAATCTCCTCTGAATTGAATCAGCAACCACAGCTTCGCACAGCCTATGGTCCATCTGTTACCTTGCTTGGTTTACCTAGCCCCAGGCCCTGGCAAGTTTCCCCCTAGTTATCCTGGGCCCCTGACCTGCAGAGCCCTCTGAGTTCATCCAGAACTCAGTGTACACCCAGCCCATAGGGTCCCTGGCCTTGGCTTGGCTGCTGCCTCTCTTTCTCTGTTCCCTCATCCTTTTAGGTCCTTGACCTAGGCAGGGTTCCCAGGCACTCCCTGCATGGCCATCTAATAGCCACAATCCTAACTTCCATTTGGAAGTAAATACAAAACATAAACTACCCCGTTACAACTGGAATATGACATTAAATTGCTATCCAGTTCACAATTAAAATGCGAATGCCCATTATATCAACATCAAATAACAAGAATAAAATAACATGAATTCTGCTATTAGTCACACGCAGGCTCTTATAAAAAAAATCTTGTGGGAGGGGGGAAGGAATGTAATTAATTAAGAGACTCTGCTCTTGAACGCATCATTAATTCAAGCATGTCTTTAAAATACATTTAACCTTTAGGAGTACAATAACATCAGTATATCCACACAAAGTGTTTTCATACTGAAGACTCTAGAAAAATCTCAACACCTCTTTGCTACCCAGTTCTTGATGAAATTGAAAAATGAAGGATTTAAATCTCATCATACTAGTTCACTATATTTTTGGTTCAAATGTAATAAATTGGTGTCTGCTTATAGATGGATATCAGGCTAATGGACTATATTTCAGACATACGGAACAGAACAGTATACAGATCATCCTTTTCCAAAAGCAAAGTTCTCTTTTAGAGCTAACTTTTTCACAGACTCATACACATAAGTAGTGCAAGTCTCAGATTACAAAGTGATCTCCAGGTCTGAAGTCCATCTATTATAAATTGGATCTTGACTCTCACAATAACACCAAAATCCTTATTTTCAGAGATGGAGCCTCTATTCGAAATGAAGTCAATGAGAGCTGCAGATGCTCAGCAACTCTGAAAACCAAGGTTTCTAAAACTGAGGCACCCAAAATACACCAGTTTCCCCTGCTCCATTCAGCAGTGCTTTGACCTTTATGGATTAAACAATCTATAGTAGTTAGCTAGTAGCACATTCACCCTTGTAGAGTAGTAAAGGCTTTCAATATAACCTACTGTTTACATACATGGATTACTGTCTGAAAAAACCCTTTTGGGATTGTATCTTTTTGTTCTTGATCTCAGTCCAAAGATTAATTTTTTTTTGGAAAACTGCAGTGCAATACTTTTCATCTCAGACATTACTGAGCAGCAGCCCTTTTGCTGGCTTTCAGCAGGGTAAGGATTAAAAATAAAAGGATTACGCACAATGTGATCATCATCATTGCTCACTTAGTAGTCTCTGTTAAGTTTTTAGCAGAGTCTAATGAAACCCCACTGGTCATGGCTTTACAATGATCAGTGTTCCAGCCTAGAACAAAATAGGACAAAATGCAGGAGGGAGAATGTTGGGAAAAGCACAGAAGAGCACACTGTATTTATAATACCAATGAATAGTAATAAGCAATACCAAAAGAGCTTCAGACTGAGGTAAACTGCAAACCAGGTTATATTCATCAAATATTTGGAGAATGGGAAAACACATTCCCTAGTACAGGCAACCCCACTTAGCGCTCTTGATTGGTTCCGGAAAAACCGAGCCCTAAGCAAAACAGCAGTAAGTGAAACCCATTTCCCCACAGGATTTAATGTAAATAAATATAATTGGTCCCACACAACTTGCCAGCCCAGACCCCTAGCAGCAGGGCTCTGGCTGGCATGGGGGAAGCAGTGGGGCCACCCACCTGCCAGCACCCGTGCCCTGCTCCTTCCAGCTGGGGCACCCTCCAGGGCATCCAACACTGGAACTATCTGCCACTACTGGATTGCTGCAGGCTCAAGAAAGTGTCCATGCCCTGCTGGTGAGTTTGTGATCAAAACGGGGCATGGGCTACAGCCTGGGGGAAGGGGGGGCTCCGCAGGCTCAGCCCCACTGCAGCCTACAGTGGGAGACAATGTGCATGTGTCCTGCTCCCCCGGGCCCCACACTCCCACCTCCCTGCCAGCCCACACCCCACGCTCATGGCCCCTGCCCACCTGCCCCTTTTTGCTGCCACCGCCACTCCTCCCCACCTGCCTGCCGGCCACAGGCTCCTGCCACACTCTTGCCACCCCACCCTGCACCCTGCCAGCCCTGGCCCTGGGCACCACCTCAGGCTCTATGGTCATGCCACCTGCCCCCACCCCCACCCCCACTTTCTGACTGGCGCTGCTCCTCCCCACCAGCTCCATCACCACATGCAAGAGCAAATCTCGCTCTCCTGCTGCCCTGCCCTGGGCCCCCACTGGCTGTCACTCACCTCTTCACTCAGTGCTACTGCCACTGCTGCTTCTCCCCAGCCCCATGCTGAG
Source organism: Alligator sinensis (assembly GCF_000455745.1). Taxonomy (NCBI): domain Eukaryota; kingdom Metazoa; phylum Chordata; order Crocodylia; family Alligatoridae; genus Alligator; species Alligator sinensis. Next base: position 491,909 of record NW_005841960.1, on the reverse strand, counting down.
CATTATAACAAAACACTCTGAGTGCTAAGTGAAACCAAGTATGTATGTTAAATGAGCGCTATAGCAAAACCGCAGTAAGCAAAACCACGTTAAGCCAGGGTTGCCTGTATTTAAAGCAAGGAAATAGACATTGTAGTTTATAAGGAGTACTACTTTGACTTTCCCACTATGAATAAATCAAAGCACAGACAGAAGGTCTAGCTGGTGAAGCAAAAAAGAAGCCTCCACCTGTCTCGGAAGGAGCTGCGACAAACTAGTCTAGGTCATAAACACATGCATAAAATAAAGCAAAAGAAAAGGTCTGAGAGAGCTTCACAGATTAAATGTAATGACACAATACAACTCAGGCTGCCTAAGACAGAGAGGGTGCATGCATAGAAATACATATTAAAAAAAAAAAAAACAACTTCCAAAGTTATACAACAAGACAAGTTCTACCAGATACATGCAAAATGTTTTACTGTGTGACTTTTATGTCATTCTTGTTTCATTTACTAGTCAAAATAAGCTTGCTGCTCTTCTGAGCCCACAGGGAAAAGTAAATCAAGCTGTCTTCTAGCTTTAAATCACTGACTCATACAGTGTAACATTATTTGCGTCATTTCCATCCTTCCAGGTTAATACAGCCAACCTGTGCCCTTTTGTGATTTCTAATGCAGTCATACCTGGTTAATCCAATGTAGTTTCTAAACTAGAAATTTCATAAAGATTATTGGTTTAAAACCAGATTATTTAGTTAGTGGTACATCCCTGGATTTAGATTGACCTGGATGTTTATGCTAGTCAGGAATCTGCCTACCTCTGGCCTGCAGGAAAAAAAAATCAGATGGATAAGAAGACAGATAGTCCTCTGTCTTTCAATTTTCTCACTTAAAAAAAAGAGGGGGAGAGAAAGAAAGTGAGAAAACAATTCATATATAACAAAAAATCCCACACTACATTCAAAATATATGATATTGCAAATAAGGCAGTATAGAAGAGCTAGAACCTGGTAAAACAGAAAAGATGGCCTTACAGTTTAAGGCACACAGGCTTCTTGCAATTATTTGGGAAAAAAAGCACTTTACCAAAAGAAGCAGCATGTTACTTCAACCCGGCTCTGTAGCATCTATAAAGATCGGGCACTTCAGGAGGACTTTTTGGTACTTTTAGCTAACACTGATTCAATCAGCAATTAGATAAAAGCACAAAAAAAGCCCCAATAAGTGCCCTTTACAGATGCTGCAGAGCCAGGTTGAAGTAACACACTGCCTCTTCTGGGCATGCATGGAGCTTGGTGCACGAACACACCGAGTTTAAAGTAAAGCACCATTTTTTAATGTCTGCAAGAAGCCATAAGGTCTAAATTAAATCCCAGATGCTGCTTTCCTGTGTCACTTTGGATAGGTCACTTCCTCTATCCATGTCTGAGCTCCCACTTCCAGTCCCCACCCTCCCTTCCACCCAGAGCAGGGATAGAGCCCAGCTGTCCTAGCTCCTAGTCATGTCCCTTTTCACTAGCCTGCTAGTGTCAAGCCAGGGAAGTGCAGGCAGGAAATGGTATTAACCCTTAGGCTAAGTACAGACAGTCAAAAAATCCAAGGTTGAATTGATTCAGTTTTTCTGATTAGTCTAAACTGCAGAGATTAAACTGAAACAGAAGTGAACAGACATTTACCTTTATTTCAGGAAATGCAGTCACATGCCTGCAGTGGCTCAGGCAAGAAACCAGAGAGTGCAAGAGCACAGCTTTTTGGCACTTAGCCAGTATGGTCTGTGTGTTCATTTCCTCTTCCTGCTGCCCCCACGGTCTCTGGAATTTGCAGTCCAAAATTACAACAGCAGGACTCTGCAGAGTTGCTCATCACTTCTTCTTCCTGCTTCTAAGTGCCTCTGTGATTTGTAGTTAAAAATCACAGCCAGCACTGAGTTTGAACAGGAGAAGGGATGTTTAACCCCCTCGCTGGCCCCAGACCCCAGCTGGGGTTTGCACGGGGGCAGCAGACCCCATCCCCCCCCCCAACCCACCGCTGGAGATTGGGGTGCATTCCTAGCCAGGCTTCCACCCCACCCCCCGCTTGTCAACCCCCTAGGGAGCAGAGGGGCATGGCCAGCCCTGGCCCCTGGAACAGAAAGTACAGCACAGCCCAGGGCTGCAAAGCATGCTGAGATTCCAGGGGACTGTGATTTAACTTGAACCAGAAAGAGGTCTGGGACAGAAGTTTCATAAACCAGGTTGGCCCAAATCAGTTAAGTCTAATACCACATTCAACCAGGTTTATGTTAAACCAATTTCAGCCATTTTGAAACTGGTTTGTGTGCACTGAGCTTCTGTTCTGTTACAAGTTTAAACCAATTTCTGATCACTTAAACTGCTTTTTATGTAACTTCTGTCCCTAGCCTTATTGTGCAACTGCTCACAACATAGTCTAACTCTGCTTAACATTCCACAGATTTAGTATGGTCTAACTGTACCATGTAACTTCACCTTAGCTTAAGAACACATCTTCTCCACTTCAGATGGAACAGGCTTCTGTGGTTTATAGCACGTAATCATTTAATCTCAAAATAACTTTAATGAGTCAGACTCTGGGAGACTCATGCACAGTACACAAGAATTGGTCAGGCAGCAATAGTCTTTTTCCCCTTCCACACCTTGCACTGCAGCTGGTCACAGCTGCAATTCTTGTGTTCCCTAGGAATTAATATTTGCTTTTGCAGTAGTAAAGGTTAACTCCCTTCCTGAGGGTTGACATGATTATATCAAAAGGAAGTTGTCATCTATTTGTGTGTGTGTGTAAGCAGTTGCAATAAAACCTTTTGAGAGCAAGAAGTCTCCCTGCCTTTTCCTGAGCTATAAGATAGCACAGCTTTCTCAGGGATGGAGAAAGAATGACTTGGACAAAAGAGAAAATTCACCTTCCTGCCACCAGCTCCAGATTTATGAACAAATCAATGACAATCAGATGAGTAAAGGTCGGCTATTTCAGGCCAATGTGGCTCAGTCTCCTCAGTTTCCACGCTATAAAGAAATTGCCAATCTTCCCTCTGAACATGGCTATCTGAAAAATTATCAACCATACCAAAAATTGGATCTAGTCTAATAAATCTGCAAAGCAAATAAGGGTCGTCTTTCATTAATTCTCTTTTTATGCCTGCAGATTTCAGCAAAACAGAGGAGATTGGACCAAAGACATTGCTAGTCAGTTTCACTGCTGTTCTCTACAGTTCAATTCTAATACTAAACAAATTTAGGTATAATTTAATATGTATAAAACAGATTAGTTTAATTCAAATGTATATAAACTCCAAACTCAGAGTGAACTAGAGGCTAACAAATCTCCATGATTTGAACAAGAATATGCTATATATATATATGATGATTTGCTCAGGTATGATGAAATTCAGTCAAGTCAAGGCCAGCAGATTTCACATAATTCTAGTCCTTGTTACTGATTTCACTGCATGTTGTGTGCTTCAGCCATATGTTCACTGAGAGTAAAAGGAAGTTTCAGAGAGTGATGAAAAAAAACCCCCACATTTGCTCCCCTTTTTCCAATTATGTGGCAAAAAAAATAATGTAAAGTTTTGGTGAATCCAGGACTCAGACAATGGCCAACTTTCATCTCCACTTTCGTTTTTGGACTTCTTACTTTTTGTACACAAGCTGCAGCATAAGGGTGAGACTGTTATAGGGCCCCTCTTTGCATGTCCCTTCACTGAGATGGAGAGTAGGATTTCACTTCCTTCTGCACTTCTTGACTAAAGGTTATGATGTTCTCTTTAATTTGGAGGTACCTGACCCAAATTACTCAAAATAGTCATCCTAAGACTATCTGAATAAAAACAGAAGGAATGGAATTAAAAGAAAATAAATGGTTTGCCTTACATATCTAAATTTACATTTCTCATATGTTAAACTAGACAAGGCATTTTCAGCTTAGTTTAAAGTGGGGAAAAAGGAATGCTTACTGTCCTAAAAGAAATCTCCTTCCTTACTCTCCTGGTTGGAAGTCAGTATTGCTTGCCATTGTCTTAGAGAGAACTGATGCTCTCTTCATATAATCTTCCTTGATCCAAAGCACCTACCCTTTCCAAACCAGTTTTCTCTAGCTCTATACATACACAATCCTTCAGCCTTGCAGGAGACAGCCCATAGAAAAGAGGCTGACTCCTTAATGATGATTAATAGCCACCTTTCAGAAGTTTAACAATCTAGCTCAGATCCAGCTTTCACAAACCAGGTTATCTGATCAGGTCTAGTTGTAGTCAAGCCTCTTCATAAAGCTGCAGGCTTTTTTACACCATGTCATTAATCATAAATTAAGGGGAGAGGTCCAGGCCTCCTCTGTTTCACAGACTTGAATAATAATATGTTGAGGGAATGCCACTATGAAAATCACACTATGTAAATGTTTTCTACTTTTGAAATGTTACCATTTTCCTAGCATTTTTTAAACATTATATTTATTATGGTCATCAGTGCAATTGTCACAGAGAAAAAAATAGTACATCCATAACAGAAAGAACTCTGAGCTTATTAAATTTTCAAGGCAATATCACATACAATGAATTAAAATCAAAATATTACTATTTGTTAGGATTTATGACTAAATATTATTCCTTTACCTATGCATATCTGAGTAGTATTATACTGATTATCTATGTGGGCACTAATGATACTGCCAGGGGCAACTCTGAGCAGATCAAAAGTGACTACATGGCTCTGGGTGCAAGGAAAAGGGGCATGACCCCAAGTGATATTCTCATTGATTCTTCTAGTCAAGGGGAAAGGCCCAGCTAGGAGCAGGTGCATGAAATCAACATGTGGATGCCTACACGGTATCACTAGTGGGGCTTTCACTTCTTCAACCAAGGCGGAGGAGGACATGGGGGGGATGACCATTCTTACTTATGTAATAGCTGCAAGGGCTTGCTTGGCTGCAAGCTGAGTGGGTGAGCTCTGCCTAAGAACTTCGCAAGAAAGGTGGCAAAAAGTTTGCAGAAGGTGCAATAGCTTTTCCAAACAGAGGTTATGCTGTGCACAATGAATGTTTTTTACTGGAGGATTTGAACTGTAACCAGAGCCCCCATTGCAAACCGCAGGCTCTGATTGGTTACTATGGAGCCATAAAAGCTGAGGGAGGGAAAAGCAAAGACAGAAGCTGCAGGAGAGCTACACCAGCCTGGAGAGAGGTGCAGAGACCTAGCCCCTCCTTCCCCACAGGCAGAGGGAAGGGAGCTGAGCTTTGTTGGGGAGCAGACTTCAGGACAGAGAAGAGCCTGAGTCATCCCAGGAGAAGCTGATTCCTCACCTGGGTCACAGCTGTGCAATCAGAGACACGGGTAACCAGGGAAAGAGAAAGCTAGGTGGGAGCTGGGAGAAGCTGCCTGGTCAGGGGCCTGCAGAGGGAAGTTCTCTATTTGGGCTGGAAAGGCTTGTACAGCTGGGACAGAGGCCTGAAGAGGAAATCCCCTGTCTGCATGTGGAGGTGCTGGGGGAGAGAGACAGCTCAGAGAGGGAGCAGGCTGTGAGAATCCCAAGTCTGCATGGGTGTGTTAGGGGGCACTTAACCCCTAATGTTGCAGGAGGTGTATTTTTCAGAAGGAAACTAAAGAAATGAAGCCTATTACCTGCAGTAGTTCATCGGAGACTTGATTTTTTTTGCTGGGTTACCAAGAAAGAGCCAAGGGTCCACATTCCCTAGAGCAGCAGTCTCACCTCTACCACCTACTGGTGGATCATGGTTAAAGCTGTATTGCCATTTATTGTTATGGGAAAGGGAGTGTGGCCAGAGGGAAAATCAGTCTGGGTTATAGGGGGAAACTGTTTTAAAGCGTTATAACAAGATAAATGTGATCATTGAGGTTGTTGGATGCAAGTGGGACCACCCAGTGCGGTGGACTTATTCAACTATTAGAGGCAATTATAAATGCTATTCAAATAGAATTGAATATTCAAATAGAATTGGTTTTATTATTAACTATTGATATTATTTTTATTTATTTATATTAGGGGTGTGCAAAGCAGGCTGCATTCTGTTCAGATTCAGATTCGGCCCAAATCGGGGGCAGTGATTTGATTAGTTGATTCAGATCACTGTCCCAATTCAATTTGGCTGAATCTGAATCTGAAGATTTGATACTGATTTCAGAGAATCAGCAATTCGGCCATAGACACAGCTTTAAATTTTTTTTTTTTCTATATACCTCAAGGTACCAGGAGTGGCTCGTGAAACGCTGCAATGGTTGGGTGGATGGTGCATCCCACAGAAGTGTGGGAGGTCCTGCATGCTTGGCAGTGAACTGGGAAGTAGACCAGAAGTACTTCTGGTCCACTTCTGGGTCTGCCGCTGAGTGCACTGGGGGGCCCTGCCACACCTCTCCAGCTCAGCAATCAGCCATGGGGATACCCCAGGTGCGCCCCCAGACCCAGAAGGCACCAGTTGCAGAGCCAGGGGAGCCCAGCACGCTCCCCGGAGGACCTGGAAGTGGACCAAAAGTGCTTCTGGTCTACTTCTGGGTCTGCTGCTGGGTGTGCTGGGGACCACCATCCCCGCGGCTACTGTGGGATGCTCCATCCACCCCAGCATCTCAGCATTCATGAGCTGCCTGGTACCTTGATGCATGTAGAAAAAACATTGAAAGATGTGTCTATGTCCAAATTGTTGAATCTCTCTGAATCAATTCGGATTCGATTCAGAGAGTTCTGATTTGATTCAGAGAGATTAAAGGGTCTCCTGACTTGATTCAGATTTGGAGATTTGGCCACCGAATTGGGCTGAATCTCTGCTGAATCGAATCAGTGACCAAAGCTTCACACAACCCCAATATATATCTTCTCTTGATTAATCATTTCTTTTTTGTATATAGTTGTGTATAATAAAGAAACCCATTTGTTTATTGGACTTAAAGTCAATTCTTGGGCAGTGAGGTTCAGGGACACACCTCTCCAAGGGACACCTCAGTCAGCAGACCTGTGTGAGGGGGTTCCCAGGACTACTGGGATCCAGAATCCAGCATATCGCCCAACCTAGTGTACCAATGAGGGTTACAGTTGCAATTTGCAGTAATGCAAGAAGTATGGGGGAAAACAAGAAGAACTGTATTTCCTAGTAGAAGCAAAGTGTGACAGGCCGCCACCCAAATCACCTCAGCATTGCAGCCCAGGTGGCCGGGCTACAGTCAAGCCAACTGGTGCCACATCAACTGAGGGAGCACCACTGACTGGCCCAGGGCCTGGAGGCAATGAACTAAAAGAGATGGGGGGAGAGCACAATACAGTACCAGAAGCAGACCTGGATACTCTCCACACTTCCAGAAGAGACTCAGTGCCTTCTCCCAAGGCCAGCAACCCTGGAAAGGTGGCGCATGCCTGACCCACTGCCAAGACATCCAGGGAAAACTTGGGTGTTCATCTCACTGCCAAATGAAGACCAATTGCTTTCCCTGGGGCTGAAACCCCCAGAAAAACACCGGACACTTCATTTACCACCAGAGCACCAGGCACCCAGCCAGATGCTAGCTCTCCCAATGTGGCCAGTGAGCAGCTTAGCCCAGGCACAATGGAATCTCACCATGTGCACAGAGGGCCAGGCAGGAGCACAATGGCCATGTGGGGGCTGGGAGAGAGCTGTCCAGTGGGGTCTGTGGGGGCCAAACCAGGGAGGAACTCCAGCTTAGAGGCCCACTAATGCCACATGCCCAACTGGTACACACATGGACTTGGGGCACACCAAGAGGAGGCTGAATCAATACATGGGGATCAAGAAGGGGATCATTCAGCATAGAGGAATTGTTGTCCTACCTGGCCACCCTGTCAAGCTTTTTAAGTTAGATTACTGGTTTAGTTGTGATTAGGGGGAAATAGAAACCAACAGCAGGAACCTTGCAGTCTCCATTCTCATGAGATACCCAGTGCAGAAGGAAAGGCTCCATTGTCATGTCAAGATGCCTCCAGAGCTGATCGTGACATCCAAGTGGAAAGTGGTGGGGTGTACAGAAGGAGGAGCCCCATAGAAGACATGCCAATGAAGTTGCACCTGGATCCTCAGGGACCCCTGATCATCACCTTCAGGCAAGTGAAGGTACACCCTGCATGAACAACAAGTCATAGCGGGCAAATGGGTCCAGGTGTGACATGGCCCAAAGGGGTCAGATATGTCCATGGCCCATCAGTAACTGCATTGGGCATGAGTCTGTCCCACAAAAAATTATGATGTAATAGGAACGGAGATATGGTGGGAGAGTTCACAATACTGGAGTACTGCCTTGACTCCAGTATAGGTTGTTCAGGAAGTATAGGCAAGAAAACAAAACATGAGGTGTTTCCTATATATAAAGGACTTGGCATGGGTGACTGGTGCCTCTGGGCTCTGGGGGGGCACCAGCAGCCGATCGCCAATAAGTGGGGAGGCCCCCTAGTGGCTGATTGCTGCCCCCAGAAGTGCTGGCAGCAAACCAGAAGTGCCACTGGCAAATCAGAAGTGCTGCTGATGCTTCTCGGGGGGTGGGGGGAGGGGGTACCAGCCAGTGCTCCCTACTACCCAGCCAGCAAGGCCCAATTTCAGGGAGGGCACATGCCTCCCCCTCACCTGTGCCCACCCTACGTATTGCTTATGGGGCTTGGTTCTCACAGAGGACTTCTGTTATGGGATATCTGCTGGGAGGGAAACAATAGTTCACAAGCATTCCAGCAAATTCCTGAAGTGCTTTGGGTATAACATTTTGAGGGATGGCTCCAGCAGCGAACATCTCCACAAAGGAGGTTACTGCCTGAGTGTCCAGGTGCTATGCCTCCATGCCTGAGGATGCCATAGGCAGCCAGACCACACCACCACAGCCAGGAACTGAGTTCAACTGAGGGAGCATCTGCCATGCCCATCCAGTAAGCCCTGCATAGGGAGGAGGGCCAGAGAGGGAATTGGGCTCTGTGGCTGCCCATGCCTATACCAGCTCACTCATCTACCCCCAGGCTGCATACCTGGAGCCATAGGCTCCTCCCTTCGCCTCCCCCACACACTGGAGTTTTCCTCCCCCAACAAGCAGGGAAGTGGGAAGCAGCTCAGGACTTTGAGTGGCCAGTGGTCTCCCAGCCAGGCAGCCAGGGCCTGTCATATCCATACAAACTGACTGATGGCAGTGGTGATCTCCTCATCTGCAGGGATTAGGCACTCATAGTGTAGACAGAGATGCTTCTCCAAGCAGCAGCACAAGTTGTGAGGAAACATAGACTTGCCTGGGGTGCCGTTGAAGCTTGACCCTATGTCAGGTTCTCAGCCACACCCAGGGCACCATGGTAATCAGTAGCAGCAGCAGGGCATAGCAGGTTGGGCACCACTCAGAGCATTCAAGAAGCTCATTGTGGCATGCCTAGGGGACTCTGAACAGGGACATGCTTGTGGTGCAAGCCACACATGGTAGGGGCCCTGGCCTGGGGTGACTCTCCACAAAGGGCCACCAAAGGGAGGGGAGAGTGTCACCATTCCTCATCCCAACCAGGCAGAAGTCAACTTACTAAAGGCTTCTGGGAACCTGTGTAAACATAACCCCTAAACAGCCCCTTAGTACAGTGTAAGTTATCTCTGAAATGTTACGAACTCTCACAAAGAGACTCTCTGTCCTTGCTCTGTTGATCCAGCAGCTGCACGCGGGGGAGACCCACCAGCCACTGACAGAGATAGGGCCACAAGTTCACCACCACCATCAGCCAGCACCCTCTACACGCACTGTCTCTGCCAGTGCTAGACCCAGGATCAGACCCTGCTGCTGGACCAGCTGTTCACAGTGGTGGAGGAGTGGCTGGTGGACTTTCAGGCCTGGTGAGTCCAGGACCTAGCTAGGGAGATGGAGATGAACAGGGCATACCTTGCCCTTGAGGAGAGGCCCACTACCCTCCTGGAGAGGCTGACAGAGGCCCAAGACTGGCAGGGCACCATGGTGACCCAGGTAGTGGAGGTGATGTAAGAGGACCACTGCCTGTCACCAAGCCACCTATTCCAGCCCTGCCTGGCCTCTGGAAGCCACCCATGGGCCATCACCAGGGCCCCCCATTGGGCTTGGGAGGAGGTGCAGTGCCGCCTGTGCTGGCCAGGGCCCCCTACCCCTGCTCCTGAGTCTGATCCCCCAGTGGCCTGGCCCCCTGCTTGGACTTTCACCTGCCACTTGCCCCATTGCCATGTGGCCTCTGAGTGGGAGCTGGCTACTACTGGGCCAGTTCTGCACATGGGCCCTGCTGGCCTTGGCCCCATAGAGGAGGAGAGGGAGTAGGCTGGACATCACCCACCCTTGCCCCCAGCCAGCTCCCAGCTCACTGGGCTCACCAGGGCATCCACATCCATGGTGGTGTTAGCAGAGACTGGGGTTCTGGGCACCTCTCCCTGGGATCCATGCCATAGGTGCCTCTACCCCATGCCCCTTCCTCCTAAGAGTTGGCAATGTACCACTTGTAAACAGTTTCCCAGGGAATAGGGTATCTTATTGGTGGTGGGTTCTAGATTTAGGGAGAGGTGCATTGTTAGGAGGAGGGAAAGAGGGAGGGAGTGTGCTGTTAGGGAGAGAGGGAAGGATGGAGTCTGTCACTGGGGAGGGCAGGAGGGAATCTGTTGCTGTGATGAAGGAGGGGTGGGTTTTTGTGGTGGAGGAAAATAAAGTTTGGTGTTTCTTGCAAGTTGTCCATAGTGTGCATGTTGTTGGGGTAGCACTGTGGGTCTGCAGTCTATAGGTGGTTGCCCAGGTGCCCTACTGTAGGGGATGGAGGAGGAGATGGTCAGCGAGCACCTCATGGACATGATGCCTTGGCTACTACTGCCAGGGGGAGGGCAAGGACCATCCATGGTGTGTTGGCCACCCGCTCTCAGGAGGATATCCTCTGCTAACCTGAGGCCACTTCCATGCCCCCTGCCAGCCTGAGACTGCCCCCAGATGCAGCTGCCAGCCCAGGGGTGGCACCCAGGCAGCTATATCCAGAGCCTGGAACTCCCTCTGGCTTCTGCAGGATGGCAGAGTAGGTCAGGAGCAGCTCTGGACCTGACTGTTCCCATCGGGAGCAAATCTGCACCCAACAGGGCTCATATGTGGATGCATTCCCAGCCCAAGTTTAATGCAACTGAATTTACTGTGTAGTAACTTTCAGGAGCACTAACTACATGTGTGGACATACCCAGTAAGTGCTAGTTAGCTATGCAGCTACACCATTTTCAAAGAGTATTTCAAAGTGAAGCAGAGTAGCCATTTTGCTGAAAATTCATATCCTACCTTACTTGTGATAATTTTCCTAGGGAGATGAGCTCTATATATGTGTAAGACTAAATCAAACTATGAAGTAGCTAATGTTATGTCTATGTACCATAGGTTTACACAAATAAAAAATGCTTGAGGCACATTATCACAAACCCATCCCAAAAGCAGGAATTATTTGTGGGTTCAAAGTGTCTTATGTAGAGACATTTGTTCCAAGTTTGAGTTAACTAACCTCACATTTGATCTCTTTAAAAGCTGCTGATAAACTGTATTCATTTGTATACATTTTATCACTGTATAGATTGTGTTATTCTGTCTGTTTGTATCTCTGCCATTTGGGGACATAGCTTAATCAAAAGTTGTAACTGTATCAGAGGACAATAGCTATTTACATGTCAGAAGAACCATGGCATGCATATGAAATGAACAGGGACAAGGCAAAATTAATTATCAATCACAGGAAATCAATTGCTGTACAGGGCTAAGAACAATTGTCCCTTGCAGATACACAGCAGAAAGGGCTATTGACATAGGATGGCCACCCAAAATAGTGGGGGTATAACCTACCTGTAAAGAAAAACACTAGCTTCAGTATAACAAGTACATTCCAGGGAGATGGGAATGGCTTGCAGAGAAAATGGCTTGCATCCCAGGGGCAAACCTTAAGCTATCTCTTGAGACAGGCAGCAGGACAGTGTGGAGAAAACTGTGGCTCTGGGAGCTTGCTGATAGCCAGGTGTGTGATGCGTATTGTGTAAGTTTCAAATGCAAATAAATATTAGAAGACAGTAAACATTTTACAGGTAAGCAGATGACCCCTTTGAAAGATGACATTATGTTACAAGGATCATGCCCCAGCAATACATCCTTTAGTTCTGCAAGATTAGTGTGTGAGCTGTGTCCAGATTCTAATCAATTTCAATTCCTTTTCACCAGACAATATGGGCTGCTAATGATTAGTCAATTAACCTCAAAGCACTATAGTAACAGGTGAACCTCTAAGAAATGTAATGACATACTTTCATTTTAAGCCAACTAAATAATAGGGTGCAAGTGGATTGCATTAAAATAAAATTAAAGCTGCAGCAAAGATAATTCATTTTCAAGGCTTTATTTTTTCTCAAGTTCTTTCAATAACAATTGCCTCTGAAAGGGAAAGCAGAAAACAAAGAAGTACTATTTTGTGCTAGAATCAAGGTAGCAATGAGAAAGTTGATTGCTTTTGATTTTTTTCAGTGTATAAAGTGTGGTTATTGGAACTTCTTGGTGTAAGTGCATGCATTCAGGCCCCTGTAAGCTATCTATTCTGCCAGATTGCTGGGTTCAGGTGTGGGTATGGCTTGACTCTCCATAGCAGTCCTGGCCTCAGAAGGGAGGCAGTGGAAACAGGCCCTTAGATCAGGGGTGGGCTAAATACAGCCTGCAGACCAGATCTGGCCTGCCAAATGACTTTGTCCAGCCTGAGGCTGCTCCTCTAAAGGAGAATTGTATCCAGTTTGCGGGTGCCCTTGCTTTCAGTGCCTCTTGCCCTTCTCCCTTCCTTGTGCCATAGCTGGTTGCAGTAACAGCAGCCATCCCCCTCCCTGGCCCAGCCTACCCTGTCCCACTCCCTAACCCCTGTGTATGTTCCAAGGCAGGGGCTTTGAGCTCCTGGCCAGGCTTCAAACTGGTTTATGCAATGACTGTCCCTTGCTGGTTTAAGATAAACCAGACTCCCCCAGCATCCCGGCATGCTCTCTGGGCAGGGCTCTGCTCTGTTCTCATCAGAGCAGGGACAGGATATGGCGAGACACTGAGCAGCATGGCCCTGTTAAGACAAAGTGGGCAGGGAGAGAGTTACTTCTTCCCTCCTTCCCTCATGGCAGCTGGGGTCTGGCTGTCAGCTGGGGAGCAGAGGGGAGGAGGCTGTGGCAGTGTCCCCTGGTGCTGACAGATCCCAGCTGCAGGGAAGAAGGGACCAGAAGGGATGGAGGGAGGAATTAACCCTTCTCCCTGCCCCCTTCACATTAACAGGGCCATGCTGGGATGGTTGTCCTGTGGAGCAGGGAGGGGGCTCTGTTCTGTGCTGGGGGGGCTCTTCCCCCTCCTCCTCCTTCCTCCAGGGTGGGGAAGGGGTGCTCTATGGGGCACTGGAGGGGGACTACTCCTCCCACCCACCACTGTGACAGGGCTGGAGGCGGGGGGGGAAACTCTATGCAAGGCTGCCCAGCCCTAGAGGGGGACTTTTCCCCCACTCTTCACCCCTGCAGCTGCGGTTCAGTTACAGCCACGCCCTGTGCCCTGGCCAGGCAGTAAAGCACAGAGCCCACCCCCCCACATCCTACAGTGGGGAGGAGAAGCAGCGGGGAAAGTCTGCTCCGGGGCTGGGGCTGGGCTGGGCAGCCTTGCACAAAGTCCCACTCCCCTCTTCCCCCTGCTCGCACAAAGTCCCGCTCCCCTCTTCCCCCTGCTCTTCCCCCTGCAGGGCAGGGAGGGGGGGTCTGTTCCCCCTCCTACTCCTCTCCCACCCCTGCCCCCACCCCCACCACTGAGGGGTGGGTAGCTGGGGCTCTGGCCCTTGCCCCAGCTCCAGAGGGGTACACTTCCCCCCCAACAGGGCTGGGGTGGGGGGGCTCTGTTTCATAGATTTCATAGATTTCATAAACATTAGGGCTGGAAGGGACCTCGGAAGATCATCGAGTCTAGCCCCCTGCCCAAAGGGCAGGAAGTCAGCTGGGGTCATAGGATCCCAGCAAGATAAGCATCTAGTTTGCTCTTGAAGGTGTTCAATGTAGGCGCTTGAACCACCTCCGGTGGCAGGCTGTTCCAGACCTTGGGGGCTCGGACAGTAAAGAAATTCTTCCTTATGTCCAGCCTGAAATGATCTTGAAGTAGTTTGTGACCATTCGACCTCGTCATCCCTTGGGGCGCTCTGGTGAACAAACGTTCCCCCAGATACTGTTTAGTATCTGGTACCAGTACTAAACAGTACCAGGTACTGTTTAGTACTGGAGGGAAAAACTCTTCCCCTCCTCCTCCCCCCACCCCCCAGTGCTCCCTGGCCCAGCCCAGTTGGGGCATGGGGAGTCGATGTAATGGAGCCACAGGTTCTTGGGGTGATCAACAGCCTGAACCAACAGCCCAGCCTGACCTGGCCTCACTCAGCCCCCAGATGCTTCCCCTGTCAGTGAGAGCAGCCTGGTCTGCATGGCCAGTGGCTTGCTGGGCAGCACTTACCTGGGCGGGCCTGCTTGGAGGTACTGTGAGACAGCCTCGCTGAGATCTCATGAACCCCTGTGGTGCTTCCAAGCGGGCCTGTGTAAGCGCAGCCCAGCCAGCCACTGGCCACACACACCAGGCTGCACTCGCTGATGGGAAACAGCTGCCTGGCTGCACTTGTGTTCCCATCACTGAGCTGGACCTGCCGGGGGTGGCCCTTCTACCCGTGACCTGGCTCAACCCCACCAAGCAGTGGACAGACCACTGCTGAGAGCAGGGAGAAAAGCAGCTTCTCCCCCTCCCGTCTCGCTGCTGCTGTTTTTTGCTGCAGCCCCCTGGAGCCAGTACCAGGCTGCTCTGTTTCTGCTGCATCACCGACACCTCTGGGCTGCCCCGTGGGGCTGCGGA
>NW_005841960.1:463279-477019 GCF_000455745.1 Alligator sinensis | reverse complement strand
AGTAGCAGGAGAGGGAGGGGCCACTTTTCTCCCCATGCTGAGCAGCAGTTTCTCCCCTGTCACTACTGCTCAGCCTGGACAAGTGAGCCTGAAGCTAGCGTGGGGTGCGCAGGGCAAAAGCAGCCCCTCTCCCTCCTGTTGCTGGTGCTTCCAGGTGCAGCCACCCAGAGCTGACACTGGGCTGCCCTGTGTCTGCTCTACTGCCACCGCTGCTTCACAGGGCAGCCCAGAGACAGTGGTGACACAATGGAGATGCAGGACAGCCAGGCGCTGGCTCTGGGTGGCTGCATCTGGAAGTGCAAGCAGCAGGAGGAGGAGGGGCCACTTTCCACCCCTGCACTGAGCAGCAATTTCAACCCTGCCACTGCTACTCAGCCTCAGACCAGTGAGCCTGGAGCCAGGGCAGGGCATGTGGGATCAGGGCTACATGCTAGTCCCCACCTGCACTGTGGGGCTGGGGCCAGCAGCAGCAGCAAAGGAGCTGCTGCGACTGGGCTGCCTAGAATGGCAGTCCCATTGTGGAGAATCCCAGCCCAGCTGCATGCCCAGAGAGTGGTGCCTTGGTCCAGCAGGACCGAGGGACCCACCAGGGGCCAGGCAAATCCCCTCAATGGGCTGGATCTGCCCAGCCAGCAGCATCTGGCTGTGGTCCCACCCGGCTGCTGGAGCAGTGAGGGGAGAGCAACCATGATGAGGGCAGGAGCCCCTGTCACAGTTTCCCTGGAGTAAAAGCCTCTTCCTGAGGAAGGGGGCAAAGGGGGGTGGCATGCTCTGGAGTGAAGAAAGCTGCTGCGGGTGACAACAGCGGGCAGACCTGGCTACCAGTGGGGGTACAGGGGACACTAACCCCCCTCTTTTCCCCACTCTGCCTCAGGGACCATGGTGTCCCGCTGCTGAAGCAGTGAGGGAGGAGCCCCCAACAGACCCGGCTTGGGTCCCTGCTGGTGGGATAGTAAGGTGGGAATTAGACCCCTCCCTGGCCAGTTCAGCCTGGACTGGCCATTCCCCACTTTGCTGCTCAAACTGCAGTGGGGTGGGGATGTGTGGCCAGTTTCTCCCCCCTCCCCCCCCCCCCCCCCCCCACACACACACAGCCTCCCTGCAGCCAAGGGCACACTCTACCACCCCCAGATCCTGGCCTGAGCAACTGTAGGCATGTGCCTGCATGTCTGTTCTGTTACAAACTGGTTCAACCTAAGCAGGTTAGACTAACCTGCAAAGGTTGAATCAATACAGGCTCCAGCTTTTTGTCTGTGTCTAGCCCATGTGGCCTGAGGTGGTGCACGGAAACAGTGAGGCACTGGCCCAGCCCAGCCATATGTTGGAGACTTGGGACAGGGGCAGGGATGCAGGGAGAAGGGGAGTGGGGGAGGTTAGATTCCCCTAATCCAGGGGTGGGCAATTATTTGGGCTGGAGGGCCATTTAAGTAGTTTTCGTGAGTTGTTTGTGCTAACCCAGCCCACAACAGCTCACCAAACTCCCTAAATGGCCCTTCAGCCCAAATAATTGCCCACCCTGCCTTAAATGCTTAATGTTTGGAATAAAATCTGGCCCTTTATGTTTTCAATCTGAAATAGCTTGGGCCAGCATATTATGCAGAACATTTCATGTAAAAAAACCCTACTATTTTATGCTTCCATTTTTCATTTTGCATTATTTACAATTATTTCTTAATATTTTATCAGTACAGAAATATCTGAATGCATCTGCTTGGAAATAAAAAAAAATGCATTAAATATTTCTAATTCACTCATGCACAGGGCTCTAACACATTACCCCTATTTTAGACTGTGGTTTTTGTTTTGTTGTTTGTTTTTTTTAAATACGCTGCTAACCACAAGATAAAATTGTAATTTATAAGGGATCAGCTGTTCAGAACAGGATATGTGAGTACAGGTCTTATGCCAAATGCTAACTAAATGTCCTTTTAATCATGATTTGTCTTTGTTTTCTCACCCACAGTAAAATGTTTTAACTACTGTCATTTCTTTTTGTCATTTTTGGCTATTCTCCTTGGAATAACAAGTATTTTTACCCTCTGAATGTGTCTGGCATAGGACATAAATTGATAATCAAATGAATTGCACAGAATTTCACTCTACCCCATTCAATCCCATCTCTAAAGAATGATCTGTGAATGCAGACAGGAATAACATCTTTTTTTATCTTCCTCTTGATACAATTAGGTATTAGAGTGATTATAGTATGTGTGCAGATCAGTTTAAGACTAACTTTTCATCTTTATGCTATATGCATAGCAAAAGCTGGTTTTGTAACTTTGATCTTAAAAATGCAACAGTTATGAACCATAGCAAATAGAGATGGAAAATGTATTTTGGATGTCTAAAGTCAATCTAGGACTATTCCATGTGCTAAATTCTACAGTACATTATCCAGTCCAGTGTTAGATGCCCAAGGGCATTTTTACACATGCTGTGGAATGTGATGTTGGGCGCTTAATTAGCAAGGTGCGTTAAGTAAAAGTGCCCATGCGTCACATGTATCATCATCCTTGCACATCCCTGTGCTGAAAAAATGGTGGTGGGGCAGTTTGAAACAAAGCTCATTTAACATGTTTTAATTCAAAGCTGCACGCTGCTATTTTTTCAGCACAGAGACACTGATTAATCAAGTCTGCTCCAACACACTTATTTCCAATTAGTTGGAGCAAGCTCTGCCCATGTGTATAGGTGCCCCAAATGCCAGGGCTTGCAATAGGGATACACCAGTCTTTTCTTATACACATGCAACCAAGCAGAGAGTAAACAAGATTCTATGAGTGCATTAAAGTCATCTGACAAACTTCTAATACAAGATTTAAACTGGAGTCATGGCCAGATGGTTAATTAACACAAACTAGGTTTTAAATTTAATAGTTTACCAAAAGGAAAAAGAAAAGTATAATTTCATCCTGTAAATAGGGGAGGGCAATTATTTGGGCTGGAGAGCCATTTAATGAGTTTTAGTGAGCTGTTGAGAGCTGTACATGCATGCATACACTCACTCTCATACACTGACTCTCACATGGTTCCAGGCAGGTGGGCAGGGCTGCTTCCACCCAGCATCCCCTGTCACAATAGCAGAGACTGGAGCCAGAGCCGTTGTCCTTGGGCCTGCCAACTGATTCTATCTGGTACGCAGCTGGGCAGTAGCTCTGGCTCCAGCCTCTCCTGTCACCACAAGCTGAAAAGAATCATTTGGCAAGCCAGATACAACCTGTGGGCCATATTTTGCCCAGAGGTGAAGGTTCAGGCATATGTTGATAGAGTTAAAACAGGCCTAACCCTTCTTGTTTGATTTGAAATTTGTGTTTGTCCTTTCATGAAAACTTCCATACACCTTGGCTGTCCTTATTGCCATCTCTACCAGTCATGCAAGTTCTAACATACTGCATTTACATAAGATGACCCCCCCAATAATTATATTCTATATATGAAAAATGTATAAATTTGTTATAATTTTCCAGGTATCAAATCTAAGTATTGGAAGGCTATCTTGACTCCCCTGCTAAAGCATTGGAAGCAGTGGCTGGTTGGGGGGGGTGGGGGCGGGGAGGCAGGAGGCACCTTTGCCCCACCCACTTCTTCCTCTTGCAGCCTTCCTGTCCCCTTGCCACCTGCATCCTCCCCAACCTCCAGGTCTCCCCACAGCCTTTGCCTCTCCCCCAACTCCCTTCAATCCCTGCCTCTTCATCCCAAGCTCCCCCTGGTCTCTGCTTCTTCCCTCCCTATTGCCCAGTCTCTGCCCCTTCCCCTCTCCCTGCTGATTGATGGATGCAGCTCAGGCTGCTCTGTCCCAGAGCACAGACACATGAGAGCTCAGCCCTTCCCTGGCCATGCAGCAGTGTTGCCAGAAACTGCAGAGAGGAAGTTTGGGGGCCAGGGGGAAGCAGGCTGCTGTGGGTCTGATCCTGGCCCAACCCAGGTTTAGTGCCAGAGTCAGACTCACAGCAGCCACCTTCCCCCCACTCTGCTTTATATGCAAAAATAAGATGGGGGGCTTTTTTTGCATGCTGATGGTGTGCATATTCAAGTCATGGTATATTCAAGTAAATGGTCAAGAATATACCAAGTATATGGTCATGGTATATTCAAGTAAATATGGTATTATGAAAAAGATTTACCTTGTCACCTCTTGCTCAGCAAAAAACAAGAGTTAGAATAACAAGCTTTACCTTGTATAATTTTGAAGCCAATAGCACTTTAGATAATAGTATCAAAATCTTACAGCATCCACAGTCATAAGAAATAGAATGCATTAACAAATGATAAAATTTAGACCTCTGCAGAGAGATCCTGAAATAAGCCTATATAACACGTAAGTCATATTTTAAGATTTTATGTGGTGTGTACAAGGGTATATACATCTTTGTACTGGTCCTCTCCTCAGAGTTAACTTTCACCTTCAGACACCATTCTGTGAGTAGGTTATAAAAATCTAGATAAATTCTTAGGTACATTATAAAACTATAGTTTGTTTTTCTCTCCCCTCACCTCCTCCACACCTACAAGTTTTTAGTCTGCAAAGCCCTAAAAGACTAAATTCCAGATAACTTTTTTAAGCTTTCCTAGTTAAGAAAAGTGAATTCTCAACTTTTATCAAAAGCTTAACTATTGACATATTAACTGCAAAGTCCCACCACCTGTCTTCCAAAAAATAATTGTTGTCATTTACCTACCAGTATCATTAAAAAAAAAAAAATCAATGAATTAACTGTTTGTGAGCCTGAAAACCCATATATCTAATGGGTTAAAATTAAGAGTGCCCATAAAATTACAGATCTTTATAAATCCAGATAGAACAGGAACAGTTTAAGCCTTCCCTTTAGCGGTTATCAGGTATTCATCTACTGGTCTCCTGTGAAAAAATATAAAGGTGAAAGCATTCATTTAACAATCTAAATATTTAATACCAATCTAAGTAGTCTTTCCCATTTCAGATTTCAGAGGGAGTTCCTCTTCCAAGTTACAGATGCAGAGTGTTATATGACCAGCAAGAATCCTTCCTACAATGTGGGCTTGGATGAGCAAGCTGAAACTATCCATTTAGAGCTCCTCTACTGGAGCTCTATTATCCATTTAGAGCTCCTCAGCCTTCCTCTACTGTTCCAAATAGAACTGTTTCATTAAATATCCATATATATATTCATTTCCCAGCCATCAATCTGAAAATGTTTACTGGCTTCAATGCCACCATATTAATTTTCATATAAAACGTATAAATTAATAAAATAACACTTGGAGAATTATATTTTTTTTAAAGCATTGAGGAAAATATTTTTTTCCCTTCATTCCTAAATCCTCCTCCTAAATTCACAGGAAGCTGTGCAGCTACTAGTTCATCCCTCTCTGCCTCAGATAAGAGCCAGCTTCTTTAAAGCCTCATTCCAATGCATGTCTACTAGTTCACCATGATCTCTTGCATATGCACTTAGCCTGCATTCAAACTGTTGGGTACTGATTTGACAGTTATGAAACATCAGCAAAGCATACAGATTCATGAGACGTGCACGTCTTTGTGTCTGTAAACTCTTCAGAAAGAGGCAGCAAACAAGCTGGCCTAAAGCAAAAATCCTTCTCTCTTCTTTATTCCTTCTTTCAGAACTATTTGTGACTTCTGGATTAGCACCTCTCCCAGTCAGCCTGTAGCAAACAATTCTTAGCCACTGTTTCTACATGACTTATGAGCAGTGACCTAAGAATCCTAAAAGATCTCTCTTTAATTCAGTCTTAAAATCTTTCATTCCAACAGATTTCATGTCTGGATTTAGCATGCTACAATGCAGTAAAACAGAATAGGGTATATTAAAATAATATGTTTTTATTATAGGAACATGAATAAACAAACAAAAGGTTGAAATCCTTGCCTTACTAAAATCAAGAACAAAATTTATGTTTAGTTCAGTGGGTCAGGATTGTAGCCATGGTTTGTTTGGTGTTTTTTGTCTTTTTTAATTTGTTGCAAGTTAAACTTCTAGGTAAGTTTTCAAAAGTGCTGAGAAGAATGAACTTCCGTTGAAGTCAATATATTTAGAAATCTAACTTTAGGCACCCATTTTTAAAGGTTTAGGTCATACACTCTCTGCTTACATCAGGGAGAAATGTGAATTTTTAACTGCCAGCATTTATTTTGATCACCATCAATATTAATATTGATTTGTCTTGAGTATGATTTGAGTATGATTTTAGTGTATTAAGTAACAAATGTTAAAAACCCGTTTCCTAGTTTTCTCACATTCTCTAAACAGGAAAGTACTATCCTGAGTGTCAGGAGTGGGGCAGGTCCCTACTTCAGATTCTTGAACAATCCTGATTTAAGAGTTTATTAATGCACACTGAGTGCATATCCTTGTAAAACTAGCCCTGCTGAATAAACTACAGCACCGTTCATATCAGAATGTATTATTTCCAGATGCAGTGTCTTCACATGTGCCCAGAACTGCAGCACATTGAGCCATGGTGGAGTAGCCCTGGCTGGCAGAAGGCCTGGGGCTTCAGCCTACCAGCCTGGGACTGCTGTGACCTGGCTCAGTGTGCTGAGGGGCTGGCTGGAGCATGAGGGTGCTTCAGTGCAGGGATAGCCAGCAGGCAGCTCTGCACTGTAGCACCCTCATGCCCTAGCCATCTCCAGTTAGTGCCTACACGTGTTGCAATGGAGTAAATAACTCCACCTTAGGATAGTACTTGTATCAAGAAGCACTAACCTAAAACAGAGTTAATTAGTATCATAGTATTTAGGGTTGGAAAGGACCTAAACAGATCATCAGGTCCAACCCCCCACCCCAGGCAGGGACGGGTGCTCTGTTCCAAAGTCTACTCTGGCTTAATAGCTCTGAATGTGTAGACAGACATGCTTTACTTTGGAGCTAATTAGGCAACTGCAGTAAGCAATCTCATGTAGATGCACCCACTGAGTATGCCATGCCTTAATCCTCTATATTTCCTACAGCAAAGTCTTAAGCGTGATTTTGAATTTTTTGCCACCTTGGTAAACAGCTTGAATTTCAGGATCAGATCTTATGAGGAGTTTATACCTAGCACAACTCAGCAGACCATGGTGGATAGGGCCTATATCGTTATTCAGTTCCTGCAAACTAGGACTAGTCAGAGATAAAACGGCCCTGGCATAATTCAAAGAAGTGAAAAGACTGTTCTGAATCACTCTGGCTGCAGTGGAGCTATAGAAACTATTGGGTCAGCTAGGGAATAAGCTGAGTGCCAAACATTTTGTTCTGCTTCCATTTTCTCTGGCATGTCACATCCAATCCCACCCCAGCAGTCTCACTCAGATGAGGGAGGGAAGCAGATGGCAGAGAATTGGCTGCACTGGCTCTCTCCTTCTATAAAAGGAAGGATCCTCAATCATTCCTTAAGGTAAAATTTCAGTTACTTTGTGAGCTGAGGATATGCCCTCCCCACCGCCCGCCCCTGACCTCATTCCCTTCATGGTTTTATTTATGCTTTATTTTTATCACAAGATGAATTGTTATGTGCATGATGGTTTAACCGATCAGTAAAGGAGATGTTTAGCTACAACTAACTTCCTTTTCTTCCTTTCATGCACATAGCAGGAAACAGAGAAGAGTAGAGCCTACACAGGCACAGCAGGTAGTCTTTTATGCCCTTGGCATAAATTAAATCAGCCCTAAGCCACATTACCAGGAGTATGGACAACTCACATTTTTTTGCTGCCTGGCACTCTGAAGCAGTCCCTTGTATGTGAGGCAGGAGCCCAGCATAAAAGAAGAAAAAAAAAAAAACAACTTACATCAGCTCAACATCAGGGAGCTTCCCTTCTCCAGGAAAATGCTCCAAGAGATGTTTCTATCAAACGTAAGGGCAGAAGAACCCCTACCAGAGAAAATTGTGATGAAAGCCCACAAAATGGGCAAGAAAGGCAGCGCAGCAGGAAAAGACACAATAAGAAGGTTTAAGGGGATGAAACCATGGACACTACCTTTTAGGCCTGTGCAAAGCAGCTAGTATTCACTTTAGATTCAGCTATTTTGGGGGACAGTGATTCGATTCAGTGATTCGAATCACTGTCCCAAATTGATTTAGCAAAATGTGATTTGGACATTTGGCTGCTGCTGAATCTCCAAATCTTCGAATCAGCCAGGCCCATCCCCCCCAGCCTGGCAATGGCTGCCCCACCTGCCCCAGCTCCCAGCTCTTTGGGAAAAAAAGCTTCAGCTCACCAGGTGCTGCTGGGCAGGCAGGGGTGATCCCCATTGCCCCCCAGTACCCAACTCTGCCTGGGGGACTTTGGATGAGGCCCCTGCTGCTCCCCTCACTCCCCCAGCCCCTGCATGGGTGCCCTGCCTGGGCCATCTCCGGCCCTTTAAGAAAAAGAAAAACTAAAAAAAGCCCCGCACTCACTGCTCCTGCCAGCAGGGGGCAACCCCTACAGCCCCACACCACACGGGGGAGTCTGCATGAGCCTCCCGAAGCCCTGAGGCCTCTGCAGGAGCAGTGAGTCCTGGGTTTTTTTCTTAAAAGGCCAGAGCTGGCCCAGGCAGGGCAACTATGGGGTGGCTCAAGCAGAGCCCCCATGCATCATGGGGCAGTAGGGGGGCAGCATGGATCACCTCCCTCAATCACCAGGCAGGAGATGGGGGCTGGCAGGGGTCCCCTCACCCAGTCTCCCCTCCCCTGCCCCCTACTTACCAGCCTAGAGTCTAGCTGCAGCTCTCCCAAAGATTCGGAGAGCTTTGAATTGATTCGGATCTTTAAATTGGTCCCCTGATTTGATTAGGATTTGGCGATTCGGCCACTGAATCAGGCCGAATCACTTCCGAATCGAATCACCACCCAAAGCTTTTCACAGCCCTACTACCTTTCTGAACTTTCAGTGTGCACATTTCCCTAGTTGGCTGAAGTGAAAATTGCACAACTATTTATATCTATCATGCAGAACAAAAATGAAAACCATTGGGCATTTATACATGTGCTCTGGGAGACGGGGAGGTGGGGGCACTTTAATTAGAGCAGCTCTCTAATTAAAGCGCCCAGAGCATCACATGTATCAGCATCCTTGCATGGAAAAATGGCAGCGGGGTGCTTTAACTAACACTTATCAAACAAGCTTTAGTTAAAGCACCCCCGCTGCCATTTTTCCATGCTGAACCGGAGTAATTACCACACTCCAGCAACCTCCTTTAATTAAGTCTGCTCTGACACACTGTAATTACAGTGTGTCAGAGCAACCTCGCTGCACGTGTATAAGCACCCATCCTTCTTAAGAGCACCAAGATCACAAACTAACCAAAACAGTTCATTCAAGTAGTACAAAGAATCTACACATCCTACTTAATGCTCCCATTTGCACACCAAAATCAGAGGATAGAAGATTAATTTAAACCTCTTTTTATTCTAGACAAAAGAAGCTGAATACTGTGTTGAGTGTGTACACAGCTTATACTTTCATTGTTACATACCATTGTCTTAAAGTAATATGCTCAGCAGTTCCTCACAACATGACTTACTGGGCTTAACTGGAATTAGCGAAGTCTTTATTCTTCAACCATCCTCCATGAAGAAAAGTTTAAGATATCATCTTTTTTGCCAGCTGTTTTAACTGTAATCAAGAAGAAAGGGCAACTCAAAACTGAACTTTTCTGGAAGATTACTAATGAATTAATACATGTTAGTTCAAAGGTCTGTTTGATTGAAACATGTTTGCGCTACACTGTCATCATCAGAAGTTACCAGAGCTTATTTTGTATAATTATATAAACCCATCATATGAGAGCCCTTGGGGGGAAAAAAAAAATCAAGAAAAAAAACCACACTTTTTTCCATGAGTAGCTTATGATAGGGGAATGTCACTAATACTAATTGATCCTACTTAATATTCTGTGCTACATAAACAGTTGTCCTTGAGGGTAAAAGTTATGTATGTAGACTTATTCACAATACAAGCAGACTTTTGTGTATGCATATCTTCAGGGGGGGAAACAGAATGGAAACATTATCTTAACTTTTAAATATGACGGATTGGACAACATTTTTGGTGAACTAATAATACAGTATCTCACTGGCTTATAAAAGGGAATAGATGCATCATGTATTTACATAACTCCCAGAAAGCTGTGTTTCACCAAAGGCAGGCAAGGTTCTTTGGGTAAATGTGATATATTTTATGAGACCAACTAAATAGTTGGAAAAATTATCTTTTACAAGTGTTCAGGCACAAACACCCTTCTGCAGGCACAGAGAGAGGTTTTCTGTTCCCTGGCTTACCCTATGGGGGCTCAAAGCCAGAGCTGCAGCAACTCCCCTGCTGTTGCATAGTCTGTCTTGAGCTGCTCCACCTCCACACTGTGCAACTGCCACAACTTTCCTCCCCACACCACAAGATCTTTCCTGCTCTCTCTTCTGTGATCCCTTGTTGCACCATAAGATCTTCCCTACATTCTCCCCACCCTGCACCGAATAATTTCCCCTGGGATCCTACCCCTCCTGCACTGCAGTCTCCCCTGCACTCCACCCCTGTACCATGTAATTTCCTGTGCTCCCCACAGCATTGTGAAACCTCCTGCGTGCTCCCATTGCCAGCATCACTTGGTCTCCTCCATGCTTCCCCCACCCCCCTGTACTACACAATCTCCCCCATGCCTCTCCTATACCATACAGTCTCCCCAGTGTTCCCCCCTACTGCACCATATGGTCTTCCCTGTGCTTTCTCACTATGTGAAACACCCTCGTCCCAGTCAGGCAGCAGAAACAGCGGCAGTGGCAGTAGCAGCAGCTTTGGCCCTGGCCCTGCCCCAGGCACTTGAATTGAAAATCAGTCTCCCATCTTGGTTTTGAATAAATATGGTATTGTGAAGACAATTTAGTTTGCAGAAGAAAAAGGGTCAAACCTTTAAACTTTTTCCTTATGATTTAAACTCTGCAAATCAAGAAATTCCCATCGCATCCAGTAAATGAGATGTGGCAGAAATTTGAAAAAGAAAAGAAAATTAAAATCTCTCACATAAAGCCCTTAACTCCTCAAAGAACAAAATCACAAGTATATTTTCATCACTCTAGATTTGCTTGGTTGAATGCAGCTCCCCCTTCCTCCACTGAGACCTATTCAACTCATATCACAATAATACAAAAACAGACTGATTTTAATAGACTCCATCTAGTTATCTGCCTATCTATATATTATAGTGGAACCCGTTAGATTGAAACACTAGCTAAGATAATATCAGTTAATAAATAAAAGTATTCTTCTACTCACCAACAAGTCATCTTTGCTACTACTACTAATTAATGCAGACAGAATAATCATTTATATCTAACAAACTTAAAATGTGTATATCACCTTCCTGCCAGAGGCAGAGACAAATCTGAAACTAAAAAAATTCCTTCCTGCCCCCATTTGGCAACTAGCAAAGGCAAGATACATGGTAGATGTCTATGTACCATGTAGACATAGACCAACCTACTTTTAGGGCACAGACAGAAGTGACATTTTTTGCCCAATATGGCCACAGAAAACCATCTATTACCATGACCAAACACAAGTGCATGGCTGCAGACCACTTAAAAAATGTCTGATTGGGTGAATATCTGAACCATCATTACATGAGGGGTCAGATGAAGATGTTTCAAAACATAGCACTTTCTGCAACTTGTGTCTGCCTGCCTACCAGCCTCTGAGATGTTTTCAGTATGGGAGGTTGGGAAAGGGAGTGGAAGGAATTTGGTCTGGCATTTTTTCAGCCGCTGCTGGGATGGATTAGTGGCCATTGCTAGGGGAAACTGATGGCTACACTGACAGATTTCCTGGTATCAAAATTAGAGTCCACGCTACAAATATGCTTCACTGGGAACATTTTTTCATTCCCAGTGTGCCTCCTGCAGCATCTGAAAGTACTTTGAGATGCCACAATAGGCATGTGCTCACCCATCTGGACACACCCTATTTGTCCAATGATAGAAATTCCTGAGCGAGTTTATTTCACCATCTCACTGTTCTAACAGTAAAGAAGTTTTTCCTAAACCTACTTTGCTGTAACTTCAAGTCATTGATCTGTGTCCTACTCTCTGCAGCAAGGGACAAAAAGTGTTTTCCTTCATGGCAGTGCTTCAGGTGTTTCAAAACTGCTATCATGTCCCCTCTCAGGTGCCTTTCCCACAAGTTGAACATATCTATTTTCTTTAACTTCTTCTTGCTTGACTTGCCTTCCAAGCCCTTTATCATTTTCATTGCTTGCTTCTGGACCTTCTGTAATTTATCCATGTTTTATAAAAATGTGGACACCAAACACCACAAAATACTTTAGATGGGGCCTAACAGTGCTGAGCAGAGAAGTACTGTCACTTTTTGCATCTTGCATTGTATGGAGCAAAGTCCTGAAATCATTCCCCAGTGGTATTGTTATAATCAGTAGTTTGCATAAGTTGAATAAAAGCAGGCACGATCAGTTCCAGAAGATGCTGGAACGAGTGAACTTCTGAACTTTGATGAAGTTGTGACCCAGCTGGAGCTCCTAAGCATGTGTGGTAACATCCATGTTTTGGGTGGGAAAGCATGTGAAGTAAATGAAACATTTACTCAGTGAGTGACAAGTAGGATGCTGGGTACAACAGGAAGACTGATGTGCATAATGGTGAAGTAGTGTGTAAACGTTTTGACTGGCTACAGTAGAGGGGTGTGAGTATGATGTCTGTTGCTAGGCCACCGGCATATAAAAACCCACCTGTGAGAGAGAGAGAGTGGGTTGTGTGAGGGTGTTTTGATCTTGGCTTGTCTTGTCTGAGTGAGTTGAGTGTGTGTCAGTGGGTCTGAGTAAATGCTCCCAGTTGCTGTTGGGAGTGTTGGTATCCTATGTCTCTCTCTCCAGTACATTTTCTCTTCCTTATCCCCTTTCATCTATCCACCAATTGTATATACCTCATATAGTATTGTTAATTGTTCATTGTTCAGTCTTTAATAATAACCAGTTTTATTTGATAACCTTTTGCATGTCCAACAATTTATTTAACCAGAAAACCAAGCTGGGCTTGTAGCTCACTTTGAAGAGCCCGAATCCCAGTGCGAGTCAGCTTGAGCCAACACGTGCTTACAGGGTACATTCTATTTAGCCACCTCTTTCTGCCAAAGAGGTTGTGCTGCCTGCTAATTAAGGGCCTTACCCTTATTAAAATTTTTAATCAGTTGATTGAGAGACAGCCCTCTCCAGTCAACAGCACCTAATGCTTCTATTGATGCATTTCAAAACTGCATTTGTCCTTTGTGCAACTACATATACTGGAGGTTCCTGCTGAGTCTGTAATCTATCAAGATCCTTCTCCATAGTGCTGTCATCCAGCTACATGTCACCCATTTTGTATTTGTGTTGTTAATTATTCTTCCTTGGTGTAGCATCTTGCATTTGCCAGCATTGAACTTCATCCTGTTGGCTCCATCCCAACTTTCTAATCTTTCAAGCTAGATCTTTGTGAATTATGCTCAGTACTCCAGCATCTTTAGAATCTTTCTCAAATTTTTGTTGGGAAATTTTCTCAAACATCTGTCTATTCCAGTATCCAAGACATTGATAAATATGTTGAACAGCACTGGACTCAGGACAGATCCCTGTGGGAATCCACTTGAAACATCCTGCCATTACCCTTTGCTTATGGCTACTGAGTCAGTTGTTTCTCCACCTTATAATAGTTTTATCTAGCCCACATAGATTCATAGATTCACAGATGTTAGGGCCGGAAGGGACCTCAATAGATCATTGAGTCCGACCCCCTGCA
>NW_005841960.1:462525-462981 GCF_000455745.1 Alligator sinensis | reverse complement strand
TCTCTAGTCTCTCCTCGTAGGGCTTGGCCTGCAGGCCCTTAACCATATGAGTGGCCCTTCTCTGGACCCTCTCCAGGTTATCCGCATCCCTCTTGAATTGTGGCGCCCAGAATTGCATGCAGTACTCCAACTGCGGTCTGACCAGCGCCCGATAGAGGGGAAGTATCACCTCCTTAGACCTATTCTTCATGCATCTGCTGATGCACGATAAAGTGCCATTGGCTTTTCTGATGGCTTCGTCACACTGCTGACTCATGTTCATCTTAGAGTCCACTAGGACTCCAAGATCCCTTTCCACTTCCGTGCCACCCAGCAGGTCATTCCCTAGGCTGTAGGTGTGCTGGACATTTTTCCTCCCTAGGTGCAGCACTTTGCATTTCTCCTTGTTGAACTGCATTCTGTTGTTTTCTGCCCACTTGTCCAACCTGTCCAGATCTGCTTGCAGCTGTTCCCTGC
>NW_005841960.1:445715-461651 GCF_000455745.1 Alligator sinensis | reverse complement strand
TTATGTGCTCCCCTTTTGGCCCTTAGGCTGCCCTGGATTTCTGCGGTCAGCCAGGGAAGCCTCCTGACCCCTTTCCCTCTTTTACCCCGCATGGGGATCATCTCACTTTGTGCCCGAAGGATCATTTCCTTAAGGCACAGCCACCCTTCTTGGGCTCCCATCATTTCAAAACTCCTACTCTGCGGTGCGTCCTTGACTAATCACCTGAGTTCATTTAAATCAGCTTTCCTAAAGTCTAGCACTTTCACCCTACTAGTTACCTTACCCACTCGACTTTTCTCTGATTTGTTTATGAGAAGGTCACATGGAACTTTTTCTTAGTAAGTCCATGCTGGTTGGTTGAGATCAGCCTTTCATCCTCCAGAGGAATACAAATGGGAATCTCCAGTATGATATGCTCCAGTAACTTCTCCAGTATCAATTTGAGGCTGACCGGTTCATAGTTCTCCAGTTCTTCTTTTGTGCCTTTTTCAAAGAGGGACACTACATTGGTCCTTTTCCAGTCCTCTGGTGCCTCACTTGTTACCCATGACTTTGCAAATATTATTGCCAAGGGCTCCTAGATTTCCCTTGCCAGTTTCTTCAATACTCTGGGATGAAATTCATCAGGTTTTGCTGATGTTTCCTTAACCAAGTAGTTTTTATTAGGTGTCTGGTAGCAGCTTAACTGTGTGTGTGTGTGTGTGTGTGTGTGTGTGTGTGTGTGTGAGAGAGACAACTAAGGGAAAATACCTGGTGTGTAGTTTTGCCTTCTTGGCATCTTTTGTTAATAGTTCACTGTGGAAGCACCTGTGCCTATCTCGTGAGGTGCACCTCAACTTTTCCATGGGATCTCTTTCAGTCTCAGTTCCCTTATGAGCAGATAGCTTGCTCTTAGCCTTGTATAACTGGGACTGGGGTAAGGGCAACCACTCTCTCCTGCCACGATTTGTTCTTTGATATAAATTGGGAGGAAGTTCTTAGTTCTCATGCGTGCTGTCCTTAATCCAGCCCTGGTGCTGTCTTCTGGGGCTCTGCCTCCCCTACGCCCCACCTTACACCAATATTTGAGGTCTTAAATAAATGTTCAAGGGCACAAAGACTATGCTCTCTTACAGTGCCTTCTCAGGTAGGTAATGTATAAAGCAAAACAATACACATCCCAAAGATCACTCTGGGGCTTAGTCCCTTCTCACAGTCCTTTAGCCCAGAGTTGGACCACCCAGGTCCTTGTCCTGCGAAACCCTTCTGACTTTAGGGGCCGCAGTCAGAACGGTCCACTGTGAGCCACTCTTGCCTCCCCTGTACTCACAACTCTTCTCTGTCTTCCCTTTCAGGTTCAGCGTCCCTACTCAGGTCCCATTTGTCCGTCCCTGACTGCCAGGACAAACCTGTGGATAAGTTGTTTGGCTCCTCTGAGCTGCCTCATTGGGCTTACTGCCGACAGGCTGCTTTACATTTTCCCCTCCTGGGACTTCTGGACCTGACTTCCAGTTCATCCATCTCCTCAGCTGGGCTGTTTTTAACTCGGGGGCAGGGTTCCTCCTATTCAAGCAGCGGTGGCATGCGCTTATAACGTATGACCATGCCGGCGCTGGGGTTTCCCTGGTGCTCGTCTCTTTACTCAGCGCCATTTCTCATTGCTCTTTTGCCACTCCCTGCTGACTCTGAAGGTAAGATCTACTTGTATTTCTTCCACACTGTAGCTAACATACCTACAGAACTTTTTCTCTTTGCACTTAACCTCCCTGTCCAGGTGCAGCTCATTTATTATCTGTGCCTTCCTGATTTTATCCCTGAAAATTATTTCTATTCCTGATATGTTCCCTTGGTGACCTTCCCATTTTCTAGTACCTGTATGCTTTCCTTTTTCATTTGAGGCATCCTAGAAGCTCCTTGTGTAGCCACAATGGTTTCTTACTATTCTTGTGCTTCCACCTTATCTGAATGGTTTCTTGTTGGGCTTCCAATATTGTGTCCTTTAGAAGCTTCTAGCCCTCCTGGGTTCCTTTACCCTTCAGTCTGTCTTCCCATGGCACCATTCCTATTATCAACTTGAGTTGGTTGAAATCCGCCTTTTTGAATTCTTGTGTCATTGTTTTGTTGACCTTATGGTTTCCTTGCCCTGGGTTCATAAAATCTATCATATCACTTCTTTCCAAAATTGTTTTTGGTGTCAGTCCCTGGAATGCAATGAAGTGCTAAGCTATTCACATCTTGTCTCCACACCAATAATAGTGTAAACATGTAATTAAATAATTATTTTACTCCATAGTACATGGTGCTGATTATGCAACAGCTGCAGCATTTACTTCAAAGGGATACAGTCAAGCAGGATATGGCCTAGTAAACTATGTGATGCCTTTGGATGTACCAATCTGTCATTCCTGTCCTTTTTCATGCCCTTGTGAGAAGCTTTTTAGCAAAATTCACAGATTTCACTGGAATCTGACAGAGCCATGCTGTACCTATGATCTTCTGCTATGGTCTTAAACTTAAACCATACGCCTTAGTACCTGCACCACCTCAGTCCCCAAAAACCTGTCACTGATTCCTATGAGAATCATATATTTCAAAAGATACAACTTCATTTTCGGTGTCATTTCCCTTCTCTTCCAGCTGCATTTTCTGTCTCATTCATAACAAGATATATCACTTATATACCACTTATGTAATAATTAGCCAAATGTTGTCAGTGTATGTGCATTAATTATTTTATTGTGCACTACAAATATATATTATATTGTTTTATGCTCAAAGATTTCATAGACATTAGGGCTGGAAGGGGCCTTGCGAAATCATTGCTCCAGCCCCCTGCCAAAAGGGCAGGAAGTCAGCTGAGGTTAGATGACCACAGCAAGATAAGCATCCAAGCATTTCTTAAAGGTATCCAGAGGAGGTGCTTGCACCACTTCTGCGGGGAGTCTATTCCAGACTCTGGAGATTTGTACAGTAAAGAAGTTTTTCCTTATGTCCAGCCTAAAACGATCTTCCAGCAGTTTGAGACCATTAAACTTTGTCTTCCCTTGGGGTGCCCTAGTGAACAGACATTCTCCCAGTTCCAGATACATGCCCCAATATACTTACAGGCTGCCACCAACTCACCCCTGAGCCTTTGCTTCTCCAGGCTGAAGAGTCCCCTGCCTCAGCCTGTCCTTATAAGGCTTGTTCTCTTGACCTCTAATCATGCATGTGGCTCTCCTCTGGACTCTCTCAAGCTGCTCCACATCCTTTCTAAAGTTTGGAGCCCAGAATTGGATGCAGTACTCCAGCTGCAGCCTCACCAAGGCTGCGTAAAGCAAGAGGATGACTTCTTGGGTCTTGCTTGAGATGCATCAGTAGATGCAAGCCAGGGTTTTATTTGCTTTGATGGCTGCGTCATCGCAGTGGTTCAAAAATTGTGTTCCCCTGCCACAACCCATATAGTTAGAATTATACTATCCTGAAGCCTTTAACTGTTAACAATCCTGTAAGGAGAGTTTCAGTGTTTTTAAAAATTAGGAACATGGTTTTATTTCATGAAACTGATTATGCAAAACAAACGGAACATTAAGGTTTTGGAATAACACCACCCATTTATCCTGCTCTTGAATATTCAAGTTAGCCACATTACTTGGGTGCTAAGAAATATTAGAATCAGTCAATGATGAAAGAAAACTGAATGACAGGTATCTGCTTTCCATTAAAAGAGGTGAAACTAGTTATTTCCCTTATTTTAATTAGTATCAAGTGTGCATGACAAGCTGTGTCAAATCATTGCTACTTAGGAGGTTGATGACTTTCTTCCAAATACATCTGCTCTTCAGTTCATTAATAAGATTCCAGAAAAGTTAGGCATAGTCCCATTGCTTTGTTGAAAGGAGCCAGTTTAGTTACACATCCCATCAATCTTGTGTGGAATAAATATATGCCAAGTAGTGCCCTCCACTCCTATCACTGATCCTGTTTCCCCAGTTTGCCAATTGGTAACACCTAACATGAAATATTACCCTTGAAGAGATCAAAACCAGCCTCACAATCCTAAATGCAACTGAAACTGTAGAATAACAAAAATAAAACAAAACTCACCATTATAAGAGTGTATAAGCAATAACAAAAGGAACTTGCTTCTCCTATATAGTAAAGTGGAGGATGTCTCCAAAAACAATTGGGTTGCTGATAATAGAACCTCTCAGGAGCCCAAATATGAAACAAGATTGAATAGCATGCACATTGCTTTCTACTATGACTACAACTTCTTATCTTTCTTGTTACCACATGCTTTTATCTATCTTAATTTTCCACCTATCCAACCTGAATCCTCAGTCTGCCATGGCTCCATTAATGATCATTCCCTCTGATGCATGTGGTTAGATTTCATTGTCTTTCTGACATATTCACACCCTTTCACCCTTTACTCCAGGATAGAAAATAGTATACTATAAAGGTAGCGTACATGTGTATAGCCCTCCAATTTTAGTTGAATGTATGAATGCTGTACATATTTCATATATGAATAGCTTAGTTCTGTCTTATATATGTACAGAACTAAAACCTTGGGTAAAAGTACACATAGAGAGAGTAATTCCACTGGTTATTGGCCACCCTTGCATCATCATATATGGTTATTCACTTAATTATCATAAATTATTTCATATAGCCTGTTTTCTGATTTGATATTTCTGCTGGGAATGAATAGTAACACAAGTGAGCTGCTTTGGTCACTATAGGATGGAGGCCAATTTTATTCTAAAATAAAGGATGCCCTTCCAACTGAAGGACAGGTGAGAAGTACACAACAGAAATTCTGAAAAAGAGCAGTGGCTCGTGGGTAAGACACATGAGTGGGACTTGGAAGACTTGGATTCAACTCCTAGTGATGCCATAGACTACATGTTTCACCTTGGACCAATATAATTAATCTATGTGGCCTCAGCTCCCTATTTTGAAATGGAGATATTAATATTTCTTCTCACCCACATAATGTCAGTCTTACAATTTTAGACCATAGGTTCTCAACTTTGTTAGCCTCAATGCATACATCAGAAAATACTAGTTCTTAGCTTTTACTCATGTTTTGACTATAGGAAAATAACAGAGCAATTCTTCTACTGGAAAGAATTCAGAAAGGACATCATAATTCAGAATGTATATGACACTAAGTGTTCCTGGGTTTATTTGCCATCGAACAGTGCTGATATTGTGCAGCACACTTAAAAGGATCTCACAGCAGTCCAGAGTGTCACAGCAACCTAGCTGAGAATCATTGTTTTATACTATAAACTGTTAAGGGCAGAGGTTGTTTTTTATTTTACTTTTGTACAGAGTATAGATAATAAGTCTCTGATTTCAAATGATTTCCGTATTCTGTTGTAATTCCCATAATTAGGGTGATTGCAGTTGCCAAATACCAAGAAAAGACAGCTTTAGAAATCCAATTTAATTAAAAGTCAAGGAAAACCTTCACCAACAGTAAAGACTTAAAGATCAATTCATTTTTTTATTCTTCCTTATTCACCCAATTCAAGTCCCAGCAATGACCAGCTAACTAACAGATCTCTATCAAAGTAAGCTTTTACTACTCAGATCTTGGTAATATTCCATCATACTAGTGGGGGTTTTTGTCTTTTTTTAAAACTTAAGCACAATAACAAATGTTATTTCTAGCACTCTGCTCTTCTGCTGCTAGACATCAAGACGGTTCCATCACAGACAAAATGAAATGCCCACTGTGGAATCATAGCTACATAAAAGAACAAAGATACTGATGACTAAAGTGAGTGTGTTGCTTTAAATTATTCAGAGAGCTTCCTTTTCTTTCCCAGAGTTTTGATAGCAATTGAAGAGAGCTGATCACACTGCATGAATAATCAAAAATGCCAAACCCTGGGAAGCTGCTATGTGTTGTCCTCTCTTCTGCCCATCCAATTCCACACTTGTGTATTCTTTTTAAGTAATCATTTGCCTCCTTTTGCTTAAATGCTGTACTTAAAAATCCACCCCCATGTCCACTTCGGATGTTTCTGCTTCAGTGCTTTCAAGTGCAGAGAGGTCAAGCTCATAACAATTCTGCTGCTTTCCAAACCTTATCACCTTGAATAAATTGTCACCTTCAATAAATGGGAAAAATATAAATTTGCAGTTCAACCCCAGATTAAAGCAACAAGACACTTGGAAATATTCATACATGGGCTACAGGGTATCAACTCAGGCAAAATTCTTAATTCTACCTTTCTCTTGAAGTCAATGGAGATGTGCCCATTTAGACTTGCAGATGATTATACCCATTTCCTTTGGTTTTAATTAGAGGTCAGAAAAAAACAGAAAAATGTTTTTTTTCCCCAAATATTTACATGGCTTTTAAAGAAGTTCATTTCAATTTTATTCAAAGCCTTTTTTGCATTCACTTTCTTAGAAAACATTAAATTACTTTGAAAAGTTATGCTACTACTTTTAGAAAAAATATCATAATTTCTGCAATTTCTACTTCTCACATTCCAAAAGGATCATAAAACCACTCTTCATTCCCATTTGCAGCAGTTTTAATCAAGGCCAAAATGTAGCTCCATCCATTTCAGTTTTAGCTGTATCCCCTATATTTTCCTTCCAGATTATTCTCGAAGCTATTATGAGACTAGAATCATAACATATCTTGGAGTGACCACCAGTAGATTGGTGAACAAAGAATTCATATAAGCCAGCTGCCCACAGCTTTATTTTTCTAACACTTTTCCAGGAATCAATGCTTAGCTAATTCAGTTATCCCAGGAAAACTAGGCAAAAAAGATCTTGCTCAAGGAGAGGCAGCAGATCAAACATCCTCTATTTCTCTACCATTCCCATATAAAAAATTAAAGACTAACTACACCCCAAAACTTCTCCTGGTCTCAAAGGTTTTTCCTTCGCCTCCCATTCATTGCATCTCATAATGTATTCACTCCTGGTCCTATATTCAGGTTTTTTTAGGAGCATCTTTAATAGTCTCACTAGTCCAGAGGGCTCCTGATGAAATTATGAACACAATATTTACCTCATCTCCAATAAAATCTGCTGGGAAGAGCAGTCAGCCAAGTCTGACCACTCACGTATGTTCTTAGCTGAGGTACAGGACCTCCATCTAACCCAGAAGGTGCACAGTCCCACCAGGGGAAATGCCTTGCTGGACCTGGTCCTGGCCATGGGAGACAACCTGATGAGTGGCCTGTGGGTTCTGACCACCTGGAAAATAGCAATCATTGCCTACTGGAATTCACCATCCAGCGCAGGGTTTCAAGGGCCTGCAGCAAGGCAACAGCCCTAGACTTCAGGAGGGTGGATTTCAATGAGGTAAGGAGACTAGTCAGGGAAGCACTGAGGCCCTAGAGGGGAGGGGAGTTGGGAGTCCAAGAAGAGTGGTTGTTCCTAAAGGAAGTGTTCCTCCAAGCCCAAAGGATGATAATCCCAGTGCTGATCAAAGGGGGCAAGAGTGCTCAAAAGTCCCCATGGCTCACCAAAAGCATCCAGGAATGTCTCAAAGCTAAAAAGGAGGTGTACACCCAATGGAAGGGAGGGACCATCACCAAGGAAGACTATACCTCCATTGCTCAGGACTGTAGGGGGGTTGTTAGGAAGGCTAAGGCAGAGATGGAGCTGGGACTAGCGACCTGGATCAAGGATAACAAGAAGTCCTTTTTTAAATACATAGGGGGCAAAAAGAAGGTACTGGGTAATGTAGGACCTCTGCAGGACATGCTAGGAAATCTGGTGGTTACACCAGATGACAAAGCTAACCTCTTTAACAATTGTTTTGCCACCATTTTTTTGAGCAGAACCAGGGGAGGCACTGCCAGGTCCAGGGTCAGTGAGGACCTAGTCAGGGAAGTTCTGGTGGGACTAGACGTGTTCAAATACTGGAAAAGGGCCAATGTGGCCCCCATTTTCAAAAAAGGGAGGAAAGAGGACCCAGGAAACTATAGGCCCGTTACTCTTACCTCGGTCCTGGGAAAGCTCTTTGAGAAAATTATCCAGGAGCACATCTGCAAAGGGCCAGCAGGGGAGTTTATGCTTAGAGGCAATCAACATGGGTTCATTAGAGGCAGGTCCTTTCAGACCAACCTGATAGCCTTCTGTGACCAGGTCACAAAAGCCTTGGGTGCAGGTATTGCGGTGGACGTAGTCTTCCTGGACTTGAGGAAGGCCTTCGACACTGTCTCTCACCCCATCCTCATTCAAAAATTAGGCATCTGTGGTGTCAATGCCTACACAGTCACATGGGTCGTGGATGGGTCATTTTCGACCTGGAGATGTGGGCAGTGGGGTTCCCCAGGGCTCGGTCCTC
This sequence comes from Alligator sinensis, assembly GCF_000455745.1. Classification (NCBI taxonomy): domain Eukaryota; kingdom Metazoa; phylum Chordata; order Crocodylia; family Alligatoridae; genus Alligator; species Alligator sinensis. The sequence goes on along the minus strand of NW_005841960.1, from coordinate 453,376 downwards.
AGGCCCACACTGTTCAATATGTTCATCGGTGATTTGGATGAGGGGATGAAAAGCACCTTGTTCAACTTTGCAGATGACACTAAAAGGTGGGGAGAAGTGGGCATGCTAGAAGGGAGGAATAGGCTGTAATCAGACCTGGACAGGTTACAGAGGTGGGCAGATGAGAACAGGATGGGTTTCAATGCAGACAAGTGCAAGGTGTTGCACCTGGGGAGGAAGAACCAGCAGCATGCCAACAGGCTGGGGAACTCCATTCTCATCAGCACAGAGGCAGAAAAGGATCTTGGAATCATTATTGATTCCAAAATGAACATGGGCCGCCAATGTGGGGATGCGGTGAGGAAGGCTAACTGCACCTTGTTATGCATCCACAGCTGTATCTCAAGCAGGTCCAAGGAGATGATCCTCTCCCTCTATGCAACACTGGTCAGGCTGCAGTTGTAGTACTGCGTCCAGTTCTGGGCGCCACACTTCAGCAGCATTGAGAGGGTCCAGAGGAGGCCACTCACATGATCAGGGGGCAGTAAGGCAGGCCCTACGAGCAGAGGCTATGGGACCTGAAACTGTTCAGCCTCCACAAGAGAAGGCTGAGAGGGGATCTGGTGGCCATCTACAAACTGGCCAAGGGGAACCAGCAGGCTATGGGAGAGTCCCTGTTCCCCTGAGCCCTACCGGGAGTAACAAGGAATAATAGCCATAAGTTGATTGAGAATAGATTCAGGCTAGATATTAGGAGGCACTACTTCACAGTCAAGGCGGCTAGGATCTGGAACCAACTTCCAAGGGAAGTGATGCTCGCTCCTACCCTGGGGGTCTTCAAAAGGAGGCTGGATAATCACCTAGCTGGGGTCCCTCCACCCCAGCATTCTTTCCTGCCCATGGCAGGGGGTTGGATCTGATGATCTACTTAGGTCCCTTCCTACCCTACCAACTATGAAACTATGAAAAAATATTGTTATGAATCTTCCCTGAAAAAACAAGCCATATACAATTGGCCTCTCCAATAGCCATGCTTTCAAATGCTGAAGAGAAATTATGGGGAAAAAGAACTAACAAAAGAAGTTCTTTCTGTTCTCAGATGGAAATTAGCCATAGTACAAAGCATGGCAAAACTACCACCTGAACCTGACAACATATCAATGTAAAAGTCATCTTTGGGGTTTCTCAAAAACACAAGTTGTTCTGAGGCCCTTAACTCCCACTGAAAGTGAAAGTCATGAATCCCATTGAGACAGCAAGTCCAACTCACTTTTAAAACTATGTTTTATTTATTCTTATACCAAAAACAAGACTGTTGCAGACAGATTATTAGGGAAGGAGAAACCTCCTTCTCAACAGAGTGAAGAACCCAACCCTGCTGGTCCAGCTGCCCTCTGGAAAACTATCTCCACCTAGATGCATAAGTTGACACTTACATTTGATGAAGGGCAACTGATGAAACTGTGAAGAAAAACAAAGGTAAAATTTATATCATGACACAAAAGTTCCTCATTTTTTCTTAATGTGTCCAAGGTTACCTAGAATAGAATAAAACTGCTTCATTTACATTCCAAATGCCTTTCTTTGATTTTTACTCTTACCATTTCACTTCCAACCACATATCTTATCAGAAATAAAAAGGCTGATTTCATAGAATCACAGAAAATTAGGGTTGGAAGGGACCTCAAGAGGTCATCTAGTCCAACCTCCTGCTCAAGGCAGGACCACCCCTGACTAGATCATCCCAGCCAGGCTTTGTCTAGCCGAGTTTTAAAAACCTCAGAGGATGGAGCTTCCACCACCTCTCTGGATAACCTGTTCCAGTGTTTTACTACCCTCCTAGTAAGAAAATTCTTCCTAATATCTAACCTAAGCTTTCCTTGCTGCAACTTGAAACCGTTGCTCCTAGTTCTGTCATCTGTCACCAGTAAGAACAGTCTAGCTCATCCTCTTTCAAACTTCCTTCAGGTAGTGAAAGGCTGCTATTAAATCCACTCTCAGTCTACTCTTTTCTAGACTAAATAAGCCCATTTCTCTCAGTCTTTCCTCATAAGTCATGTCTCCCAGTCCCCTCAAAATTCTTTTTATGTAATGATTTTGATAATGCTAAGATCCTTTTTTTTTTTTTAGCATCTCAATTTAAAATTAGAGCATCTGATGAAGATAATTAGAAAATTGCCACGGATAGTGATTTATCTAGTTCTTTAATACCAGATTAGTGAAATTATTTCCTTCATTTTCAGAATGTTCTATTTATGTTTTTGAGTGTAATAGTAAAACTTCAAAGCACTTTATTATTTGATTTGTTTTAGGGATTTGTCTTGATTGCCTTTTTATCAGCTCATACCTAAGCAAAGGGGATACAAAGCAAGCAGGAAACATTGCCAATTCAGAATGGTTCTATTTCACATAGATTTTGAATGCACTGTGTACAGATCCAGACAACATACAAGTCCTGTAATGTCTGATCTGACTTCCCTAGAGTGAATGGTAGAAATCCATTCTCCTGAAGCAAGAATGTAAGAAGTAAAGCCCTATGCTTGATTTTCTTCCCACTCTTGTAATGAACTCTGCACATTCTCCCTTTGATGCAGTGGGCCTCTGCCTTTGTGACTCAATTAGTAGAATCAGAACCAAAAGTGAAGGTTCATTTTATATTTAAAGATCAACAAAATGTATGGGTCACTGAAGGATAAGGCTTGCTGGATTTAATACAGTAGATATCTCTTCCTAAGTATTTAAGCTCCATTTTACATAGATTTTGTTCTGAAAGTCTGAAGAAGTGCAATTGCTAAAGCTTTCCTTACTTCACCAATTCATGGACTGAGAAAACCTGTAGCTTTTCTTTTACATTTGGTTAAGATGGATTTCCAAAGGGTGAAAGCTCCTCTCCCTTTACAGGGTGAACTACAGATTCCCCAAAAGGATCCCTCTCTGTCGCTGGTGTATATGTATCCAGTGTATTAAAAGAAATCAGGAAGCAAAGACAATATGTAAGCAATAACAAGATTGCATATGAATAAAGCTGCATGAAAGAAATAGCATCCATAAAGATATGAACTTCAAGAACTTTGCCAACATCATCCCATCACACCATATTTATGGTTGCCAATTCCACAGAGTGGAATTAGTTCCCACTAGTAGAAACCTTTCTTTGTTTTGTGAAATACTGCATGAATGTGAAGCCCAATGCAATGAAGTAAATAGACAGATAACTAGAGATTGCAACAGACTTCCAGCCTAGGATCCATGAAGCTAGCTTACTGCACAAGGACAATTACTTTACTCTATAGCGACTCTGCTAGCTAGGCTTTCCCAACTGCATGGGAGCCATTGATGGCACCCATATACCCATCCTCTGCCTGCCCCAAGACACAGCTGAGTTCATCAACTGCAAGGCCTTCTTACCCATCACACTGCAGGATGTTATCAACAACTGTGACCACTTCACCAACATCTTTGCTGGCTGGGTGGCCAGTGCTAACAATGCCAGGGTCTTCCACAACTGCACACTGCCTCAGATGGTGAAAAACAAATGCTATCCCCCTGGGCTCCTCCAGCATCAAGGTCTACCCTCGCTTCCCTGGCTCATAAAGCCCTACATAGGGCAAGTGTCTACAGGAAAGAACACTTCAACCACTGGCTGAATATGTGCCACATGACCATAGAGTTTGTTTTCAGCTGCCTCAAGTGTGCACTGAAAGGATCTGAGCATGCACCTCATCATGGCCAAGGAGTACTTGTCATGGTTCATCACCACCACCTACATCCTGCAGAACATCTGAGGCTTTCCATGAGGCCTGTGTGGAGGAGGCAAAGCATGCTGACAAAGTAGGTTATTGCAAAGTGATCCAGGACTCCCTTTATCCATAAACTCCCTCTCTTGTTTCTGGGACTCTGCCAGCTCTGCCCAGGTGTAGGAAGCCTCCTCAAAACATCAAATGGCCATCTCAAGCCCCCATTCCTGTACTTTGGCAGACCAAGTGTAGGCATCCCCCAGTATCACGATAAACCCCTTCATATCTTCAGTCTCTTCTCATGCCAGTGTCACAGCTTGCAGTACCAAGGGTCTGCAATATGTGAACAGTAGTCAAAATCAGCTGCTGAGGCTTCTAGAATCTCCTCCTTGCTTCATCACTGTCTCTCAAGGACATCTTTTATCCACTCCACAGTTCTGTGGTGGTGGGATTCTTGAGCCGCTGCTGTGTCCTCTGTGGGATCCCCCCACATATGCAAGTCTAGCTCCTGTTGACCATGACTTCGTGAAATGCATCAGACTTTTCTGATAATATGAGATATAACTACAGAAGTTTCAGCCCCTGCAGTATCCCAGCTGTGCACTCTCATAGATACAGGAGCTGGAAACATGGCAAGTCCCCTGCCCCATCCATCTCCCTTGGATCCAGAATCTGCAACACACTCCCCTGTCTAAGACACCTGGGATCAAGTCACCAAGTAGGGGCTTGTGCTCTGAGTAGGTGGCAGGCTCCACTGCTGTACTAGAAGGGCTGCCTAGCAGGGAGCAGGTGGGACCCTCCTGAGACCTACAAACAGGCACTTGCCCCTCTCACTCTATGGGCCCAGAGGCATGGGGTCACTCTGAGATTCTCAGTTTTCCAGGACTCCACAGTGACTGTCCAGTCATGGGATGCTAGCAGAGCTCTCCAACCCTCCCCCTATCATTAGAAAACCAGCAGTACCATGGCAAGGAAGTTTGGTGCTTGAGGCAAAGCCTGCAGCGGCAGCCCACTTTTGCCCTATGCACAGATCCAGGGAAGTCCCCCCACCTCCCCAGCCATGCTTGCCTGGGAGAGCATGCAGTAGTGGAAGCCACCCTTCCCCCATCCCTGTGTCTCCCTAAATATGCCACTTGTGGCTCCATCCCAAGACCCATCCCACCTGTTGGCATTTCTTCATTTTGGCACCTGGGACACTCACCCTGCTCACCCCCCACCCCACCCCCCACCCCAACGGCATGGAAGACCAGTACTTTCTTCCCAGTGTCTCTGGGGCAAAAGTAACTCAAATGTCAAAGGCAGAACATCTATTAATTATTGTATGATGGGCTGGAGGTGGGGCCCTCTCTATACGTTGCTCCTTCTTCAGGAGATATCCCTCCAGATGTTATTTGAGTCCTGGAAGGGGATTGCATACTTTGGCTATATTCAGACAAACACAGATGTGTTGTGTGAGGCCACAGACCTGTCTGTAGTGCCATACAAGGCATATGCAGGCATTCCCTGCACTGCTACCTTGCAGCGCAGGGCAGGGGTTTGACCTTGGGAAATCACAGGGTCAAAAAAACCAAGGCCAAAAAAAAGTGGGGTGGCACACATGGTGACAATGTGTGCCACCCAAAACCAGAGCCTGGCCAGCCCAAGCCATGCTCCAGCTGCCAGCCAAGCTCCCTGCTGCAGAAATGCCAAGGCTGCACATCCCTGGGGCCCCTAGAACCCCAAATAAGGCAGCTGAGGCCAGCATTGTTGCTGGCCCCAGCCTCCCCTACCCCACGCAGGGTAGCCTGCTGCATGCCAGAGCGTGAGTGGCATGGACATTCCCCAGGGACAAGTGCTGCTATTACTTGTCCCCCGGGAAACAAATGTCCATGCTCCTTGTCTGGACATTGCCTCTGATGGTATGATCCAAAGGCCAGGGATACTGCTCAATATGAACAACCCCCTTGCTCCTGAGCTGCTATGAGCTCTCTGTGTTCCACACTGCCACTAGTGTGCCATGAAGTAGCAGTGACGGGGTGGGGAGAGGGGCAGCTAAACCATTGTGGGAGGGGGTGTTGCTTGGTGTCTCAGGAAATGGAGATGGGAGAGAAAGATGCACTTTCTGGGTAGCTACCAGAGCTGCATTGGGGTCTTGAGCATTTGGGAGGGTGATTACATCTTCTGAGAGACTATAAGCTGCCTTGTAACCACAGGCTTTGCAGTGGAATCAGGGACAAGACCAGCCAAGTGCCACCTATAAACCTCATCAGGACCACAGTCTTGCAATGACCCTCACACTAGCACCAGCCAGCTGTAATTGCTTTCTCTAGCAGGAATCCTGCCTTTTCAAAAGTGCCAGTCTGAGTGAGGGAGTAGGGAAACACTTTTGGTCCCTTGTATACTATAGTACTAGTGGTTCTTATCACACTATTTTTTCACATCTCTCCATCCCTTGTGGTGTGGCACAATGCAGGAACACCAACACCTGTCACTGGTTCTGTATAGATGACACAATGGCATGATCCGGGAATATAAACCCTAGTCACAGTGCTTTTATTTAAGCTACAATTCAATTTCCGGATAGAGCATGTGATTAAAAAACATTTTGTATTTCGATTAAAAACAGTGATCCACTGTAACATTTACTTAGTCAGAAGATGATTGAGGCAAATAAGATAACTCACACATTTGAAATCTAAATTTCAACTTGCTCATTTTTACCTGTCAACATATCACTCATCACTGTCACTCACTCCTCAGAATTGATTTGTCTGATTCTGTAGTGCATATTTTGATCTCAATATTTGTCTTGCTTCCCAGGTTCTTATTTGTCTTCTCGATAAGATTTACTTTATTTTAGAATTTGCATTATTATTCCCTACTATTTAATGTTTACTTTTGTTATACAGCATTGTCCTTTACCCTCACAATGACTTAAAGCCATGCTTGATTTACATTTCCTATGGCTTTTGGAATGACAGCCTGGTGCATGCATGTCAGATTCAGGGTATGATAGAAGGTCAGAGCAATGACAGCCTTCAGGGATCAGTAAGTGAATATAAAACTGCCTAGTCATCACTCAGAACTACCACAACTAATCCAGAAAATACAGCCCTGTTATAATGGAAGGAGTGTTTGAATGCGCTTCATGGCTTCTCTTCATTAGTTCTTCAAATATAGAGGTAGGATTTGATTTTTAAGGTTCTAGGCGTACATCCCTACTTTTAATTTTACTAGGAGTTGTAGATTAAAGCACAGCCCATATGTCCCCTTCTTTTTCAGCCTGATGACAAAAGCCTGGTTTCAGTTCCATTCCCTGGTGTTAAACCAAGCTCACTTCCACAACCTATTCAAACATATCTTCCTGTTTCAGTGGAACGTTAAGGTCTTAATGAAACCAATATCTTGTTTAAAATATATAAACCAGTGTCGTTTCTCTATAGATTGTGTGGTTGAAACAAAGAAACAGGAGATGAGTAGTTAATAAAAAACAATATATGAAGTGAAATAAAATATGTAAAGCCATGTTTCCTTACATTTGAAACTGGTGTTTTCCTTGCAATATTTTCTTTGTTTTGCCTTTGTCGTAGAGGCTAACAACGCATTCTGTATTATCTATCTATCTTTGAGGCTGCAACAAGATAAACCATTCTGTTATCGACCTCTTACATTCCAGCCTGTGACACTCTTATCTCAAATGTACATACCCCAAAGGGCTGGACCACAATACCACAGATAAATTACTTTTCAAGAACCTTAGGGTTTTCTCCTTAAATAAAAGAGTGGGAGTACAAACTTCAAGTACCTCTGTTGTGACCAGTAACACTAAAAATGTCGTAATGGAACTGTAAATTATTGTGTCTAATTTCCATATCACATTTGTTACCATTTTCCCTAGATTCAGACATTCTTATTCATAGATTCATAGATGTTAGGGTCGGAAGGGACCTCAATAGATCATCGAGT